>NC_036238.1:16416650-16439647 GCF_002742605.1 Olea europaea var. sylvestris
CCTCATGCTAGCATTACTACATGGGAAGAACTAACTAGAAAATTTTGCAATAAATTTTTCTCATCGGCGAGAGTAGCTAAAATCAGATTGGAGATTCAAACTTTTCAACGGAAAGAGAGATAAAGCTATCACGAGGCATGGAATAGATTTAATGAGCTGATGAGAAAATATCCAAACCATGGAATAACTCTAGGAAACCAAGTGTAGTACTTCTATACCGGACTTACACCACTGTCAAAATCTCAAGTAGATGCCTCTGCTAGTGAATCAATCATAGGGAAATCAGTACAACAAATCATGGACCTATTTGAGTTAATTGCCACCACACATTCAATGTTCTCATAAAAAAGGGTGGTACCACCAAAAGTAGCTGGAATGTATGAATTAGACAGCACAATATCTACCAATGTACAGATAGCAGCTTTAACAAAACAGGTAAAGTTAATTATAAAATTGTAAACACATGGAGCAAATGCAATGATGGCCAGTTCAGCATGTGAGAATTGTGGGAAAAATCACGCTACAGAGAGCTGCATGATGCTTACTTCTTCAAAGGAACAAGTAAATTTTATTCAAAATAGCTCCCGTAATTTCAATTCATATGAGAACAATTTTCAGCAAGAAAGAAGATCAAGTTTGGGGAAGATGTTTCAACAATATGTGCAGAAGACGGACAAGATGTTCCAGCAAATTGACACGAACTTTCAAAATCAGCAGGCATCCATCAAGAAACTGGAGACACAAATTGGTCAGATAGTGCAACAAATTGTAGAACGTCCATAAGGGACATTGCCAAGCAATACTATGATAAATCCTAAGAAACAGGTGATGGCAATTAAAGTAGTGGAGAACGATCCACCCAGAGCCCCCGTGAAAGTTAGAGCATATGTACCTCTACTTCCGTTTCCCCAAAGATTTCAAAAGAAGTCGATGGAGCAAAATATTCACGTCATAAATACAAAGAGCGAGGTACAATCGTCAAAGATCACTACAGAGAAACCCAAGAGAAAAGATGACCAAGAAGTGATTGATGAAGCTACAAGGGTAGAAAAATCTACACCAAGCGCAACCGAAAATGGAGAAAGTATAGAAACATCAGCTGCCAAAGCACCAAGTCTAGACAAAACTTATATGCCTCTCATGCTCAAGAAGAACAAACAAGACACAAATTATGAAAAATTCCTCGATGTTCTCAACAAGCTCCAGATCAACGTTCTGTTCATTATTGTGATACTTCAAATTCCAAGCTACACGAAATTTTTGAAAGAGATGTTGACAAAGAAAAGAAAGCTTCCGGAGTTTAAAATTATGACATTAACTGAGGAAAGTAGTGCAAGAGTCTAGAGCAAATTGCCTCATAAATTGAAAGATCCAGGGAGTTTTACTTTACTAATTTCAATTGAAAATTCCTGTTCAATTAATGCATTGTGTGACACAGGTGCTAGTATCAACCTAATGTCGTATTCTGTTTACAAGAAATTGGAACTAGGTAAAGTCAACTCAACATCAATAACATTACAACTAGCTAACAGAACAATCTCAAGGCCAGGTGGCAAAGTTGAGGATGTACTCGTAAAAGTAGGAAATTTCATATTTTCTGTAGATTTCATTGTATTGGACATATTAGAAGATCGAGACATTCCAGTTATATTGGGTCGACCATTCTTAGCAACGGGACAAACCTTGATTGATATGGTGAATGGTGAGATAATATTGAGAGTGGAGGACAAGCAAGAGATATTCAATAACTATACCCAATATGAGCAAACCCCCAACATCAAAAGTTGTTGTAGAGTAGATGAAGAAGAGCCACCTGATCAACGAGGTGGTAAAAAAAAAAAATCAAATTTTGGTGAACTTCTTGGTTGGGATAAAAATGAAAATATCAAAATATAGAAAGCCAAGAAAGGGTGCATAAATGAGAGCTGCACAAAGTGCAATGATAGAATAATTTGGTTCGAGCCACCATAATAAATCAACGGCACAAGTCAAGCTAATGACTTAAAAGAAGTGTTTTTGGGGAGGCAACTCAAGTTTTTATTTTATTTTTTTTATTTTGTTTTCAAAGTTTTAGGATAGTTTAATTTATAGTTTATTCAGGAATTATCACCCATATCTTTCTACCCATAGGTCTTGAAGTAATTAAGTTGATTATTAGATATTTTAGCTGGGTAACCCCTGTTTCATGAGTTTAATATTTCAAATTTAATTTTGAAGAACATGACATCACAGAACACTCAAACCAACATGGACATGGAGAAAATGAGATAAATCTCAAATTTGGGGAAGAATGTGGAAGAAGAGTCGATCAAATGCAACACCAAGACACCATAATATCATAGGCAATACTGACATTTCAGGAAAGTCCTCCTCATTTTCCTTTAAATTTAACATTGAGGACAATGTTTAGTTTAAGTTTGGGGGAGTGTATTATTATTAATTGCCTACCTGAAATTTTTTTGAGTTTGACATTTTAGCTTACAATTACGTTTTACTTTGAGATTTGGTGTTGATTTATGAACTATGGATATAATGCATGCTAGATTGATTGAAGCTTAACTTTGTAAAATTTGATATTATACGTGCGCCAGAATTGAGTCTGATATTGTGATGAAACAAGTTGATTCATTTGTTAGATATGTTGATTTAATTGGACATAGATGCTTTACCTAAGCCATAGTAAGCTATTTATCCTTAGACCAAAGTTAGCATAGTTTGGTGGTAACTTTACAGTTGTAGGAAGAAGCGGATGTGAATTTGGATTTCATGTGTAAAACTTATGTATGGATTGTCTTAGACTAACATGATAAAACTAGGTGAAAGTCTTTAGTTGGGGCTATTCCATGACCGGAACAGGCGAGGATACACGTTACACCACGATTTTGAATCAGAAGAGAGATTTCAAGAAATGGCAGATCTATTCACTCTATCAATAACCGAGCCGGATCCGGTGTATCATAAGGGATTTGCCTTTTCTATTGATTCCTACGGATTGGATCAAAAACAATTCTTGAATGAGGCCAGGGATCCTGATTCGACATTAGAAGTATATTGATTTTTCCCCAATAACCGAATACTTTTGTAAATGTGTGATAAGGGGCATTGCACTAATCAAGGTATATACATTTGAAAATTTTAATATTTTCTCTGAAATATTTATGACTCGAGTGATTAAGTCTGCAAGGATATCTTAAAACCTAGTACCTTAAAGTCGTTTGACTTGGGAGCCATCCACCTAAAGCTCGCTATAGGAGTCATTTAGAAAGTAATCAGAGATGAAGTTGCAATTGAAAAAAATTGTTCTTTTCGAAACCTTTTTGACTTGGGTCAATAAGCTTGTAAGGGTGTTTAAAACTTGGTGTCCTAAAATCATCTGATTTGAAAATCATCGACCTAAAACCTATTACGGGGGTTATCTAGAAAATTTAATGGAGAGAATTTAAAATAATAATAATAAATAAATAAAATAACTTGTGAAAAAAAAAAAGGAAAAAAGAAGAAGCAAGTGCATAAAAAAACGAAAGCACTAAATACCTAGGTTAAGCCCTAATATGAGGGAATTTGATTTTTGATGCAAGATAATTAGCTAGTTGAGTCGTGGTGGTTAAAACAATCAAATAATTGGAGAATCCATGTTCACTGAAGTGTTGACTTGCAATTTGTAACGTTCACCTATTCAAGAGGGTGAGGATAATAATAAAATATTCAACCTTAGGTTATATACTGGGAATGAATGAAAAAGTGTAAGTTGGGGTGTGTGTGAATCTTACGAGAAATGTAAGGTATATTTCAACACAGAGGGTCGGGAATTGAAACAACTTATGCAATCATGATTGATTTCTTAATTCTTCACACATATACATGTCGATTCTTCACTGAAAGAGTAGATATTGGTTTGGTATTGTGACTTCAAACATGTTTGTGGAATAAACATCAAAATCTCGAATCCTGAAGTAAAAAGTTTGATTGTCCAGCCAATTATCTTTTGCATGCTTGTGTGTATCGTTTTTAGATGATTTTATTATTTGGTGTGTTTGTTTACTTGAGAACTAGCAAAATGTTAAGTTTGGGGGTATTTGATGAGTTTGTTTCGCTCATGAGTTTTGCACAATTTTAGTTTGATTATTTGCTAGATCTTGTGAGTATAGAACGTTTTTGATGTGTTTGTTAGTGTTGTTTTGAAAATTAGGAAAGACAATGCAAAACGAGGAACTAAAGCGGATGAAGTGACCAAAAATAAGGAAATTGGAGTAGAAAGACAGCGCCTAGGCACTCCAAAATGAAGAAAAACTGAAATTTGAACCTGAGATAGCGCCTAGGCGCTGCAATTAAATTGACGCGGGGCTTAAGCGTTGTCTCCTAGAGCTTAGGCACTGCGTCTGGGTCGTCTAGGGCGCATTTTTGAGCCGTTTTATAGTCCATAAAAATCCTACTTTCTACACAAAACGGAGGGAGCACTATAAATACATCTTTCTCATACTTTTGAGGGGTGCTACACATTGGGAGGCAAGACAACAAAAATGGAGATTCAAAAGAGAAATTCAAGGAGAATAACACCAAGCAATTGAAGATTTGAAGCATTGATTGGAAGAGGAAGGAGATCTTGGTGCAAGAATTTTACTTTTTATTCTACATCTTTATTACAAATCCGGTGATATATTCTACGACAATTTACTATATTTCTTCTTGCATTATGAATAGTTAAATTTATTGTTATGGCGAATAATGTAACCAATTGAGATAATTTACATTCTCTTATTAAGATTCTTATTTTTTAATTTTTCTATATGTTGATTTTGCTATGAGTTGAATACATTAAATTATCCGATCAATAATTTGATGATTTTTGTGAATTCTTTACAAATAGAGATATGAGTTTAGGATTTAGACCATGTAGTAAAATTCAGTTTATTGGTATAAAGAGTAGAGATACCTATACTATTTATTGCGGTCATAATTGAATTCCTAAGATAAAGAACTCGTTTAACTAAGTTGAATTTGAATAAAAATGTGGAATTTAATTAGTTGAATAGGTTCAATGAGAACTCGAGATGATAAATTGAATACAATAGGAGAATTCGACCGAACACTACATTAGAATTGAGTTTTAACTTGAGATATAAAGGTGATTAATATGTGAAGTTATTCTGCCCTAACATCCATTCATTATTTGATTTTCCAACCAATCGTGTGGGCATTCATTTATTTTCTAGATTTTATATTAAAACTCAAATCATACAACTGTTAATTTGTTTCTATCAAATAATAGTTAAAGAAAAAATTGAATTAAGTGCTAGAAAATAGTCCTCGTGGAATTGATAATCCGGACTCTTAAATCCACTATTACTTATTACGGTTCGTATAATTGGGAAACTAAAATTTTACAACAATGACTCTTCACCATTTGTCAGTTTAAAACAAAGTCAACTTTTATCATATTACTTATAGTTATGCATTTAATAGTGCCACAAAATATATTAAAGAACATTAAGGAGGTGTTTGATAGTTATTTTTATGTAAAAATGTATTTTAGAATAGTAACTTGATGGGAAGTGTGTGGTTGAAAAATAAAGAAATTTTTTTTATTTACGTGTAATATTATTTTAATAAAGAATGTGTGATTGAAAATAAGAGAGAGAAAAATGCATTTTGAAATGAATAGGTACCAAACGGGGGCTAAGATTCTTTATAATATAGCCACACCAAAATAAACTCCAATTAGAAAAGAAAGAAAAAAAACATTGAATACAGTCACAATTGTTATATTATGTTACAAAATATCTAGAAATATTTTTGTCAAGCTTCTGTTCTTATTTTTCGGCATACAATTCTCTGTTGCGCTTATTCTGCAACATGCTACGTCTCAATCCAATCACATTTATCTTTTCATCATGCTATAAGGATCTTGATTAATTGAAAGTAGTGGCGAAGACATATGGTCTGACCATGGGGTCAAGTGATGAACCGGGATTTCCTGAAATTAATTATTAGACATACAATTCTACTTTATCGTCAAAAGATTGAGGATAGAGTAAATAGATTCAAATTTCATGAAAGTCAGCTCTAAGTGTATAACAATTCAAGAGATTGACCTTTATGATCATCATAATTGTGGATTGACAAAGCTTACGGCGATTGTTGTGAAACAAGAAATTCAAGCAAAAATTTTGCCCTTGTTTGAGCCACATTCTTTGGTAAAAATTTATTTTTCAACAGTGCTTTACATAATTTCAACTACACATTTTTTAATAAAATAATATTAACGACAAATCTAAAATTTTTCTTTATTTTTTATTCACACATTTTCCATCAATATACTATTGAAAAATTCATTCTCTCCCCTAAAATAAGGCTTAAACAAGGGCTTTAAGAATGCACGACTGAAATTCATCATAGAATAAAAAAATAAACTCAAGATATTTTATTAATTAAAAAATTTCCTAAAAATGAAGAAATAACCTTTTATTTATAAGGATTTATATGAAAACCTAATTTAAAAGAACTAAAATTGAAAAGAATTCGAAATAAACTAAATGCCAAAAATAGTACTAAAACTTAAAAAACAGTTTTTGAGTTCTAAACGAACTTGGATGACTAAAATCCAACAAATGTCACAACAAAGCAATGTGTTTAGTCCGGCTCGTTGTTCCCTTTCCAAAAAGGTATTATGAGCTCAAATTGGAGGTCGAACGTCAAATTAACAATTTACTGTTTTTCCTTTTCGATTCAACTGTTTCTCAATCCACTAAACCATCTATTCTACACCAGTTTGAGTAGATGGCAATCAATTTGTAATCTTAGAGGGATCGTGTTGAATTCCTTAAATGAATGAAGCCTAATTACTTTATCATACCAAAAAATCCTTGTTATACTGGCATGGTTCAAAACAATTATTCACTCTGCCTATTACATTAACAATAATTGTATATACAAATCGCTATATAAGAGTACAAGTTGCCAAAAACTAGTACTCAATATTTGGCTTATTAAAATTAGCACAAGTTGTTTTTAACTTTCTACTTTTAAAAATGTTTCTTTGAATATATATTTTTTATTTTTATTATAGAAAGGTTACATTTATTTTGGTGTTGAAATAAGTAACTTATTTTTCATCTTGAAAGATGAAAAATACTTACATGCAAATACTTATAAAATGATTTTGTAAATATCTAATACTTATAAGAAGATTTATGCCATTTTACCATATTATTTTATCAGAATTAGATTTACAGAATGAGTTAGCGTATTATGATTGGATTTTTGAAAAATATTTTTTGCCCAACTACTAATGAAATTTTGCTGAGTTTTAATTTGGCATAATTCTGGTAAAGTCAATCTGTAGCATGACTATTATAAGAAATATCTAATGCTAAACAGATATTTGAGCACCATTTTTTGATAATAAATTTTGTAAAAAAAATATATTTGTAAAGAATGTGTGGTTAAAAAAATGAATTTTTTTGAATTCATGTACAAAATTATTTTATTGTGAAAATGTATGATTGCAAATGGGTTTGTGAAAAAATGAGGTTCAAAGAATAGGGCTCAAACATTGGCAGCTTGTGTAATATAATTAAAAATTTAGTAAGCTCCTATTTGATAATCATTATTTGAAAAAAAAAAAAGGGGGTTTTGAATAGTGATTTTTTAGAGAATGTGTGGTTAAAAAGTGAAAAAAAATTAAATTTACGTACAGAAATCAGAATATTTTATTATGTGAATGTGTGGTTGAAAATGAGTATATATAAAAAAGAGTTTGAAAATAATAATTGTCAAACTCGTGATATCTTTTCAACGGATCAAACTTCAATTTTTATCACATATTTCATGGATTCACAATTTTTACAATTTTCAACTATACATTTTATCAACTTTTATCAAAATATCCTTATTTTCAATGCTGGAAGCATAAGCCCGCCATGCTAAGTTCAAATTTGAAACAGTGATTGTTTTAAGAAGCCATAACGGTCAGCTGCCGGCCGTGAAACCCGTTTCCGGCTTTATGCGGAGAGCGTTTGTTCCTTCACCTTTTGCTCTCGTAAAATGAATTGCTTTTTTCTTCTCCACTTTCGCTTTTCTTTATTTTTAGTGTCCTCTGTGCTTTGAGCTGTCCGAACGATAGGCAACAGCCCGTTTTCAAGGCTGTTTGTGGTCCTTAATATGTTTACAAATGGAAGTCCATGCTGGTTTAGTTTGACGAGGTTACGTGATTTCCGTAAATATCTTTAGAATTTGTCGTGACTATTTCGTTTTAGTTGAATTGTGATTTGTGAATATAATCCATGAGTAAAAAAAAAAAAAATGAATATATATAAAGAAAAAAATAAATAAACCTTCATTTACTTAGGAATAAAAATGCTTCGTGCCCAACTCTATGGGTTCAAGATATCGTTCGCAATTTATTTTGCGATTAGATTGTATTTTTGTGGGTATGTTTTATTTATATTAAATTATTACAATAACGACTTTAAACTGACTAGAGCTCATTCGACTTTTAAGAATAGCAACAAGTGAAAATTGAAAAGTGGGACATCTTAATTTCGTATTGATTGAAATATTAATCAGTCGATTCAAGGGAGAATTCATATATTTTTAAATAAATGTAGCGAAAAGTGGTAATTGGAAATGTATGGGTTCTCTCTGAATTAGGAATGATAACGGGACGGATATGGGACAGATCGACTATTTCCATCCCTATCCCTGAGTGGTATTTTTGTCCTCATACCCCATTCTCATACTCGGTTAAAGCAGGACGAGGTGGGTCTCCTATCTCATTCATCATCTAATTTAATTTTTGATTTAATTAATTTATTTATTTTATTTTTTGTTTTTATTTTTTATGTCTTTAGTTGGTAAATATTATTAACTTTTTTTTTCTTTCAATTTGTTAAAAACAACTTATATTCTTTTTAAAAATGATGAAAAATATTTTATTTTTGTTTTATAAAAAACTTAAATTTAAAGTCAACTTTAAATGGGCTAGTAGCACGACGAGGCTATTTTTCTCGTACTTGCTTAAGGGCAATGACATTCGTCTCGTTTACTGGATTAGACGGTAATCCAGTCCATTCGAGATGGGGCTGCGAGTATTGGATTGAGCAGATGTTTTTACCTTTCCAACTCCAAATTTGCCATTCTGCTCTCCCATGGCCCCTTGTTTTATCTACTATTTTAAGCCCTCTTTGAGTTTCATTCTTCGGAAAAAAATGCATTATTAAACATTGTTTTGATATCATTTCAATAACACATATTTTAATAAGATAATATTACACGTAAATCCAAAGTTTTTCCTTATTTTTCAACTCTACATTTTCCATCAATATACTATTCAAAAATACAAATTTCTCTCGAAATGGAGCTCAGCATATTAATTTAAAATTTGATATAACAATTTTATGATAGTTTAATATTTAGCATATTTTCACTATTATTCAGTCGAGCATACTAAACGTGTTATAAATAAAATTTATATCGTGAAATTATTCAATTGAGTATATCAAATACGTTTTAAATGAAAGTGATATTATTTATTTTTGAGTAATGCACTCAACAGCCAGTAGGTGAGACTATTGAAAGCAACCAAATTTGGTAGAGGCTAAATCTTTAACATGTTAATTACCAATTTGAAAGATAATTAAATTATTGCACTCATATTTTAAGGAAGTAGTTTCACTAATAAATACGTACGTAGCTGCCTTGCTTATACCAGCTGTGTATATATATTTCCTTTTCTGGTCAACGTGAAATCTTATAAATATGCTTTCTAAATTAAAATTGTTTTTTCCTGCTTATTTAAGGTTATATTCAAGTTTGAATTAATATATAATTAACCACAATAATATAATTTTATTCTCTAGAAAATGTTTATGAAATAACCACAAAATATTTAATAATTCATATAAACTTTTTAGGTAACTACAGTAGGGTCTTCGCTTTTAAATAACAAATTTTGGTCGTTTTAGGGTGATAATATTTTTATATGACACGTACATAATCTCTTCTAGGAAATTGTAAATTGTCAGTTTAAATTAATTATTGTCATAAAAATAGGCGTGGGGTCCCCTCACATGTACAATCCGACGTGGACTATACAAGTAGTTCAACCCTTTATGGTTTAACTCACATTAGAACTTACTAATTATTTTATATTTTTATGACAATAATTAATTTAAATTGACAATTTACAATTTCCTAGAAAGGATTATGTACATGTTATATAAAAATATTATCACTCTAAAATGACCAAAAGGCTGGGCCCCCTCATTGTGACCCATGTTGTACACGATGTTGTACAGCAAGCACAGTCTAATCATAAAACGGATTGAACCTAGTGTTTTAGATAACTTGTCGTGTCAACTATAAATCTAACTCGTACATAACAACTCATACTAAAATTTTGAAGCAGCATGTAAAGGAAGCTTAACTTAATTTTTCTTAAGCCACTAAAAGAAAATTGTATGAATATTATTCGCAGTATTTCTTTCTTTAGAAGGTAGATTATTTTATTGGGGTCCCTCCAAATTCCACTAAGGCTCAAATGATGAAATCAAATATAAGAACTAATTTAAGAGATCTTTCTCTACAAAGGGGCCAAGCTTGCAATTTTGTTTATAACGATTGAATAGTTCACATTCTTGATTGATCAAGTGCAAAATCCACGATATTCAAAAATAAAAGTATTTAACATATTATTTTAGTTAAAGATGACAACGGCAATACATGATTAAAATATCTAAATTTTAAATAAAAAAATATGAGTTAGGACAAGAATTGCGCTCTTGACACCACCCCGATTCTCCAATGGAGCGGGACAATGCAGCGGGGGGCAAAAGTAAGACATTTTACCATCCATATGTATAGAATCGTCTAATAGCGAATACCAACGGCTTGATAAAAGGGTGGGAGGATAAAATATTACATACAATAAGCCGTCTATGTACATATAAAGAGATGAGAAAGAACGAAGAATGAATGATGACGTACAAGTCTCAACTGCCCAAATCACCTTTACTTGAACCAAACTCTACTGAACAAAAGTCCCAAAGCATTCTTCTCCAATTTCTACTCCTCTCTTCGATATTCAGCACTCTATTGCAATCTACCAAACCCATCACATCATTACTGTCTACAATTAATTTTTACTCAAAAATAAGAAAATCTCACCAAACTTTGCCATTTTCCCTCCAATCTTGAAACACACACAACACGCACTATTGACAGTTCAAGAGAAATGACGGACATATTGCATTTGTCTTCAACTTCAAGCTCCATTACACGTGTACTGCCCACGAACAATGATGGGTTTCACCAACAGGCTTTTCTTAACGATGAATCCCTCATTAATAATGGGCGCCCTATAGCTTTTTACAGGAGAAATAATGGTATACAAGAGGTAGAACAACAAGGAGGAGACGGGGATCAGTTTTCTGTTTTAGAAGTTTTTGTGAGCGTTTTTAGGAAATCTTTGGTGGGCTGCCGGAGTACGACGGCGGAGAGTGTCGGAGTTGAGCGGCTGATGGAGATTGGTTGGCCTACGAACGTTAGACATGTAGCTCATGTCACCTTTGATAGGTTCAATGGGTTTCTTGGACTCCCTGTTGAGTTTGAACCTGAAGTTCCTAGAAGACCTCCAAGTGCAAGGTTAGTTTAATGATTTCAATTTCACCCCCCTCCCCCTGCCCCCCTTCAAATTGTTACTTGGGTCGGATTCATTTTGGTTAAATATGTTATAGAAGTCTAAATTTTTTAAGAAGCGGTAAAACGGAAATAGCTATTTGTGTAACTTTTCTTTTGATGAAATTGTGAAGATGAATAAGAGTTCTTGTAAAGTATTTGTTAATTGGATCAATGGATCCACTGTCAAAACACTACACCAATTTTGGTATAGAGAATGAAAAATTCCTCGTAAAACTATCATGTCGTGTTTTTTTCCCAAAGAAAACGAGTTTTTTTTTTAACATTTTCTAATGAAGATTTGATGAAGTATACCATGATCTAGGTAGATATATCAATGTTAAAGTCCTAATTCTGGTAAATATGAGACATTAGAAATGAGTTAAGCAAAAGCGAAATGAACAGTTAGTATATTGCGTTGCGTGGTTTGTATAATCTGAAAAGCACTATGGCCCTAAAATGACATTATTTTCAAATTTTCATGATTTTTGATTGGCTGGTCTGATAATTTATGCTGCCCAAGTTTACATTGTGCTTATACTTTGATGTTATTCTTGTATAGTACAAGAGTTTTTGGAGTTTCAACCGAATCTATGCAGCTTTCTTTCGACTCCAGAGGTAATTGTGTGCCTACAATACTTCTAATGATGCAAAGACGCTTGTACTGCCAAGGTGGACTGCAGGTAACATAATATGTTTAATCCGAAAAACCTTTTTTTTTTTTTTTGGTTGAAAAATTAATATAAAAACAGTATATTCGACAAAGTAGTTAAGATCTTTCTATGTTTGTACTGTTCCAATTCAGAGAAAATGCATTAATTTATGTGAATTTGCAGGCGGAAGGAATTTTTAGAATAAACGCAGAGAATGGCCAGGAAGAGTATGTTAGGGAACAACTAAATAATGGAGAGGTGCCGGATAACATTGATGTTCATTGTTTAGCAGGTCTTATTAAGGTACTCCTCTGCGATTGATCGAATTAAATTTTTCTGGGTACATTTTTTCTGTCAAAACGCCTTTACATTTAATAATTTCTAAGATTATTCAATAGATATTTAAAGTGAGACTAAGTAGCCATTCTACTCCAACACAATTAGTTCTGCCTTTTATTCTACTGGTCGTTCTTATCTTCGCCCTTTTATGTGTGTGTCTAGTGAATTATAATGGCATTTCCGATTTGTTAGCTTATCTGATGAATATGGCTTAACTCGTCACTGTTGGTGCTCTTTAGGCTTGGTTTAGAGAACTCCCACAAGGAGTGTTGGACCCTCTTTCACCTGAGCAAGTAATGCAGGCTCAATCAGAAGACGAGTGCACTCACCTTGCAAGGCTACTACCGTCTACAGAGGCTGCACTATTGGACTGGGCAGTAAATTTGATGGCCGATGTTGCTCAGTTGGAACATCTGAACAAAATGAATGCACGTAATATAGCTATGGTATTTGCACCAAACATGACTCAGGTGAGTAGAAAATAGACTCTCGACTTATAATCAATTAAGCCCATAAGTATCATCAAAAAAGAAAGAACAATCTCTTTTTCGTGTGAGGATAAATTTTCTGCATTACGTTTGAGGATGGCTAACATTTTTACTGGCTGCAGATGTCGGACCCTTTGACAGCATTAATGTTTGCAGTCCAAGTAATGAATTTTCTCAAGACTCTGATAGAGAAAACCGTGAGAGAAAGAGAAGATTCTGCAGTAGACGTAGCTTGTGCGAAACAGATTGAGCCTGCTGATGAAGACGATCATCATGGCACTGTCGAACCAATAATCCAGAAGGCCATTGAGGTAAGTGAAGGCGACCAAATTAATGCAGCAAATGAACCACTATCTAATGATGCAGAAAACTCTTCTTGGGCAGAATTTAATTGTACTAGCAATGAAACACCTTGTTTTCTAAGCTCTATCGAGAATATCCTTCCCGATGGAAAGGAAAATGCGGCCATGACTTGCCCTGGCGATATGATGAAAAATGCTGACTTGACGAAGGATAGAGTTGGAGGCGGTAACACTTCTGCGAGAAGTAGACCATCCCAATCAAAAAGCCGGAGGACTAAAACGGGGCAACCAAGTAAGAATGGTGCCAAAAAGGTTATTCAGCCATCTGTTGTCCATGTTCCTGAGAATTCAGAAAAGAGCAAGGAAAAAAGCATCACTAGCCTTTTGAATTCACAAACAGAACGAGTCGAAGCCTGGAGGTAAAATTCATCGTGTTATGCTTTTGGGCGATGTCAGGGACTCCAGATATGCCAACTGATGGAAGATGTTATATGCATTGTGATTTCTGTTTGGAGATCATGTGAAGGATTCGTTTATATGCTATTCAATCCTGCGTGGAGTTAATCTCAGATTTCTTCTTCTCACTATAGACTTCCTTCGGTAGCTCGTCCTACAAATTCTGTGGTTTCTCTATTTCGTGCTGCTGAACTTTGTAATTTCAGTGTAATGTATCTTGTTTAGCTTGAAAAACCTGAATTTTTATTTGTTTATGTAATTTATTTATTCCCTCTTATCTCAAGTTTGATTATTTATGTCATATGACACTATATGTCAAATCTCATATCATGAAATGATCGACATGTTTGGATATTGCATTTTTCTTAGTTTGATGGTAACGTTGGAGTTGCTTTTAAGATAAGTTACTTATTTCAAAATGAGGATGTGAAACACGCTAGAACTTGTCCGGTGCTGTTTGGACCTAATTCAATTTATTCATTTTCTTCTACTTTTTTGCAATGCAATGTGTTACATGTACGTTGCAATTTATATATTTGTTTATCAATCGATAAAGTAGATAATTGATTGAGTCTAAATTTCACCAACAAAATAAAATAAATTTCCCAATATTTTTTTACCATTAACTCACATTACATACCGTTTAAGTGGTCAAGAGATTTTGACAGTTTTAATTCAATTTATCATCACCTCATTATTCTGTAGGAGAATATATAAATGGTGATGTACAACGAGCTTTTTTCTTGAAGGTTTCCTCAAATGACCTCTCTCGTATCTCGTCCCTAGTGTAAAGTTTTCAATTTTGTAATTATAATATGATTTTAATTGGTATATAATTGAGCAACTTATATTTTATTTTTTAGCTCAATTTCATAATTTTTTTTACCGTTGAGTAAAGTACTTTATTTTAGAAAAAGGTCAAATTTAAGATGTGCAAACTCGATCAGTTCCTTAAAAGGGCCTGGAATAAAATGGCTTCTATACGTTGTGAAATTACTTTTGAATCAACTTTAGTTTCGACACCTTCACCATTTATAAAATACTATGGACTTAGTTTGCTTTTGCAACGGCCAGATGTTATGTAATTATAATGAGTTAGGTTGGGAAACAAACATGATTTTCATCAATCGAATGTTAAGTATGTTTATATTTTGGATATTTAGATGGAGGTGACTGCTAGTGGGTGGTCATATTGCCGACTGGAGGTCAGACCATGAAGTTTTAGGCTATACACATCTAGATTGGCTTTTACGATGGAAATCAACATCGATTACTATGCATTTGCTCCATTTCATTTATATAAGCTGATTTTATTTTTTTACACAAATTAAGAAATTTTATTTAGAGCCCGTTTGAATCCCCTTTTTTGTGTAAAATGTATTTTGTAATAGCAGATTGATGGAGAATGTGTTGTTAAAAAATAAGAAAAAATTTAGGTTTACGTGTAATATTATCTTAGTGAAGAATGTATGGTTGAAAAAAAAGAGAAAAATATATTTTGAAAATAATGAGGATCAAACAAGGGCTATATGTTATTGAAAAAGCAATTTTTGCAAAGAATTTTCCTAGGTCGCCCTTATTTAATTCTCAACAACTAATGGTAAATAATGGTGGTTAAATGTGTTTTTGTCCATATTTTCAAGAAGTGTGAATGTGTGTGTATTTGGATACTTCTAAGAAGTTAAATTAGAATCTGTACAATTTTAAGATCAAGTGCGAGGAATTTATTATAATCAAGAAAATTAAATAATGACATATTAGTAATCAAATAAAACAAATACTTTCTCAATAAAAAAATGGGAGTATACAAATGAGACAAGAAAATAAAGAAAGTTAATCTAGCTATGTTTGAGCCACATTTTTTCAAAAAAATTACATTCTTAAATAGTGATTTGACATCATTTCAACCACACATTCTTCAATAAAATAATATTACACACAAAAATCCAAAACTTTTCTTTTTTTTAACCATATATTTTCCATCAATACACTATTCAGAAATACATTCTTAAGAATATAATGTGGCTCAAATAAGGGCCTATATAAATGAGACGAAGGAAATAATTTTTTTTAATCCAAGAATTTTTTAGAAAAATTTGGTCACACCAGGATTTTGCATTCGGCTATTGGCATCGATGGTGGTGGAAGGTGTCGTTTGGCCGTGTTTTTGGCTAGAAAATGTTTGGGTTATAATGGTGCCCTACAAGTAAAAATGTATTTTACCTTAACGTTATTGACAATATTGGTGGTATTTGAAAGATGGTGATAATGTTTTGAGAGCTTGATTCCAATGGGGGTGGCTGTGATGGCGAAAGGTGTCAAAAGGTGGTGGCTGGTTGATTTTGGCTAGGATATTTCGTATTATAATGGTGTTATCACGTGTGTTGTCTTGTAGTTAATGGCAACATGGGTGAGATTTGAAAGATGGTGACAGTGCTTGAGAGTTTGATTCTAATCATGGTTTCGGTAGTGATGGAAGGTGACGATTGGCGATGTTCGGGTTGCTTTTGGTTAGAATATATGTAGTTATGGTGGTAACACATTTACTAGTACCCCATGAATGTACTGGCTACCCAAAATATATAACAACGTACACTAACATGTGTTACTTTAAAAATATTATTTTAATAAACATTAAAACATTTAATGATACTCCACCAGTAACGTAATTATTTTAATTTGTAAAAATTGTTGATTTTTAATGAAAATTTATAATATTGGAAATCTCCACCGCATAACCAGGCAGTCATATTATCCGAAGTAGTTCCCAAGATAGATGCCTCATTTTAGGTTTCCGGTTTGCTTATGCAATCTCCAATTCTACGTCAAAATTTAAGGTAAATTTTATATCATTTTACACCGAACTAAAAATGAACAATGTTTAATCATAATCATTATACCAATGAACAATGTTTAATCATTTTATTCTCTCTCTTTTTTTTTATTCTCAATAATTTATTTATTTGAAAAATGATATCTTTATTATTTTACAAATACTAAATTACTAAATAAACAATTACATTAAATTAATGAAAATATTTAATTCATTAATAAATATAAAAATTTATTTTAGGAAAAATTGCAGCAGAGACCCTAACCTTTAAAAT
The DNA here is from genome assembly GCF_002742605.1 of Olea europaea var. sylvestris. Taxonomy (NCBI): domain Eukaryota; kingdom Viridiplantae; phylum Streptophyta; class Magnoliopsida; order Lamiales; family Oleaceae; genus Olea; species Olea europaea. Next base: position 16,433,669 of record NC_036238.1, read on the forward strand.
ATTGACAGATTTTTCTCAAACTTTTAATTTGTTGCAACCGTCACCCCAAACCTTTTAAAACGTTGCAACGGAGGCCATTTTGGACGATTTTTATTCAAATGTCTGTTAGTTGACTGAGAAATTAGATTTTGACCATATTTTTTATAGTTTTGAAAGAGTAAAATAGTATTACATTAAAATTACTTAGAAATTAAATTTTAAAAAATAAGAAATAAGAAAAAAAAAAAAACAATCTTCTTCTTCTCACCCCCATCCCCACATCCACCTCCACCACAAAACCAAAATTAGTTACTGGCTATCGCCACCTCCACCTCCACCTCCACCTCCACCCGAATCTTTGATTCAAGACGAAACAATCGCCTCGAATCTCTTATAGCCAAATCGTCGAACACTTTGCATGCACTCTTTTGTTTCTTCTTGTTGAAGAACGAAGGTACAGGTAGAGATATAGGAGAAGGAGACATGGAAAATGCCAATCTGGTGTAGATGTTTGCAACACCCTTGCCGGTTGTTGGAGGCTGGGTCACTAGCTGAATCTACTTTGGCACCATTTTTGGAATGTCAAGACCAATTCTTCTGGTCCCATTGACGACCATATCATCAACTGGACTCTGCTTTGGTTTCTAAGTTATTTTAATATAATAAATGGAAAGTTATTATTTTACTCTTTCAAAAATATTAAAAATATGGTCAAAATCATATTTCTTAGTCAATTAACAGATATTTGGATTAAAATCGTCCAAAAGGGCCTCCACCGCAACATTTTGAAAGGTTTGAGGTGATAGTTGTAACAAATTAAAGGTTTGGGAAAAGTCTGCTAATATTTTAAAGGTGTGGGGCCTTTGCTACAATTTTTCCTTTATTTTTTATTATTAAGAATCATAATAATAAAAATTTATTGTATTAAAAACAAATAACACAAATATCCTCTATCAATTAGTTTGGCAAATAGAATAAAAAGAGGTAAATTTGACTTTGCACCATTTTGTGCAAAATGGTGCAAAACTATTCATTTTGCACCAAAATGATGCAAATTTTGGGGGCCACATTGGAGAGATTTTACACCAAAATTTGGTGTATTTTGGTGATTTGGTGAATCCATTGGAAATGCCTTTAGGTCAACTCCAACCTTATGCCAAAATTTGAGGTAAGTTTTGTACCATGTTACGTTAAATCTTGTACCCAACTAAAAATCATACCCATTAAATCAACAAAATATTAAATTGATTATTAAATATAAAAAAATATTTTTTACATTATTGAAATTTATTTCAAATACAAATAATAATTAAATGCATTCTTTGGAGATGGCCTCGAATCTCTATAGATTGTCACACTACTCGATTATCTTTGCATCTATGTGGCCACACAAAAAAGGATCTTACATAAGCATTAATCAATCACTTCGACCATGGCCATCAACTACAAAACCCTCATTCGAATTCAGTTTAAACTTTTTGATCACTTGTCTTAAAACCAAATATGATGTAAATTATTTGAGAATAGATTTTATAAAAAGTGATTTTTCTTAGAATGTGTGATTAAAAAAAATGAAAAGTTAGGAGTTCATGTGCAAAAATAATTTTATTAAGAGAATGTATCATTGAGAATGTTTAAAAATAAATAAATTCTTAAGAATTTGAACCAAACATGGACTTAATCTACAATATATTAAAACTGGGGATGGTGGAGAACTTTTAAATACCAAATTTGCCCCTTCATATTTAACTATATGTCCACTATATCCTCATAATTGAAATACCAATTTAATTAGTATTTATCATTTAGTTTAGAATTAATATAATCTAAGGAGTGAAATATTTAATTGATATTTATCATTTTGGATTGAAATTAATATAAGGAGTGAAACTAATATTTAATTATATCAAAAACAAAAACAAAAAAACAAAAGCAAAAAAAAAAAAAAAAAAAAAAAAAAAAAAAAAAAAAAAAAAAAAAAAAAAAACCAAAACACAAAAAATTTAAAAAAAAAGGGACTTATCATTTAATTGACCATTTTGTTCTTACAATTTTTATTTTTCATCAACAAAACTCTTATTAATATTCATGATGTACATTATAATTCATGCAATGAGTTTTTATTTTTCATCAACGGAGCAATTTTTAATCTTCATGCTTTACATTATAATTCATCCATTAAGTTATTATTTAATTGAGGTTGCAAATATTTTAAATGTTGCATTAGTATATTAATGAGAACATTCAATGAATAAAAAGAAAATTACAAATGAAAATTCAATGACTAACATTCAATTGATTTTTTTCTTTACAATTTTTAGTTGTCATCAACAAAGCCCTTATTACCAATTTAGTTAATATTTATCATTTGATTTATAATTAATATAAGTGGTGAAATATTTAATTGATATTTATTATTTGGGTTGGAATTAATATAATGAGTGAAACTGACATCCAATTATTTAAAAAAAAAAAAATCAACAAAATTTTAGTGACTTATCGTTCAATTGAGTATTTTCTTACAATTTTTAATTTTCCATCAAATAAGCATTTTTTATTTTTCATCAACAAAATCCTTATTAATCTTCATGATTTACATTATAATCCATCCATTAGATTATTATTTAATTGAGGTTACAAAATTGAAAGGTTGCATTAATATATTAATTGGGACATTTGATCACTAAAAAAAATATTGTTTACAAAAACATATTATTGTAATCATATCATTATATTTTAGTTTATACAACATATTCCCTTTAACAATATATATAAATATACTCAATTGTAATTTTCCCTTTAACAATATCAATTACCTCTACTTTTTAAAAAATAGTACGTATATCATTCGTCGATAGTTTGGAATAAAAATACAAACCAAGCTCCCATAAGCGAAAAGAGAAAACCTAAACAGATCCGACAACTTTGAGAAGCTATTCCGGGTCGGACTCCAATTTATTGTCAACTGAACCAAACAAACAATACGTCATTAACTCAATACCTAAATTTCGAACTCATCGCCCTCATCCCCTAAATTCTGGTTTATTATCTGCAAATATTAATCATTTGTGTGAGTTCAATTGTTATCTGATGCGCGGATCTTATTGCAGAATGAAATTGCATTGCTTTGACAGGAAATTCTTCCACTCTTCGCCTACGTTGACTCCCATTCAACTCCCTTCACCAATGTAAGTAATCTTTAATATTAACCATTTTCTGTTTCAGTTTTCTCTCTTTTATGGATAAAACTGTTAGATTACAGATTAACACTTGATGATATATAATTGTGATTTTATTGGGTTGTAGGGAAACCCATTTGTGGTATGTTATACCTAGTGAAGTAAAGAGTGAAGCTTTATTGAACCAGTATTTGGATATTCTATCTCCATGTGAGAAAGAGACTGTGTTTCAAATGCGGGGCGAGGAGCCGAGGAAGAGAGCCCTGCTGGCTCGTGCATTGGTCCGCACTACCATTGCCAGATGTATGTTTAACATTTTATTTTACTTTCAAGATATTGTATTTTCGTGTACTTATTACGATTTCAAGTTGGAGTACGAATATTTATGTACAATTTGAAGTAATTTCTTTGTGAATTATTTTTTTGATTGAAGTAATTCTTTGTGAATTGCTCAAAAGAATAATTGTTTTTGGTAGATCAGATAAACTCCCAAGTTAATCCAAGATCATTGAGGTTCAGAAAGAACGTTCATGGGAAGCCTGAGGTTAGATTTAAATTAATTTTACTCTTTTTAGTGCTTATATGGGTTCCATTATAAGTTGCTGAAATTATAATGTGATAGAAATGAATATAGATAAGTAAATAGTAATTGTGGGTTCTAAGAAACGTTTGGTTAAAGTTGAAGTCTCACTTTGACATTTAAACTGGAAGGAGATTATAATGAAAGGCAAACAAGCACTTAGTATCATTCAGCTATCTATACATACACTTTGAACATTTGTGGAATGTTTTGGCAGCTAGAATGGAATTTCAGTGATCATTGGCTATCATCTCCCTTGCATTTCAACATCTCGCACACTTCTTCTTTGGTAGCTTGTGGAGTAACCATCAATTCTCAAGTTAGTACTATGATCATTGTCATCGTTGGGTTTATGCAATCAGTTTGTAACTTAATTGCTTTAATTTTTCATTTTCTTTACCTGCTGCTACGATGAACTGAAAAGGCCTGTCTGGTTATATAGATCGGCATTGATGTGGAAGAAAAGCACAGAAATATAAAACACAATATCTTGTCTTTTGCTCGTCGATATTTCTCTAAAGATGAAGTTCAGTTCTTAGCTGATATTTTGGACCCTGAAATTCGACGCCAGGAATTTGTAAAATTATGGACACTCAAGGTCTTACTCATCAACTTTTCGTTGTCAAGCATCTTATTTCTTTAGTTCTTCTAACTTCTTTCATGGACCCATTGATTAATGAATCTTAATCGAAATGCCCTTCTCCAGTTCACAGTTTTTCACTTGAAGTCAATTTATTTCCAGGAGGCATATGTCAAAGCACTAGGAAGGGGATTTTCTGGTGTACCTTTCAAGACATTTACCATTCGGAATAAAGGTGGAGCTGGCTTTAGTCCATTGGAGAATTTAAATTCTGAGGTTAGGAAATTTCTTTTTAAAGAAAGAAAAAAAAGGAAGAGAGGGATAATTTTTGAATAAGCTTGAAGTCCACATGCTGTTTATTTTCCAAAAGGAGGAGGAAAAGGAAAAAGTTCACGTCTTGATGTGTTAATATTTTGGTGTCGAAAAACCCATTCATATTCCTGTGAACATTTGAACTCCATGTGCAAAATAGCATGTTTCATTTGACACCAATTTTCCTGAGTCCTCACCTGCTAGTTGCATGCTAGATTACTTAAAATTAGCGGGATCCTATTCTTGTATTTCATATTTCTCATGAGACAGTTCTTTACCGGTATCTGTTTCTTCACGAAATTATTTGAAAATTGATCACTTTGTCTGCTAACATGTCAAGTGTGCTCTCAGGCTTGGCAAATAGTGGTGGATTCTTTTGATGACCCCATAGATCTTACAAGTAATTGGCAGTTTTTGCTCTTAGAGTTGGCTGGTTCTCATTATGCAGCCATCTGTATGGAAAATATTGGTGCCGTTGAAGGTATTACTCAGAATTTAGTACGAATTAAGAGAAATATCTACAGAGAAAAGTTTGACGTAGTATGTTTTTTTTGTAGGGAAAAGAACCGTTCCAGTCAAGTTGAAAGTGTGGAAGACAATTCCATTTTTAGAAGATGAATGTGTTTCAGGAACAGATGCAGTTAAATCAATCAGCGGCTTGAAATAGTTATATTCATTTTGTGACATCCACTGATGATCAGCAAAAGTCGGGATATTTGGATGTGCATCATTCTAAGCCTAAGAGATGTAAATTTTCAAAGTTGATGACAATCAACTACCCCAGTTTGATCAATTGGCAAACAGAGACATCGGCTAGTGCAACCTGATTTTCATGTTGTAGGGCCTTCGAAGTAATTTGCACAAAGTGGCCTTCTATTGACTTGAAGGATACAGTTCTTTTTGGCCCATGAGTAGGTTGTTTTCCATAGGAATGAAATTTGAAAATCTGAGAATTATTATCATTTTTTTTTTTATACCTATACATGAATGTGATAGAACTCTAACTTGTGATGCTGTGAATTCAAGCAACTGTGAGCAAGGAACTAGAATTTTTTAATATAACAGAGGAACTAAGTGAGATAACTGGAATTGAAAAACAACTCTTTATTGAACTGAATAACCAATTGACAATCCCACAGGCAATTCGAGAGGCCTGAGTTCCCTCCAAACTTAACAGAAAACTCACTCAAACAATGCCCCCTTCTACTCCCACACCTATTACATTTATACTACTACTTCCACCCTTATTCCCCAAATTATCCCTGATAACTAACTGGATTGGAACACTCTAGAATGGAGTAACAAACTTGCATGACTAGTTGGGATGTCTATCATTACTCACCCCCCCC
>NC_036238.1:16439661-16439929 GCF_002742605.1 Olea europaea var. sylvestris
GATTTTTTTTATTCCCCCCCCCCCCCCCCCCGACTTTCACCTTGTCCTCAAGGTGAAAATCCGGTCCAATTCCAAAAATCTTGTATATCCAAACTCTAATTTTTTACCATGCCAGTCAAGAACACGTAGAGAAAAAATATTTTATCCCGCAAAAGTTGGCAGACCCATTTATCATTAGTATATTGTCCATTAAAAAGCCCCGTATCCGGTCGCACCTCCTCCCGTGATTTCTAAAAATGGAACCCAATGATAGGTTGTACCATAATTG
>NC_036238.1:16440015-16445256 GCF_002742605.1 Olea europaea var. sylvestris
AAAATAAGCCCCCCCCCCCCCCCCCCCCCCAAACCTCCATCACTTGTGAAATCTGCCCTTTTTTGGTCTTTTGCGTAATAAATCAAAATAAAACTCCTAGTTTATCATCAACATAATTCCTGGATATATTTGTGTAAATTGGGTTGCTCATAGTTGGGCTGGACAAAGCTGAGTTACAACTGATAACGTTAGGTCTATTTGGGCCGAAATAAGACTAGGCCCTTTTCAATAAATCGTTTTCATCTTCTATTGTCTGGGCAGGCCTTATAATTTGTTCCACCCTTTGGGCCTCTTTCATTAATTCCCCTTCCCCTTCTTGGGCCCAATTCATAATATGGCCCAAACCATGAGGTTGTAGCCTTATGTTATAACCATGGGACATGGGTTTAACCAAAATCCTCCACAATAGCTTCGCTGGCAGCATTTGTAAAGGGGCGACCAAGCTATCGGCGTCACACGGGTTACTGGATGTTATAATAGCTCTGATTTCCTTCGATTTGGGTAGAGTTTCATAATCAAAGGTGGCTTCAAATGAGGTCGCTGTCTGTCCTTTCTGAGATGGTCGAAATTCATCTCTGTCTTCAATATGCACCGACTTCGATGAGTTCTTTGCAATCTCTTTTTCCTTTCTCTCCCTTTCCGGCTTCGCCATGGATTTCTTCTCCTAGTTCGGCCAATTTACAGTGACCCATCTCACCTCTGACGTCTTCTCCTCCAATCGACCCCACTGTTCAGCAATTGAAGTTTCCCTGTGTGCCACACTCCTATGCTGTCCCGTAGACACTTCTTCACCAGAGAAGTGATTCACGCGGAATCGGGCCAACACCAAAATCTTCAATTCTTCCCAAGTTTGAATCAGGCAATGATCGTCTATCCCTTGAAACCATGCCCAAGCCTCTCCAAGGAAGCAAGCAATTGTGACTTCTACCTTTGCCCTCTCTGATAAGCTGCGAGTCATGCTTAGGCATTGCTCCGCCTCAAACAATCATGAATCTAAATTATCCACATAGAATATCGGTGTATTGAGTCGACCACATAAATCCAACCCTGAATCAACGACTCGATCTCCTTTCTGTTGTATCACCATCGTTGCTACTCCCTAAGAATCGACTACTCTGATACCAATTGATAGAACTCTAACTTGTGATGTTGTGAATTCAAGCAACTGTGAGTAAGGAACTAGAATTTTGTAATATAACAGAGGAACTAAGTGAGATAACTGGAATTGGAAAACAACTCTTTATTGAATTGAATAACCAATTGACAATCCCACAGGCAATTCGAGAGGCCTGGGTTCCCTCCAAACTTAACAGAAAACTCACTCAAACAATGCCCCCTTCTACTCCCACACCTATTACATTTATACTACTACTTCCACCCTTATTCCCCAAATTATCCCTGATAACTAACTCGATTGGAACACTCTAGAATATGGAGTAACAAACTTGCATGACTAGTTGGGAGGTCTATCGGAATGATTCGTAGAGATTAAGTGATAAACTGTGAGATGTGACCAATTATATTATCTACATTTCGTAGAACTTGTTACTATTTCTGTTTATAAATCATTTATAAATTTGTTAACGGAGGCTCTGTGTTTTTTCCATTTGTATTTCATTCCTTACTCTCCCTATCCATTTCCAACGTCTGAAAAAATTATTAACCTAATTTATTTTATATCTTTTACAATTTTGAAGAAATAAAAATGAGAGATAGAACTGTAAGATGATATTTATTTGAGTAAATTATAATAATATATCTAAGGCAACTGAGGACAACTACTTATAATTATGATACGAATTTTTATTTTTTTTAAATATTGAATAATTCTGTTGATACCGATGAACGTGATAATTATCATCAATTCTTTCAAATTAAACATCCAAGAGAACAATACATTTAGATAAGGATTGCGTACACCTTTGTTTATTCTTTGAAAACTATCAAATGGTGAGTGTATTCTTCACAATAATTAACAGGATAGATTTCTAATTCTACAAAAGATTGAAGTGTAAAGAAGTTTTTTGACATATTTTTTTCTATTTAAAAATTGTCAGTTATTTAACCACTTAGAGCATGTTTGGGTTCGGCTGAGCTTGCTTAGCAGCATTTTTTTTTCTTTGTTTTTTGTTTTTTCATTTTTTTTGGGTAAAAATGTACTTATAAACTTTTAAAAAATTAAGTTAGATCCCAAACATATTTGTCCAACTAGGGCACTCTCCGTCCTCTGACACGTCAAACATTATGAGCTTGTTTGAGTCTCAGTTTTTGGTCAAAAAGTTAAAATAATAATTTGATGGGATTGTGTAATTAAAAAATAACGAAAAATTTTCAATTTTGTTTGTAATATTATTTTATTGACGAATATATGATTGAAAATAAGAAAGAAAAAACGCATTTTGAAAATAATAAGACCAAACAAGGACTATGGCTCCGTTTGGTATCCATTTTTTTCAAAATGCATTTTTCTTTTTTCTTTTTTTCAATCATACATTCTTTATTAAAATAATATTACACGTAAATCAAAAAAATTTCCTTATTTTTCAACCACACATTTCTAGAGGTGGGCGCAAGTCGATTCGGTTAAGTTCTAAAGAGAACCGAATCGAACCAAAATTTTCGAATATCTAGTAAATGGAACTGTCGGGTCCAAATATAATTATGGAACCGTTCGGGTTTGGTTCTATTCGGGTCCGTACTATAATTAAATTTTTTAACATTTATAACAACACTATATAAATATAACTAATGACACATTAATCGTAATTTTACAAATTAACATAGTCAAATTTAATAATATGTAAATAACAAGTTGTCCAACAAGATGAATTTACAAATGCTTACAATTTACAAATACTAAAGAGTAGATATTAATACTAAAATTTCAACTATCTAAATAACTGCAATGATTTTGGAATGTCAGAGACCAGTAAACTACATTGTTCAAATAATCACTACGTTCACAGCTTCGGTGGGCAGAGTTCACAGCTTCGGTTGGTTATTGTATAGGTTTTGGAATGTCAGCAAGACTGCGAGAATGAGTGCGAAAGTCGAAACAACGTTATGCACTTTAGTGTAGGTGTTTAAGATTATTTAGTGGGTTGAATTTTGTTGGGCTAAGAAATGAAACAATAAAGGGAAAATTTCATAACTAAGAAATTAATTATGACACATTTCAAAAACAAGAAAACAAGTTTCAAATTTCTAAAATCAGTTTTTTATTAAAAATTATTTATAATTTAATTAGTTAATTAATTATTTTATTAATTAAATATATTTAGATCACGTATCTATACAATTTGGTCACAAATTAACAATATAATTAGTTACTTACTATTTTTTGATCACAAATTAAAAATTTTATGTCCCAAATTTTTTTACAATCACAATTCAAAAATTTTGTAAGTCACAATTTGTTTATTGGTCACAAATTCAAAAACAATTAGTCACGGATTAATTTTTAGTCACGACTTATCATATTATTGGTCACAACTTATTTTTCGGTCATAAATTAAAAATTTCATAGGTCACATATTATTTTTCGATCACGAATCAAAAATTTTATAGGTCACAGATTAATTTTTTTTTTTATCACAAATCAGAAATTTGATGTCACAATTCAAAAAATTTATAGATCACAATTTGTTCATCGATCACAAATCGAAAATTTCATAAGTCACAATTTATTTATTGATCACAAATCACAAATATTACAAGTCACAACTTCTTATATAGTCACAAATTATCAAATTATCGGTCACGGATTAACAGTTTTTCAAGTCACAATTTATTTTTTTCATTGGTCACTTATTATTGGTCATAGATTAACCAATTTAACGATCACAGTCAACCAAATAATTTGTGACCACCATCAAAAAAATAATGCGTGACCTAAAAAATATTATTGGTCACAACTCATTTACTCGTTGCAAATTATTGGATTAATTAGTTACAATAAATTTTTCGACAATTTAATAAATCGTGAGTCACAATTGGAAATCACAGTCACAAATTTCATATTACTTATCCAATTGTGAGTCACAATTCACAATTCGAAATCGGTCACAGTCACAATTCTCATCGCCATCACCATCACTATTGCCGCCACCCACCACACACCAACACCAATACCAATACCACAATTGGGAGTCACGGTCCACACAAACACCAGATCCGTCGAGTGCCGCCACCACAGCACCTCAAACAACCCACTGCAACACTTCAAATAGACCACCGCCAGATCAACCACCCACCGCAACACTGCCACCACACAAACACCCTCGTTGCCACCACACAATCCACGATCGCCGCAGATCAGGGGATCTGTAGCGCACCACTACTGCACGAAATCTACGATGCTACAATGATTGCAGCACACCACCACCACACAAAATCCACAATGCTGTAACGAAAGGGGAATCGTCGTCACGCACACACCACCACAGCCTCAAGCCACCTCCGTCGAATACACACGCCCAGACCCACACACACACATCTCGTGATAGTGATGCAAGCTGCGCCACCGACAGAGATGGAGAGGAGAGGAATCGCCGCGAATACACAGCACACCACCACCACAACCACAGACTCATTCCACCTTCGCCGAATACACACGCCCAGACCCACGTACACACACACACACACATCTCGTGATAGTGATGCGAGCTGCGCCATCGACAGAGATAGAGAGAAGAGAGGAATCGCCTCGAAAACACAACACACCACCACCACCATAGACTCACACCACCTCCGCCGAATACACACGCCCAGACCCACGTACACACACACACACATCTCGCGGCAGTGGCGCGAGCTGCGCCGCCGACAGAGATGAAGGAGAGAAGAGAGGGAAACGCGTAGTCGATGAGAGAGAGGGAGGGAATTGAGAGAGAGAATTGCAATTGAGATTGGGCAGAGAGAGATATGCGATAATTAGCTTTGAAATTATTGATTTAATTAATTTTTAATTATATTAATTAATTAAAAAAATTTCTGATTTGTGAAATACTAAGCATGACATCTTATTTATGAAATGTAGATTTTTAATCTATTAGAATCTGTAAATTCCACAACAATAAAATAGGTAATTGGGCCAAAAATTAAAAAATTAGAAATGAAACAAATTATTGGGTTAAAAATTTGGATTTAGAAATTATTAATTTGTTTAGAAAAAATTTAAATTAAAATAATTTGATTTATTCAATATTAAAAAAATTAGAAAGATTCGGTTATTCGATTTTT
>NC_036238.1:16445400-16447967 GCF_002742605.1 Olea europaea var. sylvestris
TATTTATTTATTTATTTATTATTTTTTTTTTTTAGGAGTTTTGATATATTATTTGGAGTAGCCGTCCAAAACGCTTTCCTTTTGTACTCATATTTGATATAGTAAATTTTCTTCTACTTTGCCTTTTTTTTCCTTGTCTACGGTTTCCATATAAATTTGTTTGTTCTTATTCTTAATTATTTTTTGTCTATCTTCGCATCTATATAACAAGTTCAATATACATTGGGATATCCTAACCCCATTATCATTTTCTAGCGGAACCTAAAAATACATGGAGAATGAGTTGATGATTAGCCCCCCAAAAAAACATATTTGTACAGCATTTTTTTCTTTCAAAATAAAAGATTACTTCTACTTAGTAGGATAATATTACATAAATGTCTCAGTGGCGAACGTGGTAGAATAATTTATTTCATTGGGTAAAAAGATGGAGAAAACCGAGTTTATTTTTCCAATAACCACTAAACCTAGGTTGACGTCTTCAATTGCTCGTTACATTTTGAAATATTGATTTTTTATCATTAAATTTTACAAAATGTCGGATGTTACTCACTGAAATCACTTCCGTTTCGCATCTCTAACGGAATTGTTGACTTGACACATGGATTTCACAGCTGGTGTCCTGTCACTGTTAGATGCCCAATTGCGGAAGATGGACAAATCGCATAAGTAAGGTTAGGGGTGTAAGCGGTCTGATTTTACCGATTTTTGACAAATTTTCAAACCAAACCGTTTAAAACGGTTTGAGAAAAATCCAAACCTAAACCAAACCATTTTGAACGGTTTGAAAAAAACTCAAACCTAAACCTAATGGTTTGATCCAGTTTTAAATCGTCGGTTTCGCCATATTTTTTTTGCCCGTCTACTTTTATATCATTAATTCATTCAATTTAATATATATTTATATCTTACTAGTAATAAATCTAAAACAAACTAAGCCATTGTTTGAACCAAATTTTTGGGACAAAAAAATGAAAATTTGGATTGTTATTCTACAAGTCCAACTACCTTTGTTGACCTGCTATTTCATGTGTGGGATCCAACCTCCTCTCCAATAATCAATTTTCTCATTATGATGATATGAAAAATATGGTTCAAACAGAGGCTAAATATATCTACTATAAATTTAAATATTAACTAAATTAAAGTGAAATCACAATAAACTAAAACATAGTTTTTTTTTTTCATTTTTATTCACATTTTTTAGGTTAATAACGATACAATAATGTTACAATATAAGTCTTCTAAACTAGATATAAGGTCCAAAAAACATAATGATGTCCAACAAGATCTCGTGACCATCATATCTGAAAAAAAAATATTGATTAAACAAAGAGAATAACCAATTACAATAATAAAGCAATTGTTTATAATATCTAAACATAACAATTATACAAGTTTGCGTTTGTATGATGTTACAAAACACATTTAATTTCAATTCTTACCTTAGTTTGCTTCAAAAAATTATTGATATGAAACTTTATTTGTAGCAAATATTATCACTGACGGTTTAGGATCTCTTTGTCTCCGACTTGGTATAATGGACTTTAATTCAACTTTGAAGAGGCGTGAAAAATCTGAAAAGAAGTGTTTGGTGCCGGTGGCTCAAAATTGTGTTGGGTGTCGATTGGAGTTCATCTAAATTTTGAAGAGGAAAAAGGCTTTTGATAGATTATGTTAGTCTTAAAATTATTAAATATATATTAGGATTATTAGATGATGATGATGATGATGATAATAATAATAATAATAATAATATATCTGCATTAGAAAATTAAGAATTGGCAAAAATACCCACAAATGACAAAACTATTGAATTTTATATATTTGGATGAATTTTCAAAAAATTTCATTTTTTTATTTTTATATAGTTTTTCCCCAGTCCAGTTTGGTTTTAAACCACAATTAAAATTTTCAAACCTAAACCAAACCATTTTGATCGGTTTGGTTTGGGTCAAAACCATTTCGTTGACTAGGTCCACGTGGTACCAAACCGACGGTTTCTAAAATGTGATTTCTGTTCAATTTTTCGATTTTGCGATTTTTGCTTACAACCCGAAGTAAGGTGTATTTGATTGTTCATTATACTTTAAATTGGTCGAGTTTTAGCCATTAAACTTCTCAATATGTCATCGGAATGATATAAAAACATGATTTTTGTTGATTTTCTGTATTTAATATTGGTGCCATTCAACACGTGTGTCTCCCATTATGGGAGAAATATAGCATTTTAAATAGTATTTTTTAGAGAATGTATAGTTAAAATTTAAAGAAACTTTATTGGTTTGTGTGTAAAATATTTTATTATATAAATGTGTGGTGAAGAATGTTACTTTAGCAAACAATTTAATTTGTTAAATGATGACAAACAGGAACTGTATTTATAATGTTCTTTCCAGATTAGACATTTTATTGTTTTACAAAATAAAATGATAAGGGCATAAATTTAAATAAGATGTAGCGAGTCCAATATATGATCTCGCATTCTATGATAAATACTAAGTATGACCTGCTTATAACGTATGTATGATGGGTATGATAAAAGGTTAACATATATGTGTGTGTGT
>NC_036238.1:16456139-16460878 GCF_002742605.1 Olea europaea var. sylvestris
GTGGGCTAGGATCCCATCTATTATATTAAGACCTTAAGTGTACTCAACAAGCCCTAATATTATATTTGGGTAGATACTATTATTAATTGTATCTCCATACAACTCCCAGATCATTAAGCTAACAACTCTTTGTTTTCACACATTTTATATGTTAGCTTAACATGCCTCTAAAATTTATCTCCTTGAGTGTACTCAACAAAAGATAAATTTTAGTTAAGTCAAACCCATCATTCAGAAATATCGAATATTTCATAGTGCCAAACATATCCCTAATGGACCAGCCTTGAGCGTACTCAACAAGCTGAGACGATTTGGGACTCTGATTTTTCACTATAATGATGGAAGGCGATTACAAATGTGACTTAATATTTTATGGAGGGATTTTGCATTCATGAGTCTCATCAACAACAATACAATCATATATATTATTATTATGCATCTACTATGCAAATAAATAAATAAATATATATAACATAATATAATAGTGTGAACGATAATGGACTTTTACTATCTAATCTTCCCGAACCATAAGGAAGATTAGTTGGTTACTATCTAGTCTTCCCGAGTCATAAGAAAGATTAGTTGGTCAATTCCTAGGGGGTATAGCATTGAACAGTGTCAATGCACCATCTCTATGGTCTCCACCTCTTCTTATCTCTTCAATTAGTCCAATTCCAACATGTATCCTATACTAGTTGGCACGTAGGCCTAAATAAAATTGGACTCGCAGGCCCATAGTAACAATAATAATAATGGACTCGCATGTCCAAAATAATAACAATAATACGGGCTCGCAGGCCCAAAACAATTAAGAGCTCGCAGGCCCATAAAACGACAAAATTAAAAATTAACCATTCAACACATCCATATGGTCGAGTCCATAATCGTCCATTAATAATACATTTATCACATAAATGTATACCTATATAATATCTAATATTATATGCAAATAAGTTTCAAGTTTCTAGCAATTAAGTCGTCTAAACTCTTTTAGACAAATGGATCGGATTAATTAAATAATTAATTAATCATATTAATCGATTATTTAATTAGCAGGAATATTTAATTAAAGTCAAATTTCAATTAAATAACAAATTAGAGTCCAACTCTAATTCAACAATTATATGGCGGGATTATTTAATTAAAATCAAATCTTAATTAAATATCAAATTAGAGTCAAACTCTAATTTCAAAATGTAAGGCGGTTGAATTTAATTAAAATCAAATTTTAATTAAATGACAAAACTAGAGTCTAACTCTAAATCTAAGATTTTAGGGCGAACATGTTTAATCAAAATCAAATTTTAATTAAACATCAAATTAGAGTCTAATTCTAATTGGAACAAATTATAGGGTGAATTGATTTAATTAAAATCTAATTTTAATTAAATAGCAAATTAGAGTCAAACTCTAATTCCAAGAAGAAATTTAGGGCGAGACAATTAAAATCAAATTTTAATTAGACGTCAAATTAGAATCCAATTCTTATTTCTAAAATATCTTTGGGTGAATAATTTAAATAAAATCAAATTTTAATTAAACATTAAATTAGAATCCAATTCTAACTTAAATTTAATTAAGATTTTAATTTAGGATAAAACTCTTAAATAAAATAAAATTCAATTTAGGGTCAAAATTTAATATTTAAGTCAAAATCCAATTTTATCGAAAATATAAAATGTCGTCAATTTTAAATAAAATTTTAATTTGGGTCAAAATTAAATTATGGGTCGAACCCAATTAAAATTAATTTTAAAACCATTTCAAAATTCAAATTCAAAACCATTTTGAAAACTTGCAGATTGACCCAAGTTTGAAATTAACATCGGACCCTTTCAAGATTTAAAATTGCAGAACAAGTCCCTTTTTAAAATATTGCAAAACGACCCATTTCCCTTAATTGCAGCTGGCCCTCCAAATTTTGAAAATTGCAGATCAGCCCTTTATTTAAAATTGCAAAATCGCCCCTTTATTCTTTAATTGCAGGGGCACCCAGAAATTTCGAAAATTGCAGAGAGACCCCCGTTTTCACCCGATTTCTGAAAACCCTAAATTTTTTTTTTTATTTCTTTTGCCTCATGGGGCGGCGATCGGCGCCGCCCCTTCCCTTTTACGCTGGCAGCGCCAACTGCCACTTCGCCGCAGCAGCGTGCGGCGCTGCTGTTGCAGCAGCGTCGCACGCGCCTGGGCAGCGACTGCCCAACGCCGGCGACAACAGTGTTGCCGGCCAGTCTCGCATTTTTTTTTAATTCCGATCCAAATATTATTTTATATTCAAAATCAAATTCTGAATATTAAAAATAATTTTCTTAATCACTAAAACAAGAAAAATAAACAATTAACTTTTAATTGTTTTCAACATGCAAAGCAATTTCTAACAAACACAAAGTAGGCTCTAATACTACTGTTGGGAATCTACTTATACATGCACAGCGTAATTTAAAATAATTTTCGATTCCCACCAAGAATCACCTTTGTGTTTAGATAGAAATTGTGATAAGATTGTACCTTTTCCAGATCTGCAATCTTTTTGCTTTTCTTTTCGTTTCATCAACCTTGATTTGCCACCACAGATGTCCAATTGTCCAGCCTCCAACGGTGATCCACACAGAGAATATGATTGCAGCCTCTAGGGTTTTCTCTTGTGCCAGCAAGAATAATGAAAACCATATGGACCTCAAACCCTAGTTATGTATTTATATAAACCCAAACAGGCTCGGCCCGGTCCGGTCCAATAATTAATTAATCCAATTAATTAATTTATCCAACGATTGTTAAATTAACTAATTGGTAATTTGCAATCTTCCAATTCTCTTTTGTGTGCGACCCATTAGATTCCCGACCACGATGCCTAACGACGTGAAATATTATTTTAATCTAATCAAAATTGATAAATTAAAACCCCCTTTTAATTTATCGTCAATTCACACTCGCCGTCCCTGATTGACATCTAGCAATGTGTTAGGGCAATACGTGTGACGGAAAATGTCACGTGGTATGACAAAACCAAATTCGTTCGTTTACCGTGAACTATAATCCCTTCATCAATATGATCCGATCAATTACAAGATATGAAATTGTGTCAATCTCGATCATCGATCATATCTTTCACTCTACTATTAAGTCAATATAAGTCGAAAACTCCTTTTCGACTTATGAGTACACCTTGGCCAAGGATTTCATCATCGACTTAATTGAATGAAACGCAGATCATAATCTCCTACTATCTAAGAATGACGAATCCTTTATTGATCAATCACAACCTTCATACGATTCTTGACGTACCCGGACGATGTCCTATTAGCGGCCCTTTTCAGAGCAACATCCAACACCGCCAAAGTATGACTGTCCTCATATAAGGTAGCATGACGACCTCAAGTCAAAGGACCAATTCCACTACCGAACGTTAGAGATTAACCACTAACACTCAGATAGTTATCCATGTGGAATCTCTCGACGGGTCTCCAATATTTTGTTTTATAACAAAACATCCACATGTTCATTTAAGTATCACCACACTTTAACTTGTGAGATCAGCTACTTACTTTACAAGTAAGAAATGCCACACGTGATGGTCTATCCGTAATAACGAGATATCCGTAATAACGATATCTGTATCTCGTTATTACTTACGACCACGGATGATTTAAAATTCAATCAGATGTAATTTGTATCTCACAATAACAACTCCTTGTGATTAACAAATTACAATTATTTGAATTTACGGACTCTATTATTTATTTAATTATCTATTAATTAAATAATAGATCTGCCATTTAATTATATTAATTATATATAAAAGTATTTATGTCCAAAATTGATTGGACCTAGGGCATAACACTTACAATGCCTACCATAGTAATGCATACAGATTTATAGTATATAGGTCTGAAATACCTGATATGAATGTTAATACAATTATTGAATCAAGGGATGCTACATTTTTCGAAAATACTTTCCTTATAACATGCAAGGTGAATCAAATTCACAAAAGAGATCTCGTGAAAACGAAGAGACTATAGATCAAGAATCTATAAATGAACAACCTAGACGATGCAAGAGGGCTAGGACGTCAACCTCCTTTGGGCCTGATTTTCTAACATATTTGTTAGAAAATGAATCTCAAAGTTTTAAGGAGGCTATGTCATCAACCGAAGCTTCATATTGGAAAGAAGTTGTTCATAGTGAAATTGAATTCATACTACAAAATCATACTTGGGAATTAGTAGACCTCCCTCCCGGTAATAAGCCTTTGGGATGTAAATGGATTTTCAAAAGGAAAATGAAAGCAGATGGATCAATTGACAAATATAAAGCAAGACTTGTCGCTAAAGAGTACAAGCAAAAAGAAGGTCTTGATTATTTCGATACCTATTCTCCTCTGACAAGAATCACATCCATACGTATGCTTATTGCAATAGCAGCATTGAATGGTTTGGATATATATCAAATGGATGTTAAAACGACATTTTTGAATGAGGAATTGGATGAAGAAATTTATACGGAGCAACCTGAAGGATTTGTGGCCTCAAGACAAGAAAAGAAAGTATGTCGACTTATTAAATCATTATATGGATTAAAGGAAGCTCCTAAGAAATGGCATGAAAAATTTGACATGGTTATGATGTCAAATGATTTCAAAATTAACGAGTGTGACAAATGTGTTTATGTCAGGAACACTCCAAATGGATATGTCATGGTATGTTTATATGTAGATAACATGTTGATTGTGGGTAACA
>NC_036238.1:16462234-16554722 GCF_002742605.1 Olea europaea var. sylvestris
TATATAAAACAAGGTTTTGATCTTTCCACACCATATTAGTCATTTTTTCCCCCCAAAGATTGGCCTTTCGTCCTAGAACTCCACATTATATTACAGTCTCTACTCAAACGGATACATCTCCGTGATTTATGTTTGGAGACGTTTTAGTTTCAATGATTTGCTTTGGATCTTTGTTTATTGTTGTCTGATTATTGATGCCAAGAACCAATTAGGTAAAATGAAAAATAATAATTAAAGAGTGATTAATCCTTTTTACCTTTTTCTTTCATTTTGCTTTTCTCAAAAAAAGAAAGGAAAAAAAAGGAAAAAATTATGGATTTATTCTCGTATTTTATTTAACATAATTTTTTTATGCCAATGTGGATCAATTTAAATGTGCTTTGAATAGTTTAAGAAGTAGAGTGTTGAAATATGTGACTTAATAAATGCAATCATCTTACATTAAGAATGAAGAGTGAATTTGACTCAAATTTTAAGTCAAACCCAGTCTCTATTGGAGCTCACTTTTAAGCATTAAGAGTATATTCAAGAAACTTTTTATTTATAAAAAGTATCTTATGTATTATAGAGAGTATCTATATATTATTAAATTTTGAGAATCAAAATTTTTATACACTTCAACAAGCTCTCTATTTTGACTTTTAATTTTTTCTTTTCTCAAGAAACATTAATTGATATCTCTTCGTATTTTATTCAATATAATCTTTCATATACCAATCGACCAACCTATTTAAATGTGGTTTAAATAGGGTAAGAAGTACATTATTAAATGTGATTTATTAAATGTAATTATTGTACATTAAGAATAGATAATGAATTTGGCAAACATACTCTCTATTTTAAAAAGTTAAGATACAGAATCAATTGAAACTTATTTTTAAGCATTAATTTTATAAAATAGATAGTATTTTGTATTTAGAGAATCTCTTTATTTCAGAAATGATTTTCTAAGCACCGGTGACATGACACATTATTTAATTAGTGAATCATTAAATACATGAGACTTACCATTAACTTATTTACCAATTAAATGATGTGTCATGTCACCGGTGTTTAAGAGATCATTTCCTCTCTTTATTTTGCTTTCTCAAGAAACATTTATTGATTTCTCCTCATATTTTAAGTTAACATAGATGTCAATTGCCAATCAATTATTAAATATCAGTGGCTGTATTGTGTAAAACAGATGACCCTGAAATGTTATAACATATAAAAGAGTTTTGAGTATCCCAAATAGTTGTGGGACATCTCTATAATTATAGGCAATGATGCAAGAAAGTGATGTGGTCATCCTCTAGGAAAATTGCTTGCACCAAACAATGTGATATCAGACCAAAATTATGTTGATTCATTCTTTTGCTTTTTATTTTTAAATTTTGCTACATTCGTTAAAATGGTATGAATAGAAGTTAAAATTTTGTTGTCATGCCCCCATCAACACTTTCTCGCTTGAACTTGTCGCAAGGGGTTTGCCTAGTGCGGTTTACTTGGTTGGCGTGGTTTGCAGGTAATTGCGTCAGCCTAAGGGTTTACCCAGTGCGCACTCGAAAGGTAGCGGTTGCGTGTTCCCTTATCATATAATAAAATAAAATAAAAATTAAAAATTATGCTGTCATGCACATCCAATTCTTTACTTATAGGATTCCTCTCCATTTGGCTGTTCTTGTACTTTTTTCAAAAAACTTAACCCAAAATGAAGTAGGACAAATCATTTTATCACCGCTAACATTAGCTTTTTCACCAACAAGAACCAAAACAATAATACACGTTCTTTTTAGCCTTCATGGCATGACGTAGTGGTAAAGCAAGATGGTTCATTACGGATTATCAAATGTTCGAATCCTTGCGACAGCTGAAAGGTAACATTTATGTTGAAAATCAGATGTCTTATAAAGACAAAAGTGATGGTGCAATTTATCACCACTTCGGTGTTCTGAATGCATGTTGTAAAGGGAGGTCCATAGGAAGGAGAGTCGCTCCCAAAATGCCCCGCCTACAACATCCGATTTACCTGGGTGGCGAAACAGGGAGAAAGCCACCTCTCTTCAAGATGAGTTGGGCGAAACTTGGATACTTGATTCATAAAAAAAAAAAATAATAATAATAATAATACACGCTTTTCATGGGCTATCTGTTGAATGTTCAAATTGGGGGCAGAAATTTGGTAGTTTTGATCTTGTTTCATAATTATATGCTGTGATTGATTTCCTTGTTTCCTAGAATGTTTTTAATTTTTGTGGGTGGCGGTGGGGTGGGCAGTATTAGTGACTACGTGCAACATCATTCATTATAGAATTATGCTAAGTGTACATGTCACGGTTTACATTTTTGTGTGTATTCCATTGTATTTCAAAAATTGTAGGTTGGGAAAGTGTGTTTTTATTAAAAACTGTCCAATCATATATCATTACATGGCACAATGTCAACAAGGATGTATATGTAGCACGATTATTCATTATAATTGTATAACGTTGTAATAATGATGATGAAAAAGTGATTAGCTGTTTGAGTTCCTGTTGATTGTGCATTTGTCTTTGCGGCCACCAACATATGGAAAAGAAGCTACACAGGGCATGGATATGATTACCTGATGGAAGGATTGGATATGTCCTGTAAATACAATAATTTTAGGACTAACATTTGCTTGCACTTTGATATACTTTTAATCTGTGTAATAAACTTAAATCACTGAACGTAAGCTTGAATAAATTGAAGGCTGAAACTTGTGAAACGTAAATCTGAAATTTCCACACATTAAACACAGGACTTTGGTTGTGTTTTGGAGGTTATTGGCTCCTTGAAAACCAGAATTTGGTAGAGTCGGATAAGATTTCCTCGAATTAATTCAATAGCAAATTTAGTCTGTTTTGGCATTGAGACTCTGCCTGATTATGTCGTACAATAAAACAAGTGGATGAATTAGTTATGCCGAGGTTTGAGTTCAGCCTAGGTGGTCGAAAGCAGCTTTCATTAACTGAGAACAGCTTTTAAATGGAAGGCAAGGCTTTCTCCTGAAAGGCAGGATATTTCCTGGAAGGCAGGAATTCCTTGAAAGGCAAGAAGCATATATGGGTTTGATTCGCTCGGCACTTTGGTAGTTCAGTTAGGGGACTCTTGGACCCTGGTCAGTTTGGGGCATAATCCGCGGTTTACCTGGTCTGCGTGAAGAGGGGCTGGATCGTAGACCCCAGGATTAGTAGCTGTAAAGTGGACACCTGGATATCAAAAAAAAAAAAAAATTATGAGAGACTATTGCCATTTTCTTCCTGATTCTTGGGATTGACCCATTTTGCTACTGGGATACAAGAGAATTTGATAAGAATAAGGTGACAATTCTCTTTACCGATGAACGTTCTTAATTAATCTAACCAGGGCAACAATGTCACTTCATGAAATGATGAAGTTGACAGAGTTTGTTGCCGGGGTATGAATGAGGGGTTACATTAAGCCCATATTTGGTATGCATTAAAATTCAGATTTTAAATTAACAATTTTTTAATCATCATTCTATCAATTTTTATCAAAATTTAATAAAAATTTGATTTTATTTCCTGCCAAACTTGGCCTAAAGTTTTACATTAAGCTAAAGTTGCATGATTTAGCTTAGTGCTCCCTTTTTTATTTGCACTAATGGTATCCAATTTTTGCTCGTTGTCGTGCTTTGTTTTCATTTTTTTTCCTGTTCCATTTTAATCAACGACTTTTATTCATTAATTTTCTCAATGATGATTCTTATCTAAAATATCCGTTAAGTGGGCATGGTATGAAATGGTTAAAAGGAACGTACAAAAAGCAGACACTAATAAAAATTTGAACACAAACTGTAATCAAAGACAATATTGGACTCGTGATGAAAGGTTGATGATAAAAATGTGACGAAGAAAAAGGTGGGGGTCATAAGAGAAATAATGACCAAAGGTTGTGGAACTTCAATGCTATTAAAATATATTGCAATAAAAAAACATTGTATCAATAAAATTACCGTTATGAATTCTGACGATTAAACTCAACTACCGTTCCAATTGGCTAATTTTGATTGAGGGGCTGTTTGGGCCCGATTTTTTCACCCAAAAAATTGATTTTTTGACCATTATTTTATTATTTCAGTCGTTATATTCGACTTCTTCTCTCACAGGTGGATCTCACTTTTCTCCTAACGGTAAAAAAATCAATTCTCAAAATCACTCCCAAACAGGCTCTGAATTTATCAATGCATGGCAATTATGAATATAGAATGATCATCTGGAAAATCACTTTTACTTAACAGTAAAGTAAGTGAAAAAATAATTTTGATAATCATTTTAGTATAAAAATGGTACTCTGTTTCCGCTTCTTCTATCATCACATAAATGTAGAATTTGACCTTATAGATAAAACTTCAAATGATGTATGGAGTTTATCATTCATTCCAAAACCGCAAATTGTCAATGGAACAACATTCCAAATATTCCACACTTCTCAAAAAACAATACAACAAAAACCACAGACAAAATATACAGGACAACAATGGAGCAAACTACCCACAATTTAAACCTTAATATCCACGATACATGCCTGATGCTCTACTCGATAGGGGAACTAAATCCATTTTTAGAATCCCGTCTCTATAACGAAAGTCCTGAGTTCAAATTTCACTAATAAAGAATAGAAATCAATGTAGGAAAGTTGATCTACTGAAAGCTTGTTAACTTACATAATTAACAACACACTGGACACTGAATCAATCCATTCTCATTGCATTCACTGCACTTGACAGTCTTCTTCCTTCCCTCATCCAATACCTTACAGCTGCCATAGCACCTCGTGCACATCACGAACCGGAACCCGCCACATCTGCGACACCCGGCAGCTGCCCGGGGGATTCCGTCGAACAAAATTTCCAATTTACCCTCCTCATCCAGCTTTGCTATCTCATCAACCCCACTAATCAACCTTCCCTTCACAAACACTAATGGTACTTTGACATCTTTTGTACCAATTAGACCTCTTAGTTCTTCCTTGAAAACTGCGTGCATCGATATATCGCGCTCAAGCATTTGAACATCGTGCGATTCGATGATTGATCGAGCCTTGTTACAATCCTCAAAGGTCTTCCTAATGCCCCTCAATGTGGTGGTGTATATGATAACTGCATTTTCACCTCCTGGTGGGCATTTTTCGCTGAATGATTCAAGAATGGACTCTGAATCCTGGAATCTCTTCCATTTTCGAGTAATGTATGTCGATGAAACAATCTTCTTCACCATTTCTTCCTCTTTAGATCCCTCTTTTTCTAGAGATGCCACTGGTTCTGGATTAAACAGTGGGCCTAAACTCCTCCTTGATGAAACCCACAACCTTGGTGAAGGTTTCCTCGAATTCTCCTTCAAACTATTGCATTCTTTCAGCAATGTTTTAGGGCTATTTTCTGTTGATCCGATAACTCTTTCCTTATTCTCTTTTCCTCCAAGTTTCTTAAACTTCATCGGAGAACCCATTTGATTCAAGAACTTTAAGGGGCTTCTTCCATCAAGAAAAATTCTTGATTTTGGGCTTCTCTTGGATCGAACAGAACCTGGACCTTCTTCTTCAAGCCCTTCCATAAGCTCCCAAGTATTTATAATCTCCGAAGGTTCTTCACGAGGCGGTGATTTCTTCGCTTCAACCACAAACTTTTCGATGCTTTCCTGCAATTCTTGTTGCTGATTTTCTTCAAATAACTGATGAGTTTCTTTGTCAAGTTTGAGAGCACCATAGGTACTTGAAGTTAGAGAAACCACATGGTTTGAAAAATCTCTATTTTCATGTAGATTGTCTCGCTCGATTTTTTTTTGTTTTTTGTTGAAAATAGATATTAATATATGACTTATAGGACATTTACATATAGTTAAGCAATCATTCCCTTTTTCATTTATTTCGAGAAAAATGTTGATCATGTCGGTATAAATTAATTACAACGATCATAATGGAGTATACGTGTTAGAGTATTGTTAAATCTAAATTGTCGATGGTCGATCATCGACAGCCTACATGTCAATTGAGTGATTTGATATCTTAAATGGATCCATATCATTTTATTTAAGAGGTCCAATCACCTATGCATTTGTTAGGTGATTTAATTTGAATTACTTCTGGTCAAACATATCAATTGAATGTTTACATCTCAAATGGATATATATCCTTATATTTAAGAGGTTTAAACACTTATTGCCTTTGGTAGGTGCTTAGTTTTAATTAATTATAGTCAAACATACATTTTATAAGACTCACAATTACTATCTATTTATTATACATACATTTCATAGGATTCGTAATAACTTATAATCACTTCAATTTTAATTTTACTCACCTAACAAACATGCACTTAATTGAATACGTTGAGAATACTAATTGTGTACGTTAATTTATAGGTCAGGATCATTGATATCTAATGAAATTAATTGGGGACTATATTGCAACTACGATAGTGGATTAGGGATGAACAACACATTTTTTCCTAATTAGAAAGAGAGAGAATAAATATTGCTTTCTTCGAAAAAGGACATTGATGTTTGACTTGTATAACGTGTACATGTAGTCAAATGTTTATTGTGTTTTTCATTTATTTCGAGAGAAATGTTGATCATATCAGCATACATCAAGTACTATTGCAAAATTTAAATTTATTTTGCTTTTCGTTATTAAAATTATTTAAAATTTGAATTTTGCAACAAAACACACGATAAATTAGTCGTTAAAATAAAATTAATCCAAATTTTAAAACTGAATTTTGATTATATCCTAATTTATTAGAAGATATTTTTCAATATTCAGTAGTCAAAGAGACGCTTTTCAAAATTTGGTGGCCAAAATTTGACCACATCATAATCCAGTGAGCAATAAAAGACTTTTTAAAGTTTAGTTAGTAATCGAAGACGTCTTTCAAAGTTTAGTGACCAAAATTCGACCAATTCAAAGTTTAACGGCATGACAAGACACCACATATGCATTTTGTTAGTTACGTCACCAATTTCGTTAAAAGTTCAAAATGAAAATTATACTAGTAAATAACGTTTAATGTTTGAATAAGTTGGGAGGTCAAAACTCAATATCTTAAATTTCAGTTAGCAGTCAAAGACATTGACTTAAATTCAGTGACCATTGGAATAATTAACTTGCAGATTCTATGACAGTGGGGGTGGTGGAGACGCGGGTAAAGGTGGAGAGGTGTATTTCTAGGGTTGGACAACTCCCAAACCGAACCGAACCGAATCGAACCCTACGGTTCTTCTCAAATTAAATACCAGAACGGGTATTTGAATCAAGAACCGATGGGTACGGTTCGTTTCTGGTTCTAGGCCAAGACCCGAAGAACCAAATCTCCTTAATTTTTTTAATTTATTTATTTTAAATAAGCAGAATTATTTTATTTTTTCTAAATAAATTTGTTAACTAGTTAATTTAGTTCAAACCACAAAATATGATTTTTCTATTTCTAATTTTTAGTTCAAAATTAACTTAATCAAATTGACCTCAATTTTATCCAAATCTGTTACTCTACCATAGTGTTGTTTCTATTGGAAAAAATCGAATTAAAACTCTACAACATCTCTCTTAATTATTTTGAGCTCACTATCTTTCTCCTTCTGTGATTTTAATAATCAAATTTATGAAGAATTTAGCAAAGAGAGACGTAAAAGACACAAAAGATTGGACAATATTTTTTGTAAGAGCTAATATTGAATATATCTTTAATTAAATTAACATAACTTTTTATATATTAAAAAATTTAATTATAATACGGAACCGAATCGGATCGAACCGAACCGAATGGAACCGAACCTGAACGGTTCCATAATTAAATTTGGACCCGACGATTCCACTTACTAAATACCCGAAAATTTTGGATCAGTTCGTTTCTCGTTAGAACCGAACCGAATCGAACCATGTCCAGCCCAATATATTTCTGGTGTCAATGGCGTAGGTGGGGGTGGGTGAAGATGGGAGGTGTTGGATTGTAAATATGTGAACTGGGGGAGAAATTGATCAAATGATTGGAGGGGTAGTGTTTGGTGTATATAATTTTTGAATGAATAAACAAAAATTCGGATTTTTGAAACGATAAGTTAGAAAACAGAGATGGGTGTAAATTCCTCTAAATTAAAAGCCATCCCGCCTACCCCAATACAAAAATGAGCCCATGACGATTTCAATACATTTTTGGACTAACATTTCCATCTTCTTATCTACTAATTATATTTGATAATAATTCAATCTTTTTCTTAAGAGTAATTGTATTTGTGATATTGTCATTAAATTAAATGATGGTGACTATACTATCTTTTAGATTTATAAGATAACAGAAAAGAGTTTGGGTATACATTGATGTTCAAAAGTTATACCGAGACTCAAAGAGATATGATGTGTATCCAATTTCGACTTTCATAGAATTTTTTAAAGTTATTAGCTTTTGTAGAATATAATGAGATTTTATGGCCTTATATAAAATCTTATAGACTTTTATATAATTTAATTTGAATTGTATAAACTTTTACTAGAAGAAAAATAGTATATAAAACAGCTAAAACGAAACTATATTACTCATGGCAATAAAAATACTATTTTAAAGAATACAAAAATGTATAAACTAATAAAATTGATATATAAGAATTTAATTACAAATTAATCTACTTTTTCATAAAATCTTATTAGAATTTTAAATACAAATTAATCTTTCTACAATAGAAAAATAGGAGAAAAACATTGAAAAATAAGTGAGAGAGAAACACGAAAAGGAGAATGTTAGAGAAAAAAAGTAAAAATTACAAAAGAAAGAGAAAAAAGTTTGATATATTTTGTTCATAAAAAAAATTAAATAATGTTATTCGCAGTCGCCTTATGTGATTTACACATGGTAGTTGGTTATTTAATGCATTAATATTATAGTTGTTTATTAACTCATGCATCAAATAATTACTTATCATATGTATGTCACGTAGGATAACTGTCACAATGAACGATTACTAATAGCATAACTAAAAAAAATTTGATTGTTGGCAATTGTTGATCATGGCTCTGAATTCGCAGAATGAAGGAAGAGACAGAAAAAGCTGAAGACATAATTTTTTTTCCTTTTTCTTTGAAAATGTCTTTCAATGTCTTTGGTACATAAAATTAACAAAATTCTCCGTCTTTGACCCGTCCCCGAATGGTAAAAGGGATGGGGCGTGCAGAACTGGAACCAAACTTTTGAAAAAAATAAAAAATAAAAAAATCAAGTTTTGTGTAAAAATTGAAAAGAATTATTTGCTTTTGCTGGGTCATCATGGAATATTTTTAGAAAATCCTAAAAAATGGAATTGGTTCTAATGGTTTCGATTCTTAGTTCTGAGTTTAGAATCAGAACTAGAATCAACAAGTTCTAGGTTTCAAAAACTAGAACAATTTGAAAATATACTTAGAACCAAACTAAATCGAACCAATCAATTTGATTTGATCCTAATGGTTATGATTCTTTTGCCCACTTCTAGGGACAGGGATCATGGTTCCCATCCATTTCCCGAACACGTCCCAATTGTTTAATTTTATTTTTATATTTTTTAATTTAAGTTATATTTTTTAAAAAAAATAATTAATTAAAACGAGACAGCAAATGATATTTTTTTAATCCTTCTCCTGCCTGCTACCGTGTAGCTTGTAGAAAATCCTAACGGGGTAGGGATGGTAATAGCTGTCCTGATCCTTGACTTCCCATCCATGTTAGTGCATGAAGAATTTTACAAAAGTTATGTAGGGATGAATTCCACAGCCAACAAGTGCAAAATCGGGCTCAGTTTACCACAAACATCGACACCAACACCTTGAGACAACTCCAACACCACCCTATGCCGCCGCCGGTCCGGTTGCTATCAATTGGGAAGGAGAAGCCCGATAATATTCCCACAATAAGTTAACCACTAAGGTCACAGTTAAAGGGAAAGGGAGAGGCCGAGAGAGAGACACACACAAAGAAGGGAAAATTTCACTCTCTTGTGGAGGCCGAGAAAGTGAGGGGATTATATGCCAAGTATATTGTCCAAAATAGGTAAGTTATAATTAGGATTAAGTGATGGATTAACAAACAAGGCTCGACTCAAATAAGTGGGCTTCAACAATAATAATATAGCCTTCCAAGGAATGGTGCGGGAACCGTGAGCAACACTATAAAATAGGTTACTTCGAACGGTCCATAACAAAGTGGATTGTGTTGTCTCGATAATTGTGTCGATGTACTAATCAATCATTAGGCAGAGGCCGATTGATAATAAACAACCGAGGTTACATCATCGCCCGGGGAGGTCGTTTGACAACAAAATTGCCTAACAACCTCCACCTTGGTGTCAAAGGACCTGCAAAGAAAATTGTCTCCCATTAGTGACACCTCTAATAGAAAAACAATAAAATTGGAAATCATTTACCTATACCAATGTTTAGAAGTTCTTTGCAACTCCTAAACTTTGCCAGTGGCAGTACCTTCGTCCCCATATCAGATGGGTTGTAGTGTGTATGGACTTTCTCAAGTCTTACCACCTCTTGAGATACTATATCTCTAATGAAGTGGAATCTAACATCAATGTGTTTAGTGCGCTCGTGAAAAACAGGATTTTTGCATAAATGTATAGATGACTGACTATCAGAATACACTACCACATAATCATTCAGGACACATAGTTCATGAAGCAGACCTCTAAGCCATAGAGCTTCTTTAATAGCTTCAGTTGTAGCAATATATTCTGATTCTGTAGTGGATAGTGCAACAATATGTTGTAACTGTGATTTCCAACTTACACATGAATTAGATAAGGTAAACACGTAAGATGAAGTAGATTTCCTACCATCCCTATCACCCGCATAGTCAGCATCTACAAAACCTTTTTAATTTTATGCCTTCTTTATTAGCACTAAACTTTAAGCCTACGTTACTAGTACCTTTCAAGTACTTTAACAGCCACTTTAACGCTTCCCAATGTTCAGGTCCCGGATTAGCCATATATCTACTGAGAGTACTAACAGCAAAACCTAAATTAGGTCTAGTGCAAACCATCAAATACATTATGGAACCAATCACATTTGAGTAAGGTACTCTACTCATGTATTCAACTTCACGCTCATTGCAAGGAGATTGTTCCTTAGATAAAACAAAATGATTAGTAAGGGGCAACGTGACAGATTTGCATTCACTCATATTGAACTTCTTCAATACTTTGGATATATATGGAAACTGATACAAAAACAAAACAGAATTTGACCTATCTCTTTCGATTTCAATACCTAAGATTCTCTTAGCCTTACCTAGGTCTTTCATGTCAAATTCACCACTTAATTTTGTTTTTATGTTATTTATCCACTTAGAGGATGATCCAATCAAAAGCATGTCGTCCACATAGAGCAACAAAAATATATAGTTATCATCAGTCTCATTGTGTTGAAAGTACAGGCAGTGATCAAATTTACTTCTTTGAAACCCTATAGTGAGTACAAAGGAATCAAACCTCTTGTACCACTGTCTAGTAGATGGTTTTAACCCATACAAGGATCTTCTCAGAAAATGCATATAATCAGGTTTTGACTTATCCTTAAAGTCTTTAGGTTGATTCATGAAAATTTGTTCATCAAGCTCACCATGTAAGAAAGCAGTTTTTACGTCAAGTTGTTCAAGTTCCCAGTCAAATTGTGCAACTAATGCGAGCATGACCCTAATAGTGGTGAACTTAACAACTGGTGAGAAAATTTCATTATAATCAATGCCCTCCTTCTGTGTGTAGCCTTTAGCCACTAACCTTGCTTTAAACCTTAGGGGTTCCAAATTGCTAGTTCCTTCCTTAACCTTAAAAATCCATTTGCAATCAACAATTGATTTATTCTTAAGCCTAGGTACTAGCTCCCAAGTATGATTCTTTTCTAGAGAACTCATCTCTTCTTTCATTGCCTTAAGTCATTCACTAGATTGATCACTGCCTATTGCTTCTTCAAAAGTCTTTGGCTCTTTATCAGCTAGTTCTTCATAACTAGCCTGGGCAAAAGCTAATTCAGATTCAAAACCAAACCTTTTAGATTCCCTCGACTGTCTCCTCTCTCTATCTCTAACTAAGTTATAGTTAGCTAAGTGATTCTCTTCCTCATAGTGTTCTTCTGTTACTATTTCGTTACTATTTTCCACTTCGGGTTCCTGAGTTTGAGTCTCCACCTCATTTGAGACAGTAGGGGTAGGTGGACTGAGTTTTCCTAACTCCACCTTAAATTGGTCTCTCTCTTCACCTGATTCTACTTCACTCTCAGGTTCAGTTTTCCCTTTAATACACGGCATTTCTTTTTCATTAAACGTGACATCTCTACTTATGATGATTTTAACTCCGTTTTAGCTTCTATCCCATAATCTATAACCCTTAACACCTTCGGGGTATCCTAAGAAAACACACTTCCTAGCTCTAGGTTCCAGCTTACCCTCACTTTGATGAGAAAAAGCTGTACAACCAAAAGTTCTAAGTATCGAGTAATCACTCAGTTTACCCGACCATCTCTCATGTGGAGTATCACCATTCAATGCAGCAGAGGGTGTAAGGTTAATCAAATAGCAAGCTGTCATAACAGCCTCACCCCAAAATGACTTGGGAACACCCGAACTGATCATCATGCAACGTACTTTATCAAGTATGGTTCTATTAATCATTTCTGCTACCCCATTTTGTTGAGGGGTGTAGGGAACAGTCTTATGTCTAGTTATGCCGCTTTCTTTACACATACTATCAAATTCTTTATTGCAGAATTCTAGGCCATTATTTGTCCTTAAAAATTTGATTTTCTTGCCAGTCTAATTCTCCACTTGTCTCTTCCAATTATTAAAACTATTGAAGGTCTCAGACTTATCCTTCAAAAGATAGACCCACACTTTCCTAGTGTAGTCATCAATAATAGACAGAAAATACCTATTACCACCCAATGTGGGGTTACTGGCAGGGCCCCAAAGATCAGAGTGCACATATTCGAGCATGCCTTTAGCTCTATTAACACTCGTGGAGAAAGAAGTTTTGTGATACTTACCAAGCACACAATGATCACAAAATGGCAAATCTGACACACAGTCATTACCAAAAGCACCCTTTTCATTAAGTAGCTTAAGTCCCTTGACTCCTACGTGAGCAAGTCTATTGTGCCATGTGTGTGTGTGATCAATCTTAGCAGAGGAGATAGAGGAATTCATATCTCTAATCACTTCCCCAGTAGTAATATATATATCGTTTTTCTTAATTCCCTTAAAAGAAACTAAAGCACCCTTGATCATTTTTAGCATACCATTTCCAATTTTACCAGTAAAGTCATCCTTCTCAAGTCTCCCTACTGAAATCAAATTCCTAGACAATTCAGGAATATATCTAACATCCTTTAACGTATACACAAAACCCTTGTCAAATTTTACGTTTATGTCACCAATTCCAGCGATAGTATAGGCAAAGTTATCACACAGCACAACATACCCAACTTTAGATTCATGCAACTTACAAAACCAGTTCTTTTCAGACGTCACATGAAAAGATGCACCAGAATCAAGTATCCACTCATGGATGCGGGAATTAGCAGTTAGATTTAATTCAGCAGTGTATGCAGCTGGACTTGTAATCATATAGACCTCACCACCATTTATATCAGAAGGAGATGCTAACACATTTACCTCATCTCTCTCCTTAACTTTTAGCTTACCCTTCTCCTTATGACAATCTTTTATAAAATGCCCTGTGTTTCCACAACCATAATATTTTCTCGCCTTAGTTCTAGATTTTGATCTAGACCTACCTTTGCTCTTCTTTTTCCATCCATTACCACTTGACTCGCCACTAGTTTGATATCCCTCATGACTATTTTGCCTAAATTGAGTTCTACCCCGCATCATATGTACTTCACCATTCCTTTTATCATGTTTTTCAGCCTTAATTTTCATTTCTTTACTTCTAAGGGAATCTATGACAATTTTAGGTGTTAACGTGTCTCTACCATACTTAATGGCATTCTTAACTTCATTATAGGAATCAGGGATTGCATCGAGCAAAATTATAACCTTATAAGTTTCGGACACAGTTTCATCACAATTAACTATGTCTTGCACCAATTTCTTAAACACGTCTAGATTGTCATCAAAATCCTTTGAGGGATCTATTTTGAAACTGAAAAAATGTTCAAGCAGGTAAAGTTTATTAGGTGTAGACTTAAGCAAATACAAGTCTTCTAATTTCTTCCAAAGTTCTTTGGTGTTTTTTAATTTACCCACCTTTCTTAAAACGGCGTCAAACAAGTGTAAGATAATTGAGGTATAAGCAAGCTCATCGGCTTCTTCTCTTTGTTCATGTGAAAAATCAGTTGAAAAATTGCCTTCAATGGCTTTTGAAACCTTTTGTTGGACTAAAATACCCTTCATTTTTTTGTTGCCAAATAGCAAAGTCACCCTTTCCGTTAAAAATTCCCAAATCAAAACTGTGAGTTGTCATCTTCACACAATAGCCAAAAAATGCACAAACTACAATCAAACCACACAAAGTAGTCCTAGGGGTTACAGACAATATACACCGTTCTAGATTCCCAGGATTTCGTAAGACTCGCGGTCTTAGATTAAGGGAATGTTTGAAAGGGTAAAGTCACGGTATTTCTAACGAAATATGTAAGCAGCGGAAATAATGGTGCAGCAAAAAATACGTCTAGCAGATAACTAGTCCCATAGTAATTTTGATCACTAAGAATTACAAAACTGATTTTAAACCCAAAAAACAAATACTCAATCAAAAGGATCAATTAAGAGCACATAACCCTAATTCTAGCACAAGCAATGGTTGCCAAGCAATGAAAACCCCCAACCTATTGTCACCCCACACGGTGACGCGCTAATGCTGAAAAATTAACGGGTTAAGCCAATTTACCAGAGCGGACGTGTCTGAGTCCGTATAATCGAGAGAGATACGAATCTACTGCTTTAGGACCGCAATCTTGGCCTAAAGTAATTCAGTAGATATATACAGATTCAACCGTCGATCCACCGGGGGCAAAATTGTCCAACTTTTTCTGTATAACCTGAAACAGAAAATAAACAGTGTCAGTGCATTCAGGGGATTAAAATAAGCAAACTGCCCGAAGGAAGTTCGCCCGGAATCGCCGCCACGCGCCGCCGCTGCCGAGGGAGCACCTCAGCCTGCTGATCCCGAATATGGGATCGGTTTCGCCGGAAAGTGGCTGGATTGGCCGGAAATGGAGGTTGCAGCCACGGTTTTTCAAACCCAAATCGTGACTGCCGCCGATTTTTGTCGATTTTCAGGCCGGGAAAGCTGCTATTAGCTCTGATACCAAATGTAGGGATGAATTCCACAGCCAACAAGTGCAAAACCGGGTTCAGTTTACCACAAACATCGACACCAACACCTTGAGACAACTCCAACACCACCCTATGCCGCCACTGGTCCGGTTGCTATCAATTGGGAAGGAGAAGCCTGATAATATTCCCACAATAAGTTAACCACTAAGGTCACAGTGAAAGGGAAAGGGAGAGGCCGAGAGAGAGACACACACAAAGAAGGGAAAATTTCACTCTCTTGTAGAGGCCGAGAAAGTGAGGGGATTATATGCCAAGTATATTGTCCAAAATAGGTAAGTTATAATTAGGGTTAAGTGATGGATCAACAAACAAGGCTCGACTCAAATAAGTGGGCTTCAACAATAATAATATAGCCTTCCAAGGAATGGTGCGGGAACTGTGAGCAACACTATAAAATAGGTTACTTCGAACGGCTCATAACAAAGTGGATTGTGTTGTCTCGATAATTGTGTCGATGTACTAATCAATCATTAGGCCGAGGCCGATTGATAATAAACAATCGAGGTTACATCATCGCCCAGGGAGGTCGTTTGATAACAAAATTGCGTAACAAGTTATAAATATTTTGAATACTCAATAACTTTTAATGACTTTTTAAAAACCTATGAAAATCTATATTGAATAACTCACACTTTAATAAACTTAAAAAGCTTTTATTAAATACAGTCGAACTTTTTGAATCAATAAGTCTTTAAAATTCTCAATATAATACACAAGCGGGAGATGCATTTCTCAGAGAATATTTGGTTGAATTTAAAATAGTTTAAAAATTACTTTATTTGAAACTATATAAGAACGTGAAATTATATTACAGGCTTGGGCTAACAATATTTGATAGAAACCTCTTATTATATTCAATTGTTTCATTCACGGATTTTATTTTATTTTTTTAAGGAAAAAAGAGATATGTAAAGAATTTAAATTCTTTAATTTTGCTACCAATTCAGGTTTGGAGAGCAGAAAATGCAAAATTTCTTAGATCTCAAAAGTCAAAACATGCCAATTCCGTCAACTTGAAATTCTTTTTTCAATCTCAATTGTTTCACACGATCTTTCTAGTTCCTTACAACTGTCTCCTAGAAAATAATAATTTTCTATTCAAATAAAAGCAGAACTTTTGAAGCAAATTTTCGTGAGGAACGCGAAAGAAAATATTTAGGATGAAAAGAGACGGAAAATTAGTATGAAACAAGGAAAAAAAAAAAAAAGACACAATTTCAAATGTCCCTGTTCATAGTCATTCGAATAAGGGTCACGACTTTTTTCTTTTTGATAATACATAGCAACTTTTAGAAAAGCTGCTTTTATTCATTTGAGGTAAAAAGTTTGATATATATAGAGTCGTATCAATTTCAAATAAAAGATTTTTTTAATGTAAGACCACTTCAAGTTTCTTAAAAGATTATAACAAATATTATTTAATTGGCATGGTGTAGTGCAACACTTGTCTCCAACTGTTCGAGGAGTTAATTACAACAAAATTTAGGGTACATTCGATAGTGATTATGAGAATTGATTTTTTAATCGTTAGAAGGAAAAGTGGATTTCACTTGTGAGTAAAGAAATAAAAAATGACGGATGAAAAATTACTACCAAATGAGGGTATCGAACTGCCAAATGTTTTTTCACATTGTTTATAAATAAACTCGACCATTTCTTTACTGTCTGTTGCTACCAATATTTTAAAATTGATTTGACCATTTGATTATGCCTAAGTATATGAGAAAATTGCAGTGTGGATTGAGGTGTCGATTTCACAGTACAATACGAGTTAGCGAAAATAGGCACTTCAAAAAATTAAAAATAAAAATTATAGATCTTAAAAATGTAGTGCAAAGAGGAAAATCGTATGAGAAGATTGAAGAATTCCAATCGTTGATAAATGGATGGTCCGGCCAGGAGAGTAGTTGTTTGACTGCATATTTTTGACTAAATATGAACATCTTTCAATTAAAGTCTAATATTTAGCAATTATTCATTGTCAAATGGTTTTTAAAGTACACTTCCGTACACTATCAGTTCGTAGATAGTCAAGGGTTGAATGGAGTCAAATGGGTAATAACAAATAATATAAATAAATAAGTGTACTATAAAAAATTAGAAAAAAGCCTCCTGTACAGGTCCATTTGCACAGAGCTTGTACAGGTGCACACACATGGGAGTGGACCCACAGAGCCTGTGCAAATAGCACAGCCAAAAAAATTTAATACCATAAATTAGTATTTTTTCTATGAGACAATTATATAAACAATTTATAAACAAACTTATTATTAATTGTAAATGAGAAATTGGTCGATAATAAAGCATCCAAGATAATATAGGGTAATAAGCACCTAAAAAAAAAAGAAAAAAGAAAGGTGTTGGAAAAATGATAAAACGTAATGATAGCCTAAATAGATGTCGAAAGTTCATATGCCCAACGCAAACCTCAGGAAGAGAAGTCTGTCCTATGACGACATCGATGAATGAAGAGTAAACCATAGATACATTTCATAGCTTAAGTTATCAAAGCTTTTATTCATGCATGCACAAGATATGAGTAATGGACATATACTCTCCATCTTGCGGGGTTTATTAAAAGACAACAAGGATGTTGAGTTGGAGAATTGTATTAGTCAGTAACACATTTAGCAAGGGACACATCAGCTGGAAGTCAATGACTTTCTAGATGAAATGAAGGAAGAATCTATTGGCTAATATTTCGTTTTCTGTATCTGTATGTTTGGTATTCTATTTTAGCAACGTGTTGTAGTTGATTGCAGTATGGATAATTTTGTTATAGGCATGAAAAGTGTATATATATACTGGTATAATGTACAGAAAAGCATGAGAAGATTCAATATACAAAAGTCCCTCTCCAATTACTCTCCAAAACTTTCGGTTGAAATTCTTCATTTTACTCTGTGATTTTTGAAAAAATATATTTAGGAGTTGTTTATAATAATTTGTTGGGAAAATTTTAATTTCTTTTGTGAGACTACATATGTAATTAATTATCTATAAAATTATCTTAAAGTTAAGCCCAAAATTAAGGGTTATATTGTGTCTATAACAGTGTCTACTCCCTTCACATGGAGAAAGACCTACTTCGAATAAAATTTAATTTATTCGAAGTGGATCCCTCTCTATGTGAGGATGGTGGACACCCTTATGAACATCATATTATGTACAAGTAGCATTTTTTCAAGATTAAAGTGATCTACTAAAGAATTAGATTGTTGGGCTTATGACATCTGATAAGTGTATTTTCTACACTTATTCGGGACTCTAAACTATATAATTTTATTGTTCTTTTGGCAAAATATAATCTAAATTTTATTGTATTAATTTTCTTAGGTAAAATATGTGCTTGGACGAAGAAGGAAAGAAAAGAAGCAAAAATTGGCGAAAAGTAACAAAATCCAAAACACGGGGATTAAATTGGCCATTGATGGAAGTTGGAGGCCAAGGCATACAAGTCAAAAAGTGGAGGATTTGAGATGCAATTATTGAGGGACTTCGCTGCAAATGACACAAAATCCATTTATTTGGCGGCCAATTACAGTGAATTGGGCGCTTGTGGGCCATTTTAAGTATTGGGGTCATTTTAAATGCTTCTCCAAACTTCAGGGACCAAAGCTGAAAATTTTCCTAAGTTTTACTATTAATAACCATGCAGATTAGTTTTCATACAAAAAGAAAAAAAACCTAGAGGGTGGGAAGAGGAGAGACGGCTGGAAGGGCTGAAATAGAATATACATCTCTCACAGCTCGGCGGCAATTGAAGAAGCTTTGGGGGACATTAGTAGAGAAATTCACACACAGAAAACCAAAGCAGAAAAGCGGAAGCCGAGGCTTAATTGCAGATCTTAGACGGCAGAAAAATAAGAGAAGTCGGCTGTTGGGATTTAAGGAAAGAATTCTAATTCCACAAACAATTGGAGTGCTGAATTGAAAAAGGCACAGGCAGCTGGATCCAATTGCAAGGGACTGAATTTAAGATATATACTAACAAAAGTGGGTTGTTTCTTGGGACCGAAAATTGAACTTTGGAATCAGGAATTAAAAGGAACAGAAAGCGAGGCTCGGAATTGGAGTTATATACATGCAGCCGGCAAAAAGACGGAGAGACAGACACGAGACAGTGGACGACATTTCACGCAATTGGAATAAATCACGTTTCATCAATTTTTGGGTGACGTCGTTCCACTTTTATTTATTTAATTCCGTCGTTATGTTAGGCTAGATATTTTTTGTGTATTGGATGAGATGAACCCTAATGTTTATTTATTTCTAATTTAAGACAAGTAATTTAGTTTAATTCTTGTGTTTCTCGATTGGTTTTGCATTCCCATTGAACTATTTAATTATTTGATCACCAATTAGATAGTAAGTTACTTGTTGTAGTGTAGGAATACTCACAATAAGTTTAGAACACGGTAAAATCAACACATGGGCAATAGGTATTAAGAATAATCTCTATGGCATGTGCAATCGAGTGTGATAAATTCTGTGAATCAATGCATGTTTTTCATATGAATTCGGACTAGGAATAGGATCGGGTCGTGTTAAACATATGTTTAATATATCTTGGAAAAGAATATTGAACAAAAGTGGATTATCGATTATCTTGAATGCATGAAATTATCTCAATTACGAATTAAGAATTGGAATAAATGGCAATAGGGGGATTCGAGATTCCAATACACTCATTCACATATCAGTTTACTACATTTTAATCGCTTTCTTAGATTAGGATTAGTATAGAAAAATATTAAACTCTCTTTTGTGTTACGATAATAGCGAATTTGATAAAAACTATCGAACTAGATTTTAAACCTTATTCCTCGTGGGACGATAAACCCTTAACTCACTTATTATTACTTGTCAACGATCTCGTACGCTTGCGGGTTTCACACGAACAACATCTAAATAAAGTGTGGTCCAAATTATATATGTAGAGATCATATTTCTTTAGAATTTTATTTCTTGATGGACGAAACACTTATGAATATATGGGTTATGGTCCCCAATTTATATACAACTTCTCATTCTTTGTGTCATCCTATCAACACAAAAATATAAGATAAAGTATATAGAAGATGAAGATCTAATACCCACAATTAAAAATCAAGAAGAAAGAATTCAATAATCAAGAATATGGATCAAGAAGCAAGAAATAAAGAATAAAATGAGGCAAAATCTAAGATTAAAAGTGAATAACTCAAAGATAAAAAGATTGTAGTTCAAGTTTTCAAGAGTTAAGATCCGGAATCAAAATCCAATAATAAAGAATCGTTCTCAATGAATTAAAGCATGTGACGTATTATTAATTTTCTTAGTAATTTGATATGGAGGATCTTGACAATAAAAGAACTTAAATTTTCAAGCTCTAAAGTTTGTAGTTTTATAAAGTTTAAAATTTTTATAAAAGTTTCAACATGATCTACAAATACATAGATTAATGATAGATAAGTGAATAATATTTGTGGGTTTTATGAAATATGTGAATAAAATGAGATGTGACCGATTATAAACACATACCAAACATGGGTGTGTTTCCTAGTTTGATATATTTCAATTGTTGACCGAAATTTTTGTAAAAATTATTTTTTCTGAAGTAAAGAACTAAGACCTGTTTAATTGATTGCAAGAATTTACTTGGCAATTGATTTTCCATCCCCCCTCGCACCCCCGTGATCCCTTTTTCCATAGTTTTGTGGAATTTCAATTCCCATGGGTTTGGTGGGAAATCACTTTTCTAGCTTTTTTTTTTTAAATTTTTAATTTTTTTTTTGACAATAAAAATAAATTTTATCTCTTTAATTGACAATTTTCATGAAAACAAAGCCATACAAACATTAAAAGATCCAAAATTTCAATATTTTTCAGTGAAAAATTATACTAATCAAATACATTTAAGTAACAATTCCCAGTAAAACAAGCTCTAGACAATTCAATTCTCTAGAATTCGTTTTCTTTCCACCCAAATTCCATTCTTGCAATCATATAAATCCTAAATTTGATTGAATTTGAATTTTTGAAAACTAAAGTAATCCAAAAATTATCAATGCCAAAATCATGTATTGAATTTCGTAAAATCTTTGTATTACAAACGAAATGTAGCTGACCTGTACCTAGTTGATCTACCATTCCTCTTGTTATACCAAAACCGCGTCATGTAGACGAATAATTAGCTGTACTCAATCCCTCTTAAATTATTGAATAATTATGAAGAAGGATAATTATTGAATGACTAAACAGTAATCTGGTGAAGAATCACATCACAAATCCACTAATTCAATTATTGGATGAATAAACAATAATTTTGACTAATTTAAAACACGACGGTACAGTAGTGAGTCCGTACAGTACTTCCATGTTTCAATGTATGAAAAACAAAAAGTATAGAATCGTCAAATAATTTATTATTATTATTATTTTCCGAAAGAAGAAACAAAAAGTTGTTATTTTTCTAAAAGCCAAGTATTTAAAAGTTCGTGAATTTCAGATAAGCATTCCGTTAGTTCGGGAGATGGAAGTAGGACTAAAACGGAAACGTTTTACAAAGTTGAGCGAAGGAATTAGGGAAAGAAGTTCAGTTTGTAAGCATATGAATTCAGGGACTATTGGTTTCGTGCTTTAATCTTTGATCATGCCTATTGTGTAGATTAGTGTGTTCAATCTTTGTCTTCTTTTGGCACTAATGTTTTAATTTTTGATGATATTGTAGCTCCTCTTAAAGGGTCATACTGTTTTATTAAGGGCTTGTTTGGACTCGATTTTTTCACCAAAAAAATTGATTTTTTGACCGTTATTTCACTATTCCAACCGTCATATTTGACTTCTTCTCTCACGGGTGGACCTCACTTTTCTCCTAATGGTCAAAAAATCAATTCTCAAAATCACTCCCAAGCAGGCTCTAAGTGACTCATTAACTAAGTAGCTTTTTATGCTATTTGTTTATTGGAGCTCGTTAGATTTCAAATAAACACATTCACTAGACTATGAATCTATGATCCAAAAAAATAAAGAAACACGTGTAACGTGCAACATCCATCATCTGGCAATCATAAAATTAGTTACATTAGGAATTAAAATGAGAAAATATCTTATTTTTACAAATCTTTATGGAAACAATAGGCTGATTAGAGTCAAAGCAATTTAACAAAAATGATCATAGTTTTTGAAGGCTTTTGCATTTGTGTCCTTCTCAGCATAATAAATAAATAATTATTCCTTGCTTTCTCCTATTTTGTATCTTTTTCTAGTGCTTGATTGGTACAGATTTTAAGTTAATTAAAATCAATTTTTTGATCGTTATTTCACTATTCTAGTCATCATTTTTGAATTTTTATCTTACGAATAGGATCCACTTTATCTCTAACGATTAAAAAATTAATTATTAAAATCCCCATCAAACAAGTAACTGGTCTAGAAATAAAAAGACGTGAGGTGTGTACAAGAAGAAAAATCCCACAAGATGAAATCAGCAGTTGAATCTCCCTCCAAAATCACCAATAAAATGCAACATTTGTTTAACTAATGTTTTTTATATTTATTTTCCTTCTGTACGTCCTCCATAAAATTTCCAATCCACCATCACCTCTCTCTCTCACAATCTTCTATGATGCCTCAAGTTGATCTTGACAGGAAAATTGTCTGTGAAACACTCGCAGACGAAGATTTACCAAAAAATGAAGAGATCCCAGACTCTGCCGGCTCGGTTCACGTGCCACCGGCGCCCGACTATCCACCGGAATCCTTCTGGCTTTCGAAGGACGCGGAATATGATTGGTTGGATCGAAACGCATTTTACGAGTGCAAAGAATCCACCAGGGGCAACTCCAATTCTACCAACTTGAACCCGAGTATCATCCCAAATTCGAATTCTAATTCTCAGCGGGTTCCGGTTAACTTCAAATCCAAAGTATCGATTATTGGATTGCCCAAAACCCAGAAAACTAGTTACGTTGATTCCAAGAGAAGGTGTTGTAAACCGACTAATATAAGACTGTTTCCGAAACGGTCCGAGTCGGTAGTGAAGAGGGCCGACTCGGTGGCTGAGCCGTCTTCGCCCAAGGTTTCTTGCATGGGAAGAGTTAGATCAAAGAGTGGGAGGCGGAGGTCAAATTCATTGAAAATGAATGCGGAGAAAACAAGGGCTAGGCGAGAGAAACAAAAAATCGGGTTTTATTCTAAGCTAATGAGCGTCATTTTTTGCATGAAGGTTCATAGCAATCCGGTCCGATCGGGTAGTCGAAGAGTGGTGGTGGAGGAGGCGGTTGAACCTCAAAGGAAGAGCGTGAGTGTAAAACTACGCGAGATCCCGGTAAGTGATTGGATTGGGAGGAATAAAACGGTTCTCTTCGGGCCGGCGGTCCGGGTCTTGGACTGCGAAGGATTTAAATCAGGCGATTTTGACGTCATTGGATTTAGATCGGAGCGTGGGACTACGGCTGGAAAGTTGATTACAGATGGCGCGTACAAGTCATGCGTGGAAGTTGAAAGAGGAGCCGTTGGATAACGTGGGACGTTGATGAACTGGTTTCCTCGTGGATCCGTTCGGGTGAGAATACGGACTC
The DNA here is from genome assembly GCF_002742605.1 of Olea europaea var. sylvestris. Taxonomy (NCBI): domain Eukaryota; kingdom Viridiplantae; phylum Streptophyta; class Magnoliopsida; order Lamiales; family Oleaceae; genus Olea; species Olea europaea. The sequence goes on from NC_036238.1 coordinate 16,486,151, forward strand.
AAGTTTTTGTTTTTGTTTTTTTTTTTTTTTCATTTTTTGAATAGTGTAAGTGTTTTGGACTCGTTTTCTTTTAGAGTGTGTTTGATTGACATGCAAAATATCATATAGAAAAGAAAATGTTTTTTATCTTTTGTGGAAAATAAAAATCACCTCTACCCAAGGAAAATATTTTCCTTAATACAAGGAAAATTAGGCATATTTTCAAAAGTTGGAAGATGTTTTCCATGAAAAAAAATAACAATCAAACACTTCAAGTAGGAATTTGGGTGGAAAACTGATATTTTTCATGAAAAATAAATGTAATCAAACACACCCTTAGTGTAAAATAATTGTACTTTTTTTTTTATATCAGTATTTAAAAATTCCCATTTTTCTTATTAAGCACCCTATGTCAACAAGCCCGAGTAATTAATTAACTTATTTCACATATGTGAGATTGGAAAATTAATGAATCGAGAGAGAAACAAGTAGAATAATTGTAAATGTGGAAATTTGTTCAACATTGTGGAACTTAGAAAATAACTCAATTTATCTCGGCAAGAGGTGTCGTCTTGCCATTTCAATAAAGGATCATCTCTCAAGTGTCATGATCCTTTGCTTAGAATCGAAATTCTCGATTCAAAATTGTCAACTTTCCTTTTCCAATTCGTACCGTTTCAAGCAGTTCACTTTGTATCTTCACCTGGCAAGCTTCTCGCTTGCAAATTGTATATAGTCGAAAATGAATTTGGGGAAAAGAAAATGAATTTTTAAATAATGGAGTTCAAACAAGGGTTTAGTGTTTAGGGAAACCCATTTCTCTCTCTCTCTTTTTGATTGATTCGTGTTGATTCAAAATTTTATTAGTATTTTTGTGAGAGGACTTATTAGCATATTTTGACGGTTGAATGAGTGGTTGGTTTATTAAACTCCAAACATAATTTGGATCGTAAATTAAAGATACCAACTTTTCTCGGTACAGTATTTAATCGACTGACAAACCTAAATGATAATTTGAATTATTTTTTTGTTAGGAAGTGTGTTCGAGGACAGTACAATCAGTTGACCAAATTAAAGAGCAACAAAAATAGTTGTTGTTTTTTTTTTTTTTGATATCTAGGTATCCACCTTACAGTGATTAAATCTTGGAGTCTACACCTTGACCCCTCAAGTTGCAGACAAGTTAAACCACAGGTTGTGCCCAAACTGACCAGTGCTCAAGAGCCCCCAACTGATCTGTCAAAGTGCCAAGCAAGTCGTATTTTTCATCTTTGCACATTGCTTTCCAGTAGAGCTCGTGCCTTCCAAAATAAATATTGCCTTCCAGGAGAATATCTGTCTTCCAAGAACTTTTTAGAAATCGAACTCATGATCTCTGATTTGCCACCTTTGAAGCGCCCTTATTTTTGCCAGTTAGAATGTGCCATGGGGGGCAAAACAAAAATAGTTGTTGGTCCTTAATTAGTTAACCAACCTAAGAGAGTAGGAACTATTTGGACCAGAATTTTCAACTCAATGATCAAACTATAAAGTACATGTACTCAAATTTCATGTGCACTACAAATTCACTCAAAGGTCCGTCTGTAAGTCCCAATATATCACCAAAGCTAGTTAAGCAATTCTTCAAGATACCAACCGATATAACATCCCGCTAGCAAATAACATCAAGTCATCTGCGAATGCCCAATGCGTGATCCATAGAGGTGCACATTTAGGATGGAAGTTGAATTTCCTATTCTCGATAGCTCCCTTCACCATTCTAAAAAAATATTCAAGGCACAACACAAATAAATGCATGTGTTCACGTTATATTTATGTACTGAATTGATTTCTTAAGCATTAGGTGACGTGGCACGCTGTAATAGGTGGTGTAATCAATTTCGTAACTAACCATTATCTCCGTCCACCTATACATGTGCACAGAGAGGCACCAAGACAGAGACTATACCCTTCCCAAGCCATTGGTCAAGGTCTGTGAGAAAAGAAGTTGCCAGGCAACAAATCAAAAGTATACTCTTTTCCAACTAATTAAACATAGTGAAACTCAGATTGTATTGCTTACAGTCAGTAGACCTAGAGACAACAAAATTGGAACCTTTCCATCACCTACAGAAAAAGAAAATCAACAAGAGTCCCTGATAATACCGTTGTTGAATTTGCAGGAAACGAAACAAGCTAATACTGAATTAGAAGACATCAAAAGTACGATAGACGTTTCATCCAAAGGGTGGTATCTGTCAGATGGTTAAAGATGCCGCTTAAAAGAAAGCTAGTTAAGAATCCCCCGCAAAATATCTGGATTTTGGATGCAAAACCATTTTGAGGCTAACTTCTTAGAAGCCCAAAGACCCCTTTGATTTCAGAAAATTCCAGAATATCATAACAAATCGAATTACAAAGACCAAGGGCTATGGTAAAATAATTCAACTAAGTACTTAATGATGTCATCTGATTCATACATAGAAACTCCTGTGCTAGAAATGTGGAACATATGAAGTTTTAGCTACATAGAATTACTGAGTCCTTTTGAGAGAGTATTTTCTAGATTCAGAGGAACAGGTATTATAATATTGATATGCGGTCGATACAAACAAAAACAGTTCAACTTCCATCACACTCTTTACTCCTATTCATGCAGTATCTAACCAAGTAAGAAATTGTGTTTTTCCACCCATCTGTGCAGCCCTATGACGAAAATTTGGGCCATTTCTCGGACAAGGATAGAATAACACATCAAGGTCCAGAAACGCAACAATTCCCCGAACCTGTAATAACAATAATTTTCAATTCATATCACGAAATGTACATTGAGAATGATTTGCAAGATGCAGCAACTAAAAACTATGTATGCTCTTAAACAAAAGTGTAAAAAGTCCATGAGATTCTATTTATTGCCAAAATAACCATAATCAATTGATATTTTCCTTCAGAAAAATGTCATCCCTTAATCTATAGGCAATTTCCTCTATTATTTCTATTAGGAATTATGGATAAGCTAACAAAAAAAGACAGAATTGGGGGCCCCGTGAAGCCAAGGGTATAACACCTGGTAGAGAGACCCTTCCAATATCTTCTTGTCATCCCCGCCCCCCAACCCTTTTTTATTTAAAAAAAAAAAAAGTGGAGGAACTCGACAACTCATCTTTGTTTTAGTAGTCTTTCAATGGCATGTTTCGGTCCTCCAAATGCATCCAGCAAGAATCGAACCTACGAATTTTCCTAGCGCTTTACCCTAATAATTTAAGACAAACTAAGAGCTGTGTAGCATAACATTTATATAAACACCCACAAGAATTAAAGGCCTATTTTCTCATTTCATGTAAGATTGTGCATGTGGATGACTAGACACATGGCTAAAAAGAATTTCTTACTCGAAGCCAGAAAAGAATGGGATTACCTTCCAACAAAAGGGAACATCTGAAGAAAGTCCACGCATCATAGATAATCCATATTTGAAGAGAGCAACATATGCATTTAGTCTTCATACAAGAAGAACCACATGGATATAATAGGGAAAATGAAAGAGCCTAATGACCTAAAATTAAAGAGCATAATCTTCGGATGGAATCTCATTCTTGGAAACAAAAGATGCCGAATACCTGCCATAAAGGAGAGGAATGAGAATTTAAGAAACATAGTAACTAGAAAGCCTCCAAATCCATATTTCTTATTACTCGAGCTGCCATTTTTAGATTAACATGCTTCATACACGATAACTATCCAAATATCAGAGTGAGTACTAAACATCAGAACTGGTAATCACAAGCTGCTCGCTGGTTTAATTCTGTTTTATCACGTGTTAAGTTGGGTAGTTTCATCTTTGATACCATTGACAATGTGACATAATGATGTCACTAAACAGTTAACTTGAATGCTACTTTCTGAGCAGAAGTCCCAGTTATGAACATTGCATATGCATTGCCGACCTCGTAAATTATTCACCTATCTTAATTATCTCTAATAATATTGGAATGAAGTGTTTTTAGCAAATTATTATTTACCTTTCTTGTGGTTCCTACCAGCTCGTCCCTTTAAGCCAACTCCAAGGAGCTATGGCTAGAAAAGCATATATAACTCAACGACGATTTTATAAAAATTCAAGAAATCACTAAACGAACCCATATTTCTAAGTTCCATTGCATTCTCAAAATTACCGCCTAAATCATCAAGAGCACAATAGTTTGTAGAAAGAGGCAGAGTATCCACAGAGATACTTATTCAGTTATTTGAATGAGAGAGTTACTTAAAATGCCTTTGCTTTATAAAGAAAAGGGATGAAGACGAAGACTTGTTAATACATCGATCCTAAAATCAAATGACAGTGAGTGGACATACTACAAAATTTTTTTATCCTTGTTTGGGATAGTTTTCCATCTCAACAGGCTCCAATACTTCGCTCAGATGTGACCCCTTCTTGCACGTAAAATGAAGCAACAACATATAAATGTGTTCTTTTGTAATCGTAACCAGCAAGGACCCTTTATAAGCTTATACTAATAAGACTCTGATTAAGATTTTGAGGTACCTTTTCAATGAATAGACGATGGAAATCCAACTTTTTCTCACACTGAAGTTACTTCTGATTAAATAAGTTCATACACTACATCTCCTCCATCTAGAATTCACCTTATGAGCAAAGCTTTTAAACTATTTTAGTTGACAGTACATTTACGAGGCCCCACAATCTTTACAAAAAATCATAATGAATCTCGCCCAAAATCTACATGACTATGCTTTGCACTTCACTTTTAACACAAACAATTGAACACTAAGAAACGCATAAACAATTAAATGAAAACAGATATTCATGTATTTACTATTTAGTGTTTACATGTACGGAGACAAGTAAATAATAAAATTCACTAAAATTTATTTCAAGAAAAACTTAGTTAAAACATTACCCAGAAACAAGCACATAGTAAGGGCATCTCCAATGTGAACCCCAAATCACCAAATTGCACCATTTTTTGGTGCAAAGTTGCTCCAATGCAACATTATACTTTGCAACATTTTGATGCAAAATGGTGCAATGCAACACTATTCACTTTGCACCAAAATGATGCAAACTGGTGAAGTCTATTTTGCCTATTTTTTCTCCTTTTCCAAATAATTGATGAATTGTAGTTGTATCATTTGTACTATATATTTTTAAATACAATAAATTATTATTATTATTATTATTATTATTATTATTATTATTATTATTATTATTATTATTTGCATTTAAAATAAAATTTAAATATAAGAAATAATAATTAATAAATTAATTAAAAGAAGAAAAAATTTAAAATAACACGATTATTTATTAAAGTTAACACGAAATATATTAAACAACGACATAATGTTGGTGCAACAGTTCAAGAACGGACGGAAGCGCCAAGTCTGAAAGTTGATTTGGTTGAAGACGAAAATCAACATTTTCAGGAATTTCTTGCTCGTCATAGATAAATCAAAGATAAAGAGGCTCACATTGCACTTCGAAATGCATTAATTGATCATTTGTGGAAAGAACGTATGAATTCTGAGAATTAAATTGCAAAAATTTTGCAACTTCGTAATATCGTAATATCCAAATTTCAAATGCACTGTACTATTTTCCAATGGCCTGATTTAATATTTTTGTTGTTGTAGTGTTCTATTAATTGTACTATATATTTTTATATTTATTAATGAATTTAATATTTTTTTGTAATTTAACGTAATTATTTATTTAATAATTTATGTATTTATAAAATAATTAAATAAATAAGATTTCAAATAAAAAAATTATAAAAAATAAAAATAAAAAGAAAAAAAATGGTTAAACATTGTTCGTTTGTGTAATGGCTGAAAATAAATTTTAGTTTTATGTAAAATTGTGCAAAATTTGGTGTAGCGCTGAATATGAAAAACCAACACAAGAGAAGCCCCCAAAATGTCAAAAACCTTATCGGGTTGGACCGAAAGGGTTGGGCTTGGGAGGATTGAAGTTAGGAGGCGGCAATATAAAAAAACCCGAACTATGTTCCTCTTTGATGCTCACAGAGGTAGAAGCGACAGGGGTTTCTGAAGAATTTGTTGATGATTGTACAAAAAATACTCTTTTGTTAGACAATTTAGTAGTCGAAAGTGGCGCCTAAAAATTGGAGTTGGAGTAAAATTCAGTGCTCCGACCATCATTTTCTGGCAAGAAACCCGCGGAGATGATAGTTTTAGGCGATGGGAGGTTGTTTGGGTTTATTATTTGAGTAGTGACTGTGGCTATAAATCGAACAGGTAATACAATTAATAGGAATATTAATTTATTTTTTTCCGAAGCATTAAAATATTTTTTCTAATGATAAAGATGCATCGAAATATCTTTTAACTATTTTTTATATTTCAACCACACATTTATAACTATTATTTATTATTATACACACATTTTGCGGGATCTATTACTATTAAATTTCATTGAAAATAATTGAGCCATTACATCGTTGTGCATCATTGTGCTTCTTGAAAACGCATTATCCTGATAATTGATGAATAAAATATGTTTATAATATTATTGTTTTCTTGACCTAGATTGGGAGCCTTACGTCGTAATCGAGAAATTTTATCCAGAAAAAAAATTATCTCAATTACATAGCAAAATTTCTCAACGAGATATCAAGGAATCAAGAATATTGAACTCACGAAAAGTGGTAGTCGATTTAAAGTGTTCTCATTCTGTATACTCATCATTGTAGAGATGAAAATCACGAAGTGGAGATACAATATAAAAATACTATTGTCAATATTTTAACCCATTTAGTGCTAAATGTGTCAATTTACGTCAAACATTAGGTCCAACCTAGATATGGAGAATGATCGAGATTGGATTTTATACCGGGGAGAACTGGATAGATGTTTAGAAATTAACACGATGGAGCCGACTAGGGGCAGTCTTGTAAATTTTCACTCTTACCACCTTTTTTGCAGGTTGAAAAGTCGAATATTTACCATTCTAAAAAAAATTCTAGAGGAATTCAATTGGGAGGTAAACGGAACTTTAGAAACTGAAACAATAATATTTGGTTAATACATCAATAAATATTTATATTTGCCATCCCAATCAAGAAATTCAAACTTTTACAAGTGTAGCGTTCATGTCCCTAATATTTTAACATAATACATATAGTATCCTTACCTAACGAAAAATATCTGTTTAGGCATGCACATGATGTTCGATTAAAAGTGTAAAATTGTCTTAAAAAGATTTCCTTTATTCCAAAAATCAAATATTAAATATTTTTCTTCTTTAAAAAAATAAAATAATTTTAAGATTTCAATTAAATATCACATGGGTGTTGAGTGATCATTAAATTGATGTTTTCAGTCAAATAGGATAACATGTGCATAATACTAAAAAGTTAAGGGTATAAATGTCACGCCTATCAAATGTAGGATGAACCCTGAAGGAAATTTATCCTAAAAGCCAAAGAAGAAATATGGAAGAACCGGAATTGGATTAAATTGTTAAAACTTTATATACCCCATTTTCTTTTCTTTTAACATATCATGCCCACAATCCCACCCATAGGAAAGTTTTAGAACAGCTTTAGAGCTTATTTGATGTAATTATTTATTTTGCTAAGAGCTTATCAAACTTCATTTTTAACACCAATTTCATTCCATCCACAATTTTTATTCCTTTTTAACCACATATCTCATGGATCCACTAACTTTTATCAACTTTATTTATTAAAAGTGTGCATCAAACGATCTCTTATTCTCTCATATTCTCATTAGGAATCAAAGCTCAAATAATATTGCTCTTGCAGGTGCCATCATCTAGTAATATATGCTTCAAAAATTTCTAAAATAAGCAATTTAGTGGCCTTATGGCTTTCATTTTCTTTCCACGTTTTGTTGATTAAGACACTACTTTACATTGATAGCACAATAATATGGACAGTGATTTTTATTCAAGTTGGATTATATTAACTAAACAAGAGTCCAACAAAAGATCTCAATTGCATCAAGAACAAATTTGTTCCCACTTAAATTCAATTTGCATTTGCACCAACACATAATTATATCCCCTTCAAAATCTAGACTTAGGTTCCATATATATTCCTTTCCAAGTAAAATATTAGAAACATGCTAGGTGTACAACCTAGTTAACAACTTGATTTACAATCAATGAATTGACAGAGATCCACGCCATATACTTCAAAAATTGTTTTTTTAATCAATGGTGTGAATCCCACACCTCACTAGTTGTCAACCAAGTTTTGTAAAACTTGATTGTACAACTAGAATAATTCAAAATATTATCTCCACATGATGGACCACTTGCAAGTGCAACTTGGATCTGCTTCACAAATCATGTTTAGTCCATGTTTGATGCAAATTCTTTAAAATGCATTGGTATCTATTTCATTTTCAATCACATACATTCTCTCAATAAAATAATTTTTCACGTGAACCCATAACTTTTCTCAACTTTTTAATTACACATTTTTCCAAAACATCACTTTTCATAAAATTTATTTACAAAAAATCTACATCAGTCATGCATTTATAATAGAATTGGAAGGTCATAAATGCATAAGAAAATAATGTGCAATATTCAAATGAGCAATGATATTTGTACATCACTGTGTATATAATGGTGTACAAATATATGAAATGAAAGAGAGATTATAATAACGAATAATGTTGTTTGAACAGGCAATTTCTTGATAGAATGACTTGACTATTTTTTATTCACAGGTGTATTTTTTTTTTTTAACTGTCAATGGATGATTGCCAAGTGTTGTCAAGTGTATTTGTATATAAAAATATGTCATTGAGTCTGTTCTTGTAGCAGAATTGTTATAGCGACTGAATATTTTTTCTTTCCAAAATAATGCTATTTGTCAATAATTGTGTACATATTAGTTTATATATTGATGATGTCATAGAGCGAGAGAGAGAGAATGAAATAAAATGAAATCAGTTAATATCAACCATATTATCACTCTATATATCAAATTGTCATCATTATGTATAAATAGCATTATTCTTCTTTCCATCTTTCTTTTTTCCCCCTTTTTTCTCTCTTCCATGTCATCATTATATACACAATGATGTATAAATAACATTATTCATTTCAAATATCCTAGTTACTATATGTTTATTTTTAAATAAAATGTCATCTCTGGATGATAGGCCATTTGCACATGCAATGTGAATTGCATTCTTTCTAGTTATGTTCAATTCAACACAACAAACATGCACTTTAATTATTGAGAATCTTTTTTTCGACTTAAGTGTAAGGGCATAAGTTCATAAGAATATAACATATATGTTACAAAAATCATTGTTGCCCTGACCGTGAAACCGAATATAGTAATTATTAAGTGCAAGAACACTATGAGAAGCACTTGTATAATATTCGATCACATAGATAATCTATTGAATATTTACTATTTTGGAAATCATTGCACCAGAAGCTGAACAACCTGGTTGCACAAAAGTTTCTGGCATACAAATTATCACAGTCAGGAACAACTGGACAAAAAATAGGCAAACATAGCAGTACTTAATTAAGAAGAGAAATAATTGACTATACACGATGAAAGGCATCCTAAACTGTAATATGCTTGAGAATAAAGAATGCAAGGAAAAATGGGAATCCATTTCATGCGGCCTTGAATAACAAGAATAACAAAATTCTTGCCTTGAGAATACTTCCAGTAGCCTTTACTTTTGAGTAAGATTCTAATATTCCATTCCTCAGAATCCCACTTTTTCTCAACACACACACACACACACACACACACACACACACAGAAACACATCCTTTTCAATTTCAAATACCATTCCACTGTCATTATAATCTTGTTAGTTTTTCTGCCAATACAATGAGGGGTCAACAAGGTGCAACCAATCAACATTTTACACCAGTTCTAGTTAATGATTGAATTGCACACAAATTTATTCTCAAATGCTATCAGATTCTTCAATTGCAAATTATCCTATCAAAGATGAAAGAGTAAAATAATGAACAATACTTTTTAAGTACAAGAAAGAAGACAGGCCATGTTCTCTCTTCTAAAGTGGAGAATATTGTACATACATAACATGTATATACAATAAAACTTTTGAATGCAATGATGAAAGCTAATAGCCATTCCGTATAATCAAACAATGAAAAGAACGTACGGCTTTATGGCAACATCAAGGAAAGAAAACTTAAGTACTTGTAAATGTACCATTACTAGAAAGATTATTGGGTCCAGCAAAGAGACTTGAAATAGAAGTTGAAAAATATTCATTCTATGTATGATTGTACGACACTGCATTACTAGCCAAAAGCTCTATGAATTGCAATAATAGGGTAACCGTAAAGTGCAAGAATATAGCAAATAGTTGGCGTTAATCGAATATCGTACCACAACTCAAATGACCAACAAACATTACCGTTCATTCTCTTAATTACAAAAATAAAATAAGAGCTTCTTAATAAAAAATGTATAGAAAAACAGATTATGAAGTAACTACTTTCCTGTGGGTAGTTAGGAGTGAAAAACAGGAACTAAAAGATCTTAAGGGTGTTTTAAATCATGGAAAACTTCTTGAAATATACAGACTTGATGGTGTCTTTTCTTACAGCCTACCAGAATTTAAATTTTAAAACAATTTAGCCTCCGTTTGGTAGATATATATAAATCAATATATAAAGAGAAATAGTATTGGATCACACAAAATGTGTGGGTAGTTATGACCAATTTATAAATTGTAATCCAAACGGAACTTCAATCATTTGGCCTGAAGATCTAACAATTCTAATTTTTTTGACTGTAGCAAGTTATATTTTAATTTTTGACTTGATGAACCCTCATTTTCAGCTATATGATCTTAAAGTGTCAAGTGATTAATCAGATTAGAGCTGGACCACTAAATCTCTAGTATAATGTAAATAAAATTGACAGGCCAGATTTTTGAAGATACAAGCTCGTCGAGTGCTTATACACCATCAATGCCTCACTGGCACCATATAGACCAGGTTGCACACAGGCGTATAAGCTCAAACAGTGCTTTCCATTATCCTTACATAAGTGAGCAAGCTGCAAGTGATTTTCATACCTTAGTAAGACAAAATGTCTATGAAGTTCAATTACTTTTTTTTCCAACTCTCCATTTTCCAACTTTGGTTAACTAATTAATTTTATACCTGTCTTATCTTTAATATAAGACAAATATATAATGTATTTACTCTTGAACTAAAACTCATTGATTTTGGAAAAGTTTCAACAAAGAAACCAAAATGAGAGTTTTAGTGATATGCACAAGACTTTCCATATTTATCTATGTCCAGTATACAATTATGTTCGTTTGTGCAAACAGAGCTCCAGAAGAAACTTAAAAATTCATACCGGATCCTTAATATACTTACAGATGATATAATGTATGTACTAGCTAGTCTCATCATGACCATTTGATGATGCCGGTTGAGAAGCGTCATAACATTTCCCATCTGCAATTCAATCCTAATATCCTATCCATTTGCTATCAAGCTATTGAAGAATTCTGCTTTTTAACACTTTGCATAAAGGTTTCAGAGATTCCTCCAAATTGCATAAAATATCCTCACAAATCCGAATCAAATACTCTTTCCTCAAAAGCTTAAAGGAGCTAATGCACAGACATTGTTCAGGCCTTCAAGGGAAGAGAAGAATTTTCTTTCATCAGATCAGAGATAATGTAGGACAGAAATGATAAATCTTGTCATCCATTGTAGAGTATTAGTAATGAGTAGGAAAACCCGAATATTGGTTGAGGTGAGGTTATTCTCCTTCAGTAGTTGATCATGTTGAGTATTTTACTATATACATGCATAGAAGATTAATTCTCAATTTAAGACATGAAATAAGATACATAGTGCAACATGGTTATAGATTTGGTACGTCGATCATGGCTATGGAATGAAAGATAACATGATGAATTCAACGTAGGAGTATGCTGTGTGAATGATGAACACATTTCATAAGTTTCTAGCAATAGGTAAATATAATTATGCACGTAAAAGAATAGGACCAATAAGTTAATTTAAAAGTCATATAGTTTTTATGCAATGTAATGTAAATGCTGGTCACACCCTATCAGTGAAGACAATAATTTAAGCAACCAAACGTATGTCATACATACACTTGTGTTGATAAAATCCTTTAATCCATATTCATAATGACAATGATCTAAGAAGCAACTCAATGTATGTCATAATACATCCATGTTGATAAAATCCATTAACCCCAAAGATTAGAAAACATAATCATGCAGAGTGAGAAAAATTAGTAGATTCATGTCCAAGTATCTTCGAAGCCATTTAAGCTCAAGTCAAGGGGAAAGCAAGTGGTCATCTAGTCCTGACTTCACATGTGTTTATCATACGAAAGCACAGAGCAAGTACGATCATTTATTTTCTCTCTGAAGGGGTCCCAAGGAATTGCATACCAACTTCTTTATGCCATTTGAAGAATTTAAAAGATCTGATTGGGACTTCTCTCCTCTTTAATATTTCGCAGAATAAGTACTAAACTTTTTGAAGGAAACAAAAAGGAATATATTCATTATGCCACTCCAGGACATTAAACAAAGCTAAGGAGTAACAATTCTTCCCCTTTTTATCGGTCACTCGACATGTTACGTATTTAACAATGCTCAAATTTCTTTCTAACAAGATATATTAAAATATAAATAATAAATTTTGCCCAAAAATATGCAGAAGTCTACTTATCATGCCTCGAAGATAAAATAGGTATGTGTAGCGATGCACAGCATGTGAAGCTGAAATACTGCAGAAAGAACTGAAGCCACTGTAGGTGTCCTCTTTCCTTGAATAAATTCTAACACCACCTAAAAGAATCTTCACCCTGTATCAAAAAGGACCCGTCCCACTTTTGTTTGTGTATAACTATGAAAAGATGAAAAAAATAAAAGAAAAAAGATAGTATGGAAAAATTGGAGGCAAGTCTATGCACTCCAAATAGCTGGCATATCTTCTTGCTACAAGCCAAACACCAGATCAAGTGCAAGGACAATAAAGGCATTGCACCTTACTTGATCATTAGATTCATTACACACTGAAACTGTAAATAAACCAAATGAAATTGGAAAAAAGAAAAAGGAAGTGCACATATAAACTAAACCTGGCCTTCTAACTCTCCCAAGGAGAAGTGAATGTTCACCAATTTCCCACCTTTCTTGCCATGCATGCATGGTGTATAGATGCTCCAGTCAACAGGATCTTCCTCGGGGAAAAAATAGCTTTCGAGATTTTAGGACATTATAGATAGTGGATTCCTCCAATCCAACTTGGAATAAAATTCCACCATTAACTCAGGGAATAAGGTTCCTAAACTTTTCCTGATGATGGATATGAATGCCAGGAGAAATAAAGTCTAAAGTGGATCTATTCTTATATGAAACCTAAGGTGTCAAGTTTTTTCAAGAAGTCATAGTCCGGAGGAATTTTAATGGCTAGTGCTGCTTTCTAAGAATGGAAAGGGAAGTTGCATAAGAGGACCCCATGTACGTGTAAAACTGGAAGGACAAGATCTCCGTTCATTTCAAATGATAATTTAATTGGATTTGATGTTCTGATGGCCCTGTTCAAGATTCTATGCTTCCAATGTACCCCACCTCTCCTTATTTGCTTATAAAACATCCCCAAGCACAGCTTTAGTAAATAAAGATTGGCCAAAGAAAACAAGAAGTAGATAAAAGCATTAGTAGACAGTTTTCTTTCACCAAGTATCAGGAATGCAAGAGTGTGCTACACGGAATATATCAAAATTGTATTTCACATTCAAGGGTGATTGCAGATTGGAACAGGCACATTAGATCTCTTCAGGATAGCTCCATGTCAATCATTTCCTTTTACCCATAACACGAATCTCACTTATTTCAAGTCATCTTATTGAAGACAATTACATGTATTGTCATCACCACCAAGGACAGAGCATGCATCCTATATCAAGAATGTCCATTCCTTCTGATAGGCACTTATTCCTTCAAGGTGCAAATGGAACCGGAGATTCAGGACTTGTACTTTCCACTGATGCTAAGCCAAGACTAAAATGGACTCCAGATCTCCATAGGCGTTTCATAGAAGCAGTTAATCAACTAGGTGGAGCAGACAGTAAGTGAATGCCTCATATCATGTTCATGAAGCACCAATATAGTAATCTACTACTGTATTTAGCTAACTAAAACAATTCCTTTGTTGCAGAAGCTACTCCAAAATCAGTGCTGAAACTTATGGCGATTCAAGGTTTAACCTTGTACCACTTAAAGAGTCACCTTCAGGTAAATTGTTAATTGCAAAAACCAATACTAGAGTTCTGCACAAGAGAAAATAAGACTTTCAGTTTTACCATATTTAAGCTTAAGCAACTCATGGTCTCGGGCAACTTATAACCATTTCAAAGAAGCAGTCAAGTTCTTTTATGACGTCGTTTATCCCTACTTTTCACTCCAGGAAAACCATTGAGAATGCTGAAACAATGTAATCTAAAAAATGCAGTAATAAACTAATCAAAAAATTTATTCACAGTTTATATAGCATTTTCTAGATATTTTATTAGCAGTTTCAAGGGGTTTTCATAGAAGATCCCAAGCCCAAATAGAGGGAAAAGGTTGTTGCAGATTAACAATCAACATGAAACTGTGACATCTTGTTTAGCACCGAATATCAGGTGTTAAAGGACAAGATGTCCATGAGTTGAATGTGGCGGAAATGAAAATGCTAAGATACTGTGGGACCATAAAAGACTCAATAATGAAAAATGAAAATATGCGGCAGTAAGTAAAGGTAGCATCTGATCCGGATAAAACAAGGGAAGGACGAGTTAGGTGGTTAGAAGTGATTTGATCTCAGTTGAAAAAGTTAGGAGTGGACCAAAACTAACACGACATGTTGAAGTTTCTATGAATCTAAATCTAATTGCTTCACAGTCATTCATAGAAATGAATCAAATGGAAGCCACCTCAATGCATATGTGCATCACTTTGTATCTGGAGATAAAATGTAGTCCAAACCTTTCCATTTTTGCTGGCAGAAGTACAGGCTCAGCAAGAACCTCCATGGACAAGCTAACAGTGGGAGCAACAAAGCAGGTAAGAAATCCAGTGATTTCCAGTAACATAGTTTTACAAACTATACCAGTTCATGAGTAAATATGTTTATTAAGTTCGAAAATGTTTACAGCTACAGGAGAAAGAATATCGGAGACAAATGGAACTCACATGAGTAATCCAAGCATGGCACCCCAGACAAATAAGTAAGAATTAAAAAGTATATCACACGTTCTTCCTATGTTGATTTACAGTATTGATCTAATAAATAATTAAATTAACACCATTGTATTGTAATATCTTATATTCAGAAATTTACACTTGAGTGAAGCAATAGAAATGCAAATTGAAGTGCAAAGAAGGCTACATGAGCAGCTGGAGGTAAAAAACACTACACAAGCGAATACATACTTTTATTTAATGAAACAAAATAAAATTTGAAATCTTCAAAACCCTCCGAAATCTGAAAAAAGTTGTCATCAGACCTTTGAAAGATCTACCATGAAAACAGGCCAAATTCAACTCACGAGGCAAATATTTTTGCACGTGTAGGATCGTTATTACAAGTTTGATCTCTTATTGAAATGCAACCTTCCAAAATAAATAACAGTAGTCCAAATTTCTTCATATTTTCAACAATTAAATGTTGAATATGTAAACAGTTAAAAGCAAAGCAAAGTGCATATTCTTTTTATGCATCATTGAAAACAGGTCTACTCTGTATGTGTAGGTACAGCGCCATTTACAGCTACGGATCGAGGCCCAAGGTAAATATTTACAATCGGTACTAGAGAAAGCAGAGGAAACCCTTGCAACACAGAATTTAGGGACAACTGGTTTGGAGGCAGCCAAGGTTCAGTTATCTGATTTGGTGTCTAAAGTATCCACCCAATGCCTGAATTCTGCATTTTCAGGGATGAAAGAACTGTCGGATTTGTGCCTACAGCAAATAAAAACAACTCAGCCAACGGATTGTTCAACAGACAGCTGCTTAACCTCCTGTGAAGGCTCTCTCAAGGACCAAGAATTGTACAATAACCAAGTCGGATCGAAAATTTTGAATTTTAGAGAAGCTATAGAACCAAGGAATCATGACAATGGACTCAGGCAGCAGAAGACTGAACTAAGGCTGTGTGAAAACCAGAAAGAGAGCACCAGATTTCTTTGCGCAACAAATGACAACGTGGAAAAAGCATTTGCTCTAGAAGAAAACTCCAGAAATTTATCAATGGCCATTGGACCTCAGGGAGGACCATGGAATGGCAGCAGCAGCTGTTCAGAGGACAGATTTAAAGAAGCTGAAGCTGATGCAGATGCAGATGCTAAATATTTTGACCGAGATGCTCATAAAACAGAGAATCAGAAGACGACGCCAGGGTCTAAACTACCATACTTTACAACAGAACTGGATCTAAACATAGATGACAAAAATGATGCTGCTTCAAGTTGCAAGAAATTTGATTTAAATAGCTTCGGCTGGGGCTGAGAGGAAAATATTTTCAGAGATGTTGGTATTTTGCATCAAGGAAGAAAGTTTAAATTCAATTTCAGAAACTGAATTCTCTCATTTGGTTAGGGAAGATAAAATCATTGAGATAATTAAGGGTCTGCCACATTTAAATTTAGAGCATTGTAACATCATGAGTTGTTCGTGCTTAAATTTCGAATCTAATATTAAGTTGATGGTCGACAGCAATATATGACTTCAAATATATCTCTGCAATTCTGTGTGTTAAACTCCTACATATTTACATAGTTGGTCTCAAGCCTAGACATGAGACAAGGGCTGCAACAGGTTGATAGCAAGTGGTAGTTGACCTTTGTCACGATATGACTCCTCACTAACATTTTGCTGTATTAGTTGGATTTTATTTCTGGTAACCAGACAATGAAATTAGAAATCAATTAACATGATTGGACAAAATTAGCTCATCTTTTGGATTTCCTTTGTTCCTACGTTCCTTTTCATTTTTATGTAAACTTCAAAATATCAACGAACTTCAAGTAAGACAAACTTATATGTTATCAATTGCTTTGGTTACTCGAAGACTATTTAGTGAACTGATGAAAAGCTTCTTCCCATCTAAAACCACCATAAACTCAAAACATACAATTATCACTGCATTGTCGCCCACATTCACAAGCAAAGAAGATAATCTGTGTGTTTTGATGCTTAAACTTTGACTGGATTAGTGGAGCTCCATTTAACTTCTATATCACCAGGTACGTCATAGGCATCCAATTAAGCACTTGAAATAGATAACAATTTGATCAATGATCCACAAAATTTTATGGATTAACTAGAACAGAAAAACAAACAAGTGCAAATACTAAACACCTACCAACATTCCTGAAATCAGATGTACGCTTCCTTTCTGAAATTGGACGAGTTTGAGTAATCCATCAGATTCAGACGTGATCTTACAAAGCTCGGATAGAAATGATAGAATTCGTCCGTACAAGCATCCCACAGTCTACCTCTTGAGGGTCGCCATAGATGCAATAGAACGCCACCTTCACGGCTTCACCCGTACCTAAACACAGCATTTTGTACATAGAGAATCCCCTCGAACTCTGTTTAATGAGTGCAAGTGAACTAATTGATTTAAATTAGCAATTAAAGTGACGACCGTATGAATTGTAGAATTATGAAGAAATTTTGAATAAATGCAATTATGCAAACGGTTGTATTCTGGTACTTCTTGAGATTATGGTGAACTTGTGACATTTGAATTGAGAAATTGTATTCTAATTTGATATAATTCAATCCAAATTCGTTGTTTCACCACACATAGAAGCAGTAGACGATGATTAGCGGTTAAATCCATTTTCCATTTTTTTCTTTTTTGACTTTTCAAAAGAAAAAGATTTAAACTACGTCCCCACCAAACTGTTGAACATTATATTTCATGCACACTGCGAACGGAAGATCATTTCTAGTCAATAATGATTTGATTCTATATGTAAGAAATGAAAAATCTTTACCCATAAATGGGTAAATTTTAATTGTGATAATTATATTTTATTTTTTGTTTAATCGAATAATTACACATTTACATGGTTAAAGTCAGAAAAATATATTTTAACTTTGAGCAATCCACTATCCATATTATCATCTCACGAGATCATTAATTGCTAATATAAAATTAATATAATTTCAGTTAGATGAATGGTGATTGTCACGTCATGAATTCTCATCCATTAAAGAGATGGAATTTGATGGAGCTAATCGATCGAAATAAAATTATAGATACCCAATTGAACGAAATTGAAGTACAATTATCAAATTGACACTAAAGTATAACTACTGCAAATAAAATTCATCCTCTTAAAAATATTTCAAAAGATAGGATCCACTTTAAAAGTCAAGAATCAGCAGTATGTTTGATTATTCAATAAATTCAAGCCAGAACAGGGAGCATAGTTTAATATCAATATTCCAAGGCAAAATTAATGTTTCTTCAAAAATATAATCATACATCTACATGTTAGCATTTACACACAGCAACTAAAAAATCAAACTGCAAAAGCCTCTTGCTGAGAATGCCAAGCCACAACATCTTCATATGCCAAGTTTCCTCCAAAAATATCCAAAGCACTACCCACAGTGACATTAACGCGTTCCATTCCTGCAACTTTGATCTTCTCTAAATCAGCGATGACAGTGACACCGCCTGCATAGGTCACCGGAATCTAGCAAACACGGAAAATTAAACAATTGCACTGTTAGTTGTTACATAAATCGCATTAAAAGAGTAAAAAATTAGTTGGCTATACTATATGGCAGTGAACTGATGCATATAACCAGACTAAATGACTTGTGAAAGAATGCAAATCTGTATTCAAGGCATTGGTCCATGGCAAGTTAAGGTCTCACTTAATGGCTAAATTTTCTTTAGTCCACTGGTAATTTTCATTTGGCAAAAAGCCATAATAAATTAGAATTCAACTCAAGAATCTGCACATTACACAATCATAACTATTGACTTCTCCATAAACTAGCCACTTCAAATATTATGGAAAATTATAGTCCCTGTGTGCGCGTGTGGGGAGGTGGGCTACAACAAAAGGGGAGGAAATTTATGTCTCACAGTGTATTTGGCATGAACAAGATATTTCTGACAAGCAGAGTACAAAAGATACAGGATTGATAATAAATTATATATATATCACACATACTGGTGAGTGCCTGCCAAGCAACGCCACAAGCTCTTCATCAATTCCCAACCTGCAATACCGAAGTTATTAATTGGTATTCAGTGTCAGAGTGATCATAATTGACTTCCATAATACCGGAAAGGTGAAAGCATCAGTGAACAAAACAGTTACGAAATGATGTTGCAATTGTACATGGGGATATGAAGAACGAGATTACTTAAAAAATTTGCTATTTTTTCTTTTATATCAAGTAGTTGAAAACATACTTTTTGCCTTCAACATCAACTCCATGGACAAGAAACTCATCAGCAAATTTGGCAAGAAAAGCCAATACTTTTTCATCGAGATATACATCGCTGAACTTTTGCCATCTGTCTGTGACGATTGCATATTTATCTTCCTGCAAACATCATCTCAAGTCACAAATGCCATAGTCGATTGATTGAGATACATTGTCTATACTAACATGGGGATTGCCTGCGACATTTTCCCTGTACATACAACGGCTGCCCTATTATTTGATATAATTCTGAGTGCTGATATTTGTTTTACAGTTATACCTCATCAATCAATTTTGTTTTAGAATTACAGGCAAAATTTAGTCTCAATGATAAATGTCCATATGGGTTACTTTGTATGAAATTATCCTAGATTTGCTAAAATGAGGCAGTTATTGATGCTCCAGCCAACCTACCTACAAACAGGTTAACAAAATATGCATCATCTTAAACAGAAAAAAGGAAGAGAGAGTGAGGGAGAAGATAGTTCAGAAAGCCTTTGAATCGATCATAATTATTATATTCACAAGAAAGCATACCTTATTTCTGCAACTAAGATCCAGCACGAGTCTCTGTTTTCCGACAACATGAGCAAGTTCCTGAAGCCGTTCGAAGTTTATTTCTCCATTACTGAACACATACTGAAAAGCAATCAAGAAGTTTTGAGTTCAAAGTATTCCAATTAGAAGAATTTTTGGCTTTCCACAGTTTCACATGATTTTTTATTTTTTTTCACTTATATGTCAAAACGTGGTCATATCTTCCCTTTTTTTTACCTATGTACTTCCTAAAGATCATTCTCCCACTTCAAATAGCTTTGACTTGTTTAGCTTGGTACCACGAGCATCAACCTCTGGTATCCAGTCTAGCATTAAGATGGGTTAATAGAGTTATCCATCATAGTGATGTAGGGATGTCAAACGAACCGAGTGGCACGTCGGCTCAGCTCGTGGGCGGCTCGGGCAGGGGGCTCAATCCCCCGAGCGGCTTGTGGGCCGTGTGCCCATGAGCCATTTTTTACGAGCCCACGAGCCACTCGTCAAAAAATATGCAAATTTGCTATAAAAAAAAAAAAAGGTGAAAAAATGTGCAAATTTACCCAAAAAATTAAAAAAATCACGAGCTTGCCCCCGAGCAACGTGGCGAGCCGAGCTCGTGGGTTAAAGGGCCGAGCCAAGCCGGTTCGACCCATTGCCATTCCTATAGTGATGCAAGCAAAAATATTCTACCTCTTCCAACCTGACATTGGCTCAGTAATGATGAAAAGAGAGTGATCTGTCACAGTATATGTGTTCAAAATATGGTTAACAAACATCCATCAATTAGCTTTATGCTACAAGTTTGTAGGATTTAGGTACTCCTGACACTGGTCACTTAGTTGATTCTATCTCTCATTGTAGAACTCACTATATGGTCCTAGGGTGCATGAATAGAAGTCCAACAACATCAATGGCTTCATTAGTATTCACTCCAACAATTCATATGTGCTAGTTATACACGTGGAGACATTTGGGAGGGGGAAAACGTGAGAAATCTTTTTACTGTTGGAAATATGAAAGCAAGTGAAATGGCTAACAACTATTATTTGTTCAAGGAAAAAAGTTTCAATAAGAACATACTGATGTCACAATGACATGGCTTGCTCCTTCGTCTATGTAGCTCAAAGCATTGCTTGAATTGATACCACCTCCAACTTGCAATCCACCTAGATGTTTACATCATGGCAATAAGTTTAGTAAAGGTACAATATAGATGATAAATACACTAAAATCCTTTACAATATCAGCTATTTTAAAAACTCAAAAAGCCAAGGATCATGGTAATATTATAAACTCTAGGTGCAATTAAATATTTTTGAAACAAAGCATTTTGAACTCAAATCTAATGTATTTAACATGAAAGTGTACGGATCAATTCTGTTCCTGAAGCGTAACATGGACATCAGTTATTCCAGTTCAACCTCAGCCGATAAGGCTTTGAATTTAGAACCCCAGCATAGAGCACTTCGTTGAGGATATAAATGAGCAGTGAGTTCTGTTTACAGTGTCCAATGCCATTGAGCCCTCGAAGAAAATGATTACAAGAGCATTTTTAAGTAGTGCCTGAGAGAGGAGCTCTTTGGCTAGAATATAAAAGTGAGCAGTTAGCTTTGTTCATGGAATCGGATTCATCCCTCAAAGAAAAATGATCGCAAAAAATGTTTCAGTAAAATGTGCATTTTGGAGTACTAAGGGCTCCCATTTGCCCGCAAGAATTGATCTGAAGAAATACGGAAGCTGATAAGAAACAATTCCTATAACCAACATAGCAAAGCTAGTGAAATCTAATTGTGATGTTATCGAGACAAATTTAAAGGCATCAAAATCCTAACTGAAAGTAGCTTTTCAGCAATGAGAATGTAACATGTTCCACAAACAAAAAGACAGATGCAGTTCAGATCTTGATTAAAAAGGATTACCTAAACAAGTTCTGTGCAAATTGTTTTCTTCTACTTCGTATTTTTTTTTTTTTTTTTTTTTTTTTTTTTTTTTTTTTTTTTTTTTTTTTTTGCCTTCTAAAAAATAGTCCTACTATAATTAGTAGGATAGAACTCAAAAACAGAAAATCCACTTTATTAATTAAAAATATCAAGAAGATCAGAAGAAGACCCAGTAATATCAATATTGCCATATAGAAATCAACATGTAACATATGCATATAAGAAGGATTAAAAATACACGCGCCATTCGGGAAATCTCTGAAAATACAGCAAAGGTCAAGTGAAGACATTAATTTTAAAATCTTGTGCTATGCAAGTCTAACATACTTGTAATAAATGTTTAAACAATATACAGAGTTTGCCCTGCAGAATATATCTCATAGCTCAAATGCACCTTAAGATTATTAACAAAAATAAAAATAAAATGATTTTTAAACCATGTTTCCTTTTGCTTTTGGTAAATTGGAATGAAAGGATATATGATTTTTACACTACTTTCACACGTCTAATTACAATCTTAGAGCCTCAATATATAGCATAGGAAGAGGGACCAACAAGGTAACTTCCTATGCATGGAAAAGAGAAAAATTACCTAATCTAAATAAGGTTATACAATCATACACAATCAATTCCTAATTATCCCATAATCTCGGAATATCTACACCCCTCCTCAAGTTGGATCGTAAATGTTGATCATATCCAACTTGCAAATAAAGTCTTCAAAATTCCGTTGTGGCAATCTTTTGGTGAAGATATCTGCGATTTGTTTTCGCATAGGCACATAGGTCATGCATACAGTTCCTTCTTCAACATTTCTTTGATAAAGTGTCTATCCACTTCCACATGTTTGGTTCTAATCTGTTGAATTGGATTGAGGGAGATGTTGATAGCTGCTTTATTGTCACAATAGAGTTTTATTGGAAATTTTACCATCGTCTGTAATTCTTCCAATAACTTTTTTATCCACAGTCCTTCGCATATTCCTTGTACGACAGCTCTAAACTCGGCTTCAACACTGCTTCTGGCTACCACATTTTGCTTCTTACTTTTCCAAGTTATCAAATTTCCCCATACAAAGGTGCAATAGCCTGTAGTTGATCTTCTATCTTCTATTGAACCAGCCCAATCTGCATTAGTAAAGATTTCTACTTCTTTCCTTTCATTTTTCTTAAAGAAAAGTCCTTTTCCAGGTGTACCTTTAAGATATCTGAGAATTTTGTATACTGCTTCTAAATGGACTTCTTTTGGAGCGTGCATATGTTGGCTAACCACGCTAACTGCAAATGCAATATCAGGTCTAGTGTGTGAGAGATAAATTAGTTTACCAACTAATCGCTGATATCTGTCCTTTTCAACTGATTCTCCTATGTTTTCTTCCTTTCTTCCTGCCTCTATTGGTGTGTCACTTGGTTTGCATCCAAACATGCCAGTTTCCCTTAAAAGGTCAAGAATGTACTTTCGTTGTAAAACACTTATGTCTTTCTTTGATTTGGCAACCTCCATACCTAAAAAATATTTCATCTGTCCCAAGTCTTTTACTTCGAACTCCGTGGCTAGGCTCTTCTTAAGCTTTTCTATTTCCACTATATTATCTCCAATCAGAATAATGTCATCAACGTAAACAATTAAGATCGTTTTCATCTCTGTTTCAGATAATTGTTAGAACATTGTATGGTCTCACTGCCCTTGTTGATATCCTTGACTTCTCAATACTTTTACAAATCTGTCGAACCATGCTCTTGATGATTATTTGAGACCGTACAAGGATTTTTTGAGCCCACATACCTTATTTTCTTCCTCGCTTTCATAAAAGTCTGGGGTTAATTTCATAAAAACCTCTTCTTCTAATTCTCCATTCAATAAGGCATTCTTGATGTCTAGCTGTTGGAGGGGCCAATCCAAATTTGCTGCTAAGGACAAGACAACTCGCATTGTATTCAATTTTGCTACAGGGACGAATGTTTCTGTGTAGTCAATACCGTAGGTCTGTATATATCCTTTTGCAACAAGACGAGTTTTGTACCGTTCTATTGTCCCATCAGATTTGTACTTCACATTAAAGACCCATTTGCACTCGACGGGTCTTTTCTCCCTTGGTAAATTTACCACATCGCAAGTTTTTTTTTTTTTTTCCGATGCTCGCATTTCTTCCAAAACTGTTTCTCTCCATTTGGGAGTAGCCATAGCCATGGCCTCCTGAATATTCTTTGGAATTTCTATATTATCAAGGTTATAAGAGAAAGTGCGAAATCCTGCAGATAGTGTTATATGAAACAAATTTTGAGATAGGGTAGAGAGTACATGACCGAGGTTTTTTTTAGGGCAATAGGTAGATCACTTTCTGGAGCTATCATCGGTTCGGACTTTTTTGGTGTTTCAGATGTGAGGTTCTCCTTATACATTGATTTCGACTTTCTTGAGTAAACTAATATCTCCTTGCTAACTTGATTTTCAACATCTCCTCCTGAGTTTAAGTTTACATCTGTAGATGGCACGTTACGATCAAGAAGAGTGATTGATTCGGTGTTTATGATAGGTTCACTAGGGGAAAGATTAAAGTTGAAGAATCGATCTTGATGTGAGAACCGATCTTCAATCAAATTCTCCCCCTGAAGAGAGGGTTTTTTATAATAAGGGGTTCTTTTGAGAAACATGACATCAATGCTAACAAATACTCATTTTGTGAATGGATCATAGCATTTGTAGCCCTTTTGGGTAGATGAATATCTAATGAGTACGCATTTAAGTGCACGAGGATCGAGTTTACTTCTGTGATGAGGATGTATGTGGACGAAAGCAGTACAACCGAATATTCAGAGTGGTAAGCTCGAATCAAGTCGGGAATTGGGGAAGAATTCCTGAAATACTTGGAGTGGTGATTTGAAGGAGAGAGTGCGACTGGGCATTCCATTGATGAGATAGGCCAAGGTTAAAATGGCATGTCTCCAAAAAAATTTTGACATATTTGTGGTGAACATTAATGCACGAGCTACCTCAAGGAGGTGTTTAATTTTTCGCTCAGCAATGTCATTTTGTTGTGGAGTATCAACACATGAACTTTGAAGAATTATTCCTTGTTTTTGGAGATACTCTTTCAATGTGGTATTGAAATATTCCGTACCATTGTCAGTACGCAATATTTGAATTTGTATTTGAAATTTTGTTTGAATCATTGAACGAAAATTTAGGAGATAGACCCAACATATTCTAGTATGATCATCTACAATTGTTATAAACCATTTTTTGTGCGTTTGATTCGGAGTTCGTGAAGGACCCTATAAATCACTGTGAATTAAGGTGAATGGTTTCGAAGATTTGTATGTAGATTTTGGAAAGAAGGTACGATGATGTTTGTCCAGTTCACAATGTTCACATTGGATATCAAATGTCTTTTTATTAGAAAACATGGAAGGAAATACATGACGTAAATACTGAAAATTGGAATGACCCATTCTAAAATATCATAACAAAAGTTCACTATCTCTAGGAACAAAAGCAGAATCACAATTTGCAATTTGATATGCTTACTCACATCTGCTTTCTCAAAGTAGTAAAGTCCCCCACATTCTTTAGCACTGCCAATCGTCTTCCCCGATGATAGGTCCTGAAAAATGCAATAAGACGGGAAAAATTTAGCTGAGCAATTGGAATTTTTCGTTAATTGGCTAACTGACAATAAATTACAAGATAGGTTTGGAACGTAGAGAACGGACTCCAATGCTATAAAATTAGAGATTCGAATACTCCCTTTTCCTGCTACAGGTGAAAGTGAGTCGTCTGCGATTTTAACCTTGATATTGCCAGCAGAAGTGGAATATTTGGAAAAAAAACGTGGAAGGAGCCCGTCATATGATCGGACGCACCTGAGTCAATAATCTAAGAAACTATGGATTGAGTAGTTGTATGTAATGCTTTCGAAGGATTACCTTTGTGAGCTAGTGAACTTGACGAACCCGATGATTGGAAACTTGAACACATTTTATATAGTTGCCCCAATTGTTCAGGATTGAATGCACCGTTCAGAGTAGAGGTACTCTTTTCTTCAATAGGATCAACAACCACTTGGTAACCCCAATTTCTGTTAATTTGTCTTGGTTTCCAGTCAACTGATTTTCCGTGTAGTTCCCAACATGTATCTGCTTTATACCCCGGTTTACGACATTGATCACACCAAGCACGTCGCCTCTGCTGTTTTGGGCTGAACCCATTAGTGGGTGTTCCTTTGGAAATTAGGCCCAATTTGATAATCAAGTCCTTTAACTCCATTTAATGCTAGCTCTCCAGGCAATTGGGCTGAACCAAACCTTTTAGTTAATTCGGTCGACCCACCAAGCCCACGTTCCTTTGATAATAACTCAGAACTAGTTTCCTCTTCAAGCCTGGTGTTTTTACCTTCTCGAAGCATCACTCCTCGCCGGTTTTCTTCTTTGCGAACCTCAGCGAAAGCTTCACGAAGTGACAATAGGGGTCGCCGACCAAGGACTCTTCCTCTCACATCATCTAATTCTCTATTAAGCCCAGCCAGGAACTCGTATACCAGTTCGTTTTCGACCTTCTTTCTGTATCGTACACTGTCGGCCGGACAGTCCCATTCTTCGTCAACATTCTGATCGAGTTCCTGCCAGAGTGAAGATATCTCCAGGTAGTAGTCTGTCACATCTCTCTCCCTTTGCTTCATCTGCCAGAGTTTTGTTTTGATCTTAAAGATTTGTGAAGAATTTTCAACGTCTGAATACATGTCGTTAACAGCATCCCAAACATCCTTTGCTGTTGGTAGAAACAAGTAACTCTTTCCAATCGGAGGTTTCATGGAATTAACTAGCCACGTAGTCACCATTAAGTTTTCCGACCTCCATTTTTGTAGAAGTCCGACGTCGATTGAGGCGGGCTTTTTCTTTTCTCCAGTAAGGTAACCTAGCTTTCCTTTTCCTTCGATAATGAGTTTTATTAACTGAGCCCATTCTCGATAATTTTTTCCGTTCAACTTTTCGACTGTAAATTGAAAGGAGGAATTGTCGAGTCCACTGGAGCCCAATGTGGAAAGGGATTCAATTTCACTGTTTCGTGATTCTGAGGTTGTCGACTCCGTGCTGTTGGCGGTGTTTTCTTCCATTGACTGCGTGGTTAGGTAAGGACAGACCCGAGCTCTGATACCATGTAAATTGTAATGAAAGGATATGTGATTTTTACAATACTTTCACACGTCTAATTACAATCTTAGAGCCTCAATATATAGCATAGGAAGAGGGACCAACAAGGTAACTTCCTATACATGGAAAAGAGAAAAATTACCTAATCCAAATAGGGTTATACAATCATACACAATCAATTCCTAATTATCCCATAATCTTGGAATTTCTACACTTTTTTGTAGAGGGACTGTATTTGTAAAGCATTTTGACATAATAAACATGCCAATGCATAACAAAATAGTATGCATCGGAAGATATGACCTCCCATCCAGACTTACCAGGATAGGCATGTAATGCTTCAATGGCTGCTGATTTGCTCAAAGGATCAGCTCCAAGCATGATTATATGACCACCAGTAAGCCGATCATGCTTATAAAGTTTTGCATATTCAGCAGCCGATCTATCCGATTCATAATTAGTTATTAGACTTGAATCTCCCTCTTTGGAATCTTTAAGAGTAGATCCAACAATTTGCTTCACCTTCCCCTGCAATATGTTAGAAAGATGTCATTGTATCCATCCATAACTAGAACTTCTTTATCTTATGGTCAAAGTTTCTTCTGTTTGTCTTTGATATAATACACCGCTAGTAAAAATAATAGAGAATTTCTTCCTCCATTAGGAAGCATGGTATCAATTGTGTAATTGTAGCATCAATTGTGTAATTGTAGCATATCAAGCACAGCGAGTGAAATTACTTAATCTATTTCAAGCAAACTTATTTGGTTGATGATTTTAACCAAATCCCAGTCGGTAACATGCATGTATGGCTTATGTTTATAAACTGTTTTTAGTCGGTCAACACTTTTATCCACACATTTTATCACAATTACTACCGACTTATCCATCACTCATTTCAACCAATTTTCCAAACATGCTTTAAATAGTGAGCTAGAATGACATACTTTTAATTTAAACCGTTTATATATACTGCCCAAACATGCTTAGTCAACTTTTTATATGATATAGTTAAACTGTTAAAGTACTTCTAATATCTCCTCCTTCATGTAAGACACAGAGACCGTAAAGCACTGGGATTTTCAAGGTAGACTTGAACCTTGTTCCTACACTCTGATGGGTTTGAGCAAGCTCTTCCCAACTATTTCATTATTCAAATCTTTAACAAGAAAAACATCATACTGCCCTTTTTGATCAAGTTGCATACAATTCATTCTTGCAAAATAAATAAACAAATTAACAACTTTTGTATCTTATGTTATACCAACTTACACACAGATATCTTGTTAACTCCACGAAAGAAAAACTAGAAAAGTACAAGACATCAGAATGAACCTTGTGAATGTCAATGCAAGGGCGAAACTGGACCCCACACCTTATTGATAGCCTTTGAGACCCTGAAACAAATGAAAAATTCCCTTTACTCAAAAGTGCTCACCTCCCCCCCCCCCCACCCCCACCCAAAAAAAAAAATTGCTAGCTATTAAGTGATTTCAACATTCAAAGCAAGATCGAAAATCGAAACGAAGGAAAAGAATGTCATACTGAATATCAGAGAAGGCGCAACTTGAATTCCGCACGACTTGAGAAATTCATTCCACGGAGAAGTTGCTTGGAGGTTGCGAATAATCATGTCAACTCCCCCCACCCCCACCCCCACCCAAAAAAAAAAATTGCTAGCTATTAAGTGATTTCAACATTCAAAGCAAGATCGAAAATCGAAACGAAGGAAAAGAATGTCATACTGAATATCAGAGAAGGCGCAACTTGAATTCCGCACGACTTGAGAAATTCATTCCACGGAGAAGTTGCTTGGAGGTTGCGAATAATCATGTCAACACTTAGCTTTAGATCAAGTACCTACACTTTAGCATGAAGTCTTAGAGACTTTCATCGAACATATATCAAGGAATGCCATGAAATTGGAAATTCTTCATGTAGGCATAAACGAGAATTTTAATTCGAGTATTGAATGCAATGAAATTCTTTAATTTGATGAAAAAAAAATGTTGATTAATTTGTTGTGTAATAGTTGGGTTTTGGAGTAGAAAGTTTCAGTTACTGAAAAGAGGCTCAGTGGCGGATGCATATATTTAAAGTTAGTGGGCACAATCAAATTCATAAAAAAGTTAAGAAAAAATTAGTGTATTCGATATCTTATTAAAATTTTTCTCTACGCGATACTTTAATAACATTCCA
The DNA here is from genome assembly GCF_002742605.1 of Olea europaea var. sylvestris. Classification (NCBI taxonomy): domain Eukaryota; kingdom Viridiplantae; phylum Streptophyta; class Magnoliopsida; order Lamiales; family Oleaceae; genus Olea; species Olea europaea. The sequence goes on from NC_036238.1 coordinate 16,515,460, forward strand.
TAATTACATCATTTTCAATAATGTCGAATACATCCTTCTCAATATACGCAATCGAACATTAGCATCACAATTATGTATTGGAACTCTCCATCCCCGGATCCGAAGGAAGTTGTGCGACATCAGGTTCAAGCTTTTCATCCTTAACATCTCGACATTATTTTCAATTTGAACATCTCCAACATCAAGTTCATTCCGTTCATTCCGTCATCATTTTTATTTCCAACATCAATTTCATCCCTTTTATCTAGAGCATTCCTTTTATTAATATTTTGCTTATCACAAGACAATGTAGATTTAAGTTTAAAGAATTTTTTCATAACTGATACAACTAATAAAATAAAACAAACTCAGTGCAGATAAAGTAAAGACAATTATCAAAGTACTAACTGAAGGGAATGTTGAAGCATAGATTACAAACAAAGGATAAGATCTACAAATAGCCGGTCCTATGATTATCGAGGCTTGAGGTGAAGCCCAAAAATTAGGCCCCCAAAATCAACGTAAATGCAAAATTCAACTATGTATTATATAATATATTGCTAACTTAAAACTTAAAATTAAAACAACAAACAAATATCTCAATCATCTCACAATTAATGCAATTTCATTTTGTTTCCCTTTTCTCTTTTGAGCACCAGACTCATATTTAGGAGGTATAGTATATGAGTCTATATCTAATATCCAATGACTAACGTAAAAGACAATTACAAAAATCTCAATCATCTCACAATTAGAATTTTGTACTACATGCACCTGTGCAATTGATCTCATAATAATCAATCACATAAGGCGACCAGGCCGCAATTATATAAGCCGACAAAGTTTCAAACATTTCCAAATATTCAATAACAAGTTAGGACAAGCTATTGCTTACGACTTACCTGAGAAGTAGAATTTAGACGAAAATTATGGAATCACACCTTTGAAAATTTCATCGTCACAAATCACAAGTCTGAAATAAAAATTTAACATCAAACCCTCATACAAATATACAATTCTATTGCATTAATCTATTCATCAAAAATTTAGAATCCTATTGCAAATTGCAATTTCATCAGAAATCCCACGAAATCAAAAAAAAAAAATCTTGAGCTTTTCAAACTTAAAGAAAAAAATAGTAATCAATTGCTTTTCAAATTTCAATGATAACTTCTTGAGCTTACACAGTTTTTATGCTCAAAGTAAAAAATAGACGTGACCAATTGATTTAATTCTTAGAACATCAAATTCTACAATTCTAAAAAAAAAAATTCCTAACATATAGGGATGTGATCACAAAATTCCTTAATAGCTCAACCATAAAGTTCATCATGAACATATAGATTAAAACAATTTGAAAACTTAACTTTGAAAAATAGTCAAGCTTAACTGACTGAGATAGAAAATCAAGGGCTGTAATTGTCCCAAAAAAATATAATGGATGTGAACACAAATTTAATCTCAAATTCTCTAACTTTGTAGGAAAAATTTGTAATGGATGAGCTGAAATCTTCAACCAAAACTCGTAAATTTCAACAGCACAAATAGATTCCAATGGAAATTCTGAACACCCAATTCTTCAATTAGAATTTCAGAATGCAATTACAGAGAAGAAACAATTAAACAGAAAAAACAGAAAAAGAAGGAGAGAGGGAATTCAGAGACGATATTTTCCAAAAATTGGTTCTGCCTTCCCCAAATCAACTGATTTTCCTCCTCCTTGCTTCCATCATAACAAAATTCAACTCAACTAGCCTAGGGTCCTAATTTCTAATTACGAAATTCTTATATATGTCATACTCCAACATGAAAAGAACATATATATTGCAACATCTAATTTAACTTAATATAAACAAAAAGCTCAAACTTACAGAAACGAGCTTCACAAATTCAATTGAATCAATTCAATGCGCAACACAGGGTATATATTTCTTTTTATAAATATTTCAGAACGAGTAAACAATCTGCAGGGTGAAATTTTAAAAAAGGGTAGAAGAAGAGAAGAGCTGCCTGCCTGCCTGCCGTTAAAGAAAAAAGGGAACGCCGGAACAGAAGAAGAAGAGAAGAAGATGCTTGCCGTCACCTGGTCGCTGCCTCGCTGGTCCGGCTGGAGTCTTGGAGTCGTAGGCAGTCGAGGAACTCGCATGAGCCGAGAGGGTTATTTCTTTTAATATTTTAAGGGGGAAAAAAAGGACAAGAACTTTTGGGCCCGAGGCTTAGGTCTCGTTTGTCCACAGGACCCGCCCTCTACAATAGCATCCACTAAATCCATTTGTGCCCCACTAACAGTGCCCAAGGGCAAATTAAGCAACTACATATCGCCAATTCAATTCGCCACCCCAACTTTAGTGTTCCATTAATAGCATCCATTTGAACTTGTTTCGCGCAGGTGGTCGGCAACAATTAGAAAAGAGATCAGACGATTGTGTAAGGAACAAAATCTCTTGAGACAAAGTCCCAAAAGGGGTATTTTATTGGCGATGATTTACAATTGGAAATAAACAGAATGTCTCCAAGGGGCTCAAGTATATGAGTACTAAAAGAAGTGTTTAAATTTAAGCTAAAAAATTAAAATTACATATTCTCTGTTTGAGAGTGTTTAATTCGGGGTTTCTTCTCATGTCTTCTCTTCCTTTTTATATTCCCTTGATGATTTCCTCGTAACAAACCGCTTGGAAACTGTTTGATCGCTTTATAACTACGTACTTTCTTTATGGTGGCTAACTTATCGTGGAACTGTCGTCTCCAACTGCTGCCATTACTCTTTGTCGTTCAATCGCCTTCAACTGAGCTCCTTGAATCGTGGAATGTGATAAGATTATTCAATAACTGCTTCAATAACAGCTATTTTGGATAATCATAATATTTTATGTTTGCTAAGATCGTGGGCGATTCGAAGGTTTGGGCGAGAATGGGGTCATCGCTCTGGTCGACCGTAAGGCACTCCATTCGCTCAGATTCTGGGCGTCTTGCAAGCTTAGGCGATGATGTTACTGTGTTCGTGAACTTCCACTGCATTCATCAATAATTCTGTTTGGACCTTTATCCTGGACTCCCCAATTGGGCTTCACTCTTTGGGCTATTTGATTTGAGCTGCACTTTTAGTATGTCAACAATTACCCCCCAATATGGCAGAATTAATACAAATTATTAATCTTTGCCATATTCACTTTGTATTTTCCAGCAACATTTGAAATTCCCAAGAATTTCGATCATTATTTCCTTCTATAGCCTGAAAATGTGCAACGTTACAAATTCTTATAAACCTAAAAGATACGCCATTTCATCGCACCACTAAACCACGTCTCTATATTTCGCGCTTTCTCCTCACTATTTTATTGTTCATCTTCTTGCTTCTCTGCTATGTTTCTCAGGCAAATATTAACAAAACTGTACTTTGCACCCAATGGCGACTTCACAAACTCGATATGATGATTCTTTTAGTTTCGAAAATTTCCAGAAAATCCTTACTAGGCCGTATGTAAATCCAAACTTCCTTGCACCAGCCAATGCTGACCTCAATGAATTCTATCTGGGTCCATCATTCAATAATGCCGAAACCGTTGGACAAGTGGCGGTGGGCCAGCTGTTCCCTTGCACTCAAAACCCCCCGTTCCTGAACTCTTTACTATTGAGGCCGATTCGCAAAAAGGGTATTCGCACTTGGCCCAAAATTGATGTTATTTTTCATAGATGGTATGCACGTCTTGTGAATCATGGCCCTACCAAGGCGATTTTTGATCGTGTTAGGATTTCAGACTTATTAGAAATCGCTCTTCAATCCCCAATTTTCGACCTAGTGCTTTTTTCGATTGCTTTGAGTTTTTTGTCTTCGTTTTCCCTCTTGGTCCCATGTCTATTACTATAAGGGACGTTGGAGCCTTAGTAAATCTTCCGCCTTTGGGCGATACCATCTTTCCTGATATCTTGATTTTCAGTGTTGGCCCGAAATTTGACAAGAAACTTACTGAGTCATATTCAAGCATGCAAGGCTTTTATAATCATTCAAGCGCTGAACCTTCCCACACTGAGCGTGTGGCCTTTCTTCAAATTTAGCTCTGTAAATATATTCTCTGCGTGCCAAGTATGAAACATTCTATGAGCTACTTACCCATAGCGCATGAATTGGCACATGGTAGGCCTTTGAACTGATGTTCCTTCTTTTTAGCTGTCCTTTACAGAGACATGACTTCTCTTCAATCTCAACTGAAGAATGGTGTATCTCCCACTGGCAGTGAGCCCCTTTGGTTCACTCAACTGTGGTTGAGAGCATACTTTCCACCACTTGGTGCTCCATCCATTTCCCTTCGTTCTGCTAACTGCTATGAGCTAGCCATTGACCCATTGAAATCTGTAAATATGTCTAGTAGGGACATTTTTTCATTCTTTTATACCTTAAATTCGATTCCTTCCTTCTTTCCTTTTCCTGCTCACTTAACTCCAGATTATGTGCAACCTCCATCCACCCTGGACAGTGTGAGCGTCTCTCTACTTTTTTGGGTTCAGTTTTTGATTGGGAGGGAATTGTTCCACGATATTTTAATTGAAACCAATGCCAAGGCTGGGGTTGAAATATATGCTCCCCAATTTTTTGCTCGCCAACTTGGTTTTGGCCAAACTTGGCATGTTCCTCCTTGCTACTCCAAAAATTTGACAAATCGTTTTCACACTATTAATAAGGTAGAAGCATAAGCTATAGATGCTCGCAACATTCTTTTGAAAAGCAAATTTTCATTAGCCCCTTTCAATTCTAGCTGTGCCGTCCATTCTCTTTTTGAACAGCTCTAGCTATCAGTGAAACGTAGATTGTTTGCAACTGATGCTAATCGTGCCTTCCATTTACTGGATCAGCCAGACACTTCTTCTACTTCTCCTATTTTGGTCACCCCTATGTCCATTAGGAATCATTCCTCCCCTACTCGCGCTAAACATCCTATCCGTCCATCTGCTTCTCCACCTGCCAAGGCTACTGCAGCTAAAGGTGCCTTAAGCCACAAACGGCCAGTTTCAGCATCTCCCATTTTGCGGGATGATAATGATAATGATGATGATGATGATGCTCCTCTTATCCTTAGGAGAAAGGTGATTGAATTTGTTTATTCACAAACATACTTTTCTATGTACTAATGGTTTACCTGAATTTCACAGAAAAGTTCAGCCTCTCCTTCGAAGGCTTTGATTTTGGCAACTCCTGCTTCACCATCTTCTGCTAAAGCTGTTTCGTCCAAATCAGCTGATGAAGGGATTATGCTTAAAGAGAAACCCTTAGTCTTGGAATCTTCATCACAGCCAGTATAAGGGCCACCTTCTTCCCAAGGCGCTGACCCCCCAAATGTCGAACCAGAAGGTAATACATATTTTGATGCTTTACCTTTGCTTGTGTTACTAGTTTCTGATTCGTTGCTTCTTGAATTATGCAAAGGCTCCCATGGGCCTACCCGTTGTGGCAGAGTCTTCTCGCCCAAATAAGGGGAAGTCCCCACAGGTGGTGGAGCCAACTAATGATATGCCTGAACTTCCCAAGATTGCTGATGAGGTAACATTTTGCCTCACTTTCATTTTCGCTTCGTTTATTGTAGTAAAATCCCTCAATGTTGGCATTTTTCTTTGCAGGGTGCTGATGACATTGTGCATTCCATCCAAGACTTGTTCACTTCCTGGGGACAAGTCAAAACGTCTCGTCTTACTTCAACCAATCATCCTTCTGCTTTTTCGGAGGAAAATATGAAGTCTCTCAAGCAGTCGGTACTTAAATATGTGTCTTTTATGGACATGGATATCGGCCAGGCTAGTGCTACTAAACATAAGGAAAAGTTTGAGCTATTGAGTGCGAAATTGGCGCAAGCACTTACACTTCCGTCGCTCAATGTTTCTGCTGACTTTAAAGTAACATTGAAGGTTGTCCACTCTGACATCCTCTCCTTGCTAGCTAAGAATGTTGAACTAAAGGCCAGGAGTACTCAATATCTTCGTGCTGCATCTAAAAGAAAGTCTTTGCTTCTAGAGATTAACAAAGCCGAGGATGAATTGAAAGAAATCTCTTTCGACGTTATGATCGAAGACTCTTTGATGGTAAGCTTGGCTGCAGAGATGAAGGAGCTTCAAGCAAAGATGGACGACTATAGGGCGAGAATGGCTATTATAAAGCGTAATGCTTCCTAAGGAATTGAACGAACCAAGTCTTTGGTTGAGCAGTATAAAAAGCTGGAGGTTGATGACGATTTTGTAACTGAATTAAATGTCGCTTCTTCTCAACAAAGCGAAGATTGGAGAAGACTTAGGGAAAGAATACGTTCGGCTTGGGGCGAATTGTAATTAAGATATCCAATGCCTTAACTTTCCTTTTGTAATTTCGCACTAATTACCACTGCTAATTTTGAATATAACAGCAGCTATCGTCATTAATGAACGACTATTTTGTCTACTTGCATATTAATTGACGTTGTCCTTAATCGTCAACCCCCAAGCATTTAATTGCTTTATGCTAATATTCATGTACATTCTTTCTTGGTATTCCCGTCTCTTTTCTCAAGACTTTGGGCCATTTGATTTCAGTTATTTGGCACGAATGTGGCCATTCATTTTCTGTCTTTTCACCTTCACGCCTCTATAAATGCGCGTGTATTCGCACTTATCATTTTCATTTTCATTCTTTTCTTCAAAAACTAATTTGCTGCCATCGTTTAGTATCTCAACAATTGATCCAAAATTTTCGTCTTCCATAGAAATGGATTATTTGATCCGCCCATTTTGCTATCTGTCTTGATGTCACCTTTGGTATGGGAGATATACGAAATATTTTTTGGTCAGCAAAGGTATTCCCATCATCTCTATGTGCTTTATAAGGAGTTCAATGATGGAAGACGATTTTTTAGGATGCCTTTCAAGCCACTTTGCTTGGTGAGAGTACTCTCAGTCTCCTTGCTCGTTATTGTAGCAATATGATTAGGCAGGCGATTTGAGGGTGCTTTTCTTCCTTTTTTGCTTGTTGATAGTGCTTCTCGGCCTCTCTGCCTGCCCTTGCAACAGTGCGATTAGGACGGCGATCAAGGTCGATTCATCCTCTTACTTGGCGATCGACCGAGAAATTAGTTTGCTCTCAATTGTAGCTCATAGAGCATTTAGTATTTTGTATCTCACAATTTGTAATGAATATTTGATAACAAAAGAATTTATTTGAACGTATTTCGTTCTTGCCTTATTTATCTACGATCGTTAAACGCATTTATATTAATTACGCTTTTATTTGTTCACTTTTCCATAAGGAAGGAACATACTTTTTTAAATATTTGTCATTAATGAACCTCATGTACTTGGTGCTATCTAAATCTTCTAAATGATAGGCTCCATTAGGCAATACACTATTTACTTTATATGGCCCTTCCCAATTGGGTGATCACTTGCCATACTTTGGATCTTTGCTATCCAAAGGGAGTATTGTTTTCCAAACCAATTCACCCAAGCTAAATGACTTGGCTATAACTTTTTTATTATAAAACTTAGTCATCCTTTGTTTTTGAACTTGCAATCTATCTAGAACGTCCAACTTTAATTCGTCCAACTCCAATAAATTTTGAACCAGTGATTCGGTATACTCACCATCACTTAACTTATGTTGTAAACACACTTTGATTGATTGCACATTGATTTCCATAGGCAAAATAGCCTCCTGTCCATAAGTAAGTTGGAAAGGAGTAACTTTGACACTTGACCGAGGTGACGTCCTATAACCCCATAAGGCCTTGTTTACACATTATTGCCAATTTTTGGCATTTTCATCTATCATTTTCCTTATGATATTTTTTAGAATCGTATTAGAAGATTCTGCATGTCCGTTGGATTGAGCGTAATATGGTATGGAGTTCGCTAACTTAACTCCAAACTCGCTCAAGAATTTTTTCTCTTGATCTCCATTCAAAGAAGTTCCGTGATCTACTATCAAAGTTTGTGGAATTTCAAATCTATAAATAATATGATCACGGATAAATTCTATGACACTCTTTTGGGTGATCTCCTTTAAAGGTATCGCTTCTGCCCACTTCGTGAAAAAATCAGTTGTAACTATAACAAAGGTATATTGCTTGGACGATGGGGGATAAATCTTCCCTATCAGGTCTATCGCCCAACCCTTGAACGGCCAAGGTTTGATAATGGGTATCATCTCTCTTGCGGCGCCCATTGTATTAGACCATGCTTTTGGCACGCTAGACAACTCTTCACATATTGAACACATGATTTTCCCATCTTCGGCCAAAAATATCCATTCCTAATAATTAACCATCTCATCTTTTGACCAGCTTGATGAGCTCCACATATCCCTTCAAGCACTTCAGCCATGATTGTTCTGATTTCTTGCAAACTTACACATTTTAGTAATATACCATCAGAGCGTTTCTTAAACAACTCTTCATCTATCAATGTATAGTTTAGCAAACGCAACTTCATTTTTCTACTACCTCCTTCATTAGGTTCTTTAAGGAACCTTTTAATCTCTGCCCTCCAGTCTATTGCATCTCCATCTTATATGCAATGAATTTCAATCATTCTCACCCTTCTTTGGATTACGAGCAATATTACTCCATATTCACAAGTAGATTTCCAATTTAAAGCCTTTGAATACCCTGAGGCCATCTGGGCCAACTCATTTGCTATGTCATTATATATCCTATTAACACATTGAAGCTCTACTTGGTCGATTTCTTCCAACAATTCTTGGGCGATTTCATATTGACTTATAATGGAATCACTTTGGCACTTAAAATCACCGATAAATTGGTGAATTACCAATTAAGAATCGTCTCTAACAATCACATTCTTTATCTCCATATCTATCATTAATTTTAAGCTCCCGATTAAGGCTTCATATTTGGCTTGATTGTTGGTGCACATTCTGTCCAAAGTGAATGCGAACTTGTAACAAATCCATAAAGAATTTATCAATGCTACCCCTACTCCTGCACCTTTAGAGGTTTTCGATCCATCGAAATATAAAACCCAAGGTTTTAATTCGAATGAATTGATCTCTAACTCAATTTCTTCAGGCATATCAAGGCATGGATGATCGGCCAGGAAATTAGCCAAAGCCTGATTTTTTACTGCATTTTGGGGTATGTATTGTACTTAGAATTCTAATAAGGTTACTGTCCAAAGGCCTACCATTTGGTGCAAAATAGAGCGAGAGAACATATATTTAACCAAATTTACTCTAAAAATCAAATAAATGGTTACAAGCCGTAAATAAGTCCTTAATTTTGTACATGTGAAATACAATGCAAGATATAATTTTTCAATGGCAGAGTAATTACATTCATATTTTGTTAACCGTCTACTCAAGTAGTAAATCGCTCTTTCTTCATCAAATTGGTCTTCTTGTGCGATCATTCCAGCTATTGATTCTTGTTCAGCCGATATATACACTTTCATTGCCCGTCCTTGGATTGGTGACACCAACACTGGTGGACTTGATAAATATGTTTTTAGACTTTCAAAAGCCTTTTGATGCTCTTCTTTCCAAACGAATTCGTCCTGATTTTTCAGCTTTAAAAGCGGCGAAAAAGTTTTAGTTCGCCCTACACAGTTAGAAATAAAGTGTCTTAGAAAGTTTACTTGGTCTAGAAACCTTTGCAATTCTTTTTTATTGTTAGGTGGTTTGGCCTCTAAAATGGCCTTCGCTTTATTTTTATCAAGTTCAATCCTCCTTTTGTATACTAAAAAACCAAGGAAGTTTCCTGCATTGACACCAAATGTACATTTCAAGGGATTCAATTTTAGTTTATATTGCTTCATTTGCTCAAATGAACATCTCAATTGTTCAAAATGGTCCTCTTCTTTGATGGATTTGACCACTATATCATCTATATACACCTCAACAGACTTGTCTATCATATCATGAAAAATCAAGTTTATTGCCCTTTGATAAGTCGCTCCTGCATTTTTCAGGTCGAAAGACATAACTACACATTCAAAATATCCTAGAGATCCAGAGCATCTAAAGGTAGTTTTGTATATATCTTCCTCAACTATATAAATTTGATTATATCCTGAATACCCATCCATGAAGGAATACATTACGTGTCCAACAGTCGAGTCTACGAAAGAATCTACCGTAGGCATTGAATATTCATCTTTGGGTGTTGCTATTTTTAGGTTCCTAAAGTTTATGCACACCCTTAATTTACCATTCTTTTTTAGTACTGACACGATATTGGACAACCACTCGACATAACTGGTTGTTCTGATAAAGCCTGCTTTTAATAATTGCTCTATTTCTTTCTTAATCTCAGGAAGTACATTAGGAGTAAAGTGCCTAGGAGATTGCTTATGAGGTTTAAAATGTGGTTTGGTTGGCAATCTATGTTCCAACAAGTCTCTATCTAAACCAGGCATATGTTCATATTCCCAAGCAAAACAATCCTTATATTCCTTTAATAAAGCGATTAATTTATCACTAACCTCTTGATCGAGCATCTGACTGACGAATGTTGGGCGATCTTCCCTTTCATTGCCAATATTCACTTTAATCAGAGGGTCTTGTACTTGAGCGTATCTAGGCTTGGTGATCCTCATTACTTCATCGTCCATTTCCCTTATAGGCACTTTTTTTTTTCTAAACAATCCACCTTGTTGATTTCTCGGCCAATACTTTGTTCCAAGTCGAACACTACCAATTTGTCTCCCAATGCTTTCAAGACTGCTTCTTCTTTCGTCTTGCCTTTACATTCTTTATTGAAAGTCATTAATTTGGCTTTGAAGGCCTGAACATCGGCCATTTGCCTTTGTTGCTTACAACTTATTTAAAACTCATTGATTACTTTTTTGCCAATTATTGGCTCTTCTAGGGCCATTGTGTTTGGCCTCATCTGACTGAACATTTTAGTGAGTGCATCTACTGAAAACGGCTCTTCACTCTGTACAACAATTTGAGTTTCTTCTCCATCTTAGACTACTCTGACAGGTCCGTAATTTCCTTCGTACATGAACCTTTCCACTGAGTTTGCTTCTGTGACAAAAGGTCTATAATCTGCCTGCACCACTTCTGTTTCACCCTTGTCATTCCAGAAAACCAGGCATTGATGGAGCGATGAAGGTATGCAGCGACTTCCGTGTATCCAATCCCTTCCTAATAACACATTGTAACTAGTAGGACCATCTATTACGAAGAAGACTGTGATCCTAGTAGTTGTCCCTACAGTTATGTCCAATGGCATAACCCCTTTAGTTGAAGTTGCTCCTCCATTGAAACTTGTAAGGATAACTTCTGTTAGAATCATATCACTTTCTGTCTTTGCAAATTTCCTCATCATCCTAGATGGAATGGTATTTATAGCTGCTCCATTATTGATAAGTACTTTCGCCACAGGTATACCGTTAACTAAAACCTTAAAGTACAATGGCCTCAAGTGTTTAGTTAACTTCATGGCTGATCTCTTAAAAATAACCTTTTCGGCAGCATCTATTTCCACTTCCTGCTTGTTCTCTGTTGAATTATCCTTTTGTGATAAGTCAACGTGCAGTATGTTGCACTGAGCTTTCGCTTCCTGAATTTCCTTTTTATTGTTTTCTAATGCTCCTTCTTCGCTTATCCAACCTGTGGGAGGGGGCAATATTCTTGGAGGTGACCCATACTTTTCAGAGTGAGGTACTCTCCTTTTTCTCTTGGGTATCCCATACAACACATAATAATCGAAAGAACGCTCTGATGGTTTTCCCAACAAATCCACTTCACGAACACCTTCTCTATGTAGTTGCTTTAACAGGGTATTGCGCGATACTCCTCTCTTTCTTCTTTCTGCTTCCAGATTAATTTCCTCTTCGATGTTCGTCATACCATCATTATCTTCATCATTGTAGGCTCCTCTAGAAGTTTAGCCTTCTTCACATTCCAGCACACATGCTTCTTCTTCGTTATCCTTCCTTTCTTCTTCTTCTTCTTCTTCTTTCTCTTTGTTCTTGAACTCATTGGCTAGTAAATAGTTATTAGCTATGACAGAAGGTAATGTACCGAACTGAATAGTAAGGGGCTGATCTAGATCTTCTTTATCCCTTCTGTCTCGCTCGAACTTCGATCTCCCAGAAAAACTCTCTGACAATTCTTCCATCGATTCTCCTGTATCAGTATCTTTACTGTCTTCGAGAACATTTTGATTGGCTACCTCGAGTAGTTTAGGTACCTTAGGACGTGGCACTCCCTGTTGTTGCCTCATCATTCGTCCATAATTCCGTTGAAAACGCCTTTGTTGGGTTCTAGTCATCTCGTTGAAGGGTATCACCCTTCTTGTATTATACTGGAACGAATGCCATACATTTGGTTGGCGATGTCGTGGCCTGAATGTTCTTCCATTATTTATTGACCTGAATTGCCTCTCAAAAGGCGGTCCCCTATAGAATGATGTACCTCGCCCTCTAACAGGCTGAGCATTTGGGAAAAAATTAGGGCGATGGTGATGCTGCAATATCCCTGGTTTCTCTGTATTTCCACTCACTTCTCCTTTACATCTTGCACACAGGACGTCTTCATTCTTTTTAGGCTCCTTCCCTTTGATACGTTCAAAGACACTGGGGTGTGGCCCAGGGTCCTCTTCTCCGTCGTCTATAACCAACTTGAATTTTGGCAACTTATTTTTGAAACCAGTTGTCATCATGTTCATCCCAAGTGGCTGTGGAAAAGGGTTTTCATCCACTACCATCTTCTTCTTATCCTCGAACGTAATTCGTCATGATTCAATGGCGTCCTGTAACATATGGAGAAAAACCAAACAGTTGTTAGTCAAATGTGACCATGCATTATGCTATTTACAATATTTTTTACCCTTGATTTGTTCAGGGCTTGGCAACTTATATTTATCGCTCAGCTTTATTTACTTATCCTTATATAGTTTATCAAATATAAGGTCAGCTTTGGTTACATCGAATGAGAACGTTCTAGCCTTTTTGTTTTCATCTTTTATAGGCTCATCCTTGCCCGACGATCTAGGCTTAGCCATTATAGGATAAGTATACGCGTCTCATTTGATTAATTCAGCCAAACACATTTCGATTTGATCGTGATACACGTCATTAATGGTATGAACATTAAAATTTGGGTCTCTATAATAAGTCTCCTTGCTATAATTTTTCATTTGCTCTTCTTCTCTTATTAATCGTTCATACTTAAACACATTTGCATTCAATTGGAAAAGATCAGGAAATTTCCTGTCTTGGAATTTCTTTTTCAAATCAAAGTTTAGATAACTTTGAGCGATTTTGACAAACTCCTTTTCGGGAAAAGGTACAAAACATTTACTTCTTGCTGTCTTGAACCTTTGAAGGGAACCTTCTGCCCATTCGTTTGGCATTTGACGTAGATTCGCCAAATCGACCAAAGTAACTTCAGACTCAGTCTTGTAAAACTAAGCATGAAATAATTGCTCCAATTGTTGCCATGTTTGAACAGAGTTCGCTGGCAAATTGATGAACCAGGAGAAAGCTACTCCTGTTAATGAATTAGGGAACAACCTCATTTTATGGTAGTCAGTTACTTCACCACTTTGCAGTGTGAATCGCCCTATGTGTTCTAGAGTAGACATCTCTCCTAAACAGGTAAATAATGATAATTCTGGCACTTTATACTCTCTAGGCCATGGATATGCTTGGTCTATCCAATCAGGATATGGTTTTGTGTAAGTCGGCCTAATGACATGACGTACCCCAAAAGCCATTTGATCCTATATTATTTCCATAATTTGATTTCTCAACATGACGTTGGGTCATATGAAATTCCTACAGGTTTGTTGATCGGTTGATTTGCCTGAGGCCTGATATTTGGTCCTTGGTTGGCAACAAAGTTGCCATGATTTGGGTCATTGTTACCATTAGTTTGAATATTTATTCCATCATTAACACGTGGGGTATTCTGTCCATTATTTAGGACATTGTCTCTTACATTTAGGTTACCCCCAAGTTAGATGTACCATTACCACTATTTTGATTTGGCATTACACCATCCCCTGGTTTGAAGTAGACGGACCAAAAGGTGGTTCTATCCCTTGATTTGGACTTAGGACTGGAGAATTATGTCCTACAATTGTCCTAACTTGAAAGTGACTTGCAATAGGCACAACTGGCTGACAAATTTAGCCTACTAACTTATTCATTATTTCATTTAATGTATTCAGTTGTTTGGCCATGTTGTCATAATGTGCATTCTCATTCTGAGTAAATCTTTCCATATTATGAACATTTCGTAGATTTACCTGTTCAACGACATCCTGTGTGAGTTCTCCAAGCAATGTACACATGGTTCGAGGACTCAACTCTGTCATTGGTTCATAACGACTGTGACTGCTCTGATTCTGTCCCTCTGTTCGTGGAGAGCTTTACTGCTCCTCATATCGCTCGATTATAGACTGGACTCCTCCCTGACTTGCTGCTTCGTTATCAGATTTGTGAGGCATATTATTTCACTTTTTGTGTCCTCAACACCAAACACCAATGTCTCTCTGGCGCGTGCCAAATTGTTTCGCACGAGTGGTCGCTAACAATTAAAAAAGGGATCAGACGATTGTGTAAGGAACAAACCTCTTGAGACAAAGTCCCAAAAATGGATGTTTTATTGGCGATGATTTACAATTGGAAATAAACAGAATGCCTCCAAAAGGCGCAAGCACACGAGTCCTAAAAGAAGTGTTTAAATTTAAACTAAGAAATTAAAATTACATATTCTCTGTTTGAGAGTATTTGATTCGGGGTCTCTTCTCTATGTCTTCTCTTCCTTTTTATATTCCCTTGATGATTTCCTCGTGACAAATCGCGTAGAAACTGCTTGATCGCTTTATAACTACCCACTTTCTTTATGGTGGCTAATTTGTCGTAGAACTGCCGTCTCTAACTGCTGTCATTACTCTTTGTATTTCAACCGCCTTCAACTGAGCTCCTTGAATCGTGGAATGTGATAAGATTACTCAATAACTGTTTCAATAACTGCTATTCTGAATAACCATAATATTTTATGTTTGCTAAGATCCTGGGCGATTCGAAGGTTTGGATGAGAATGGGGTCATCACTCTGGTCGACCGTAAGGCACTCCATTCGCTCAGATTCTGGGCGTCTTGCAAGCTTGGACGATGATGTTACTGTGTTCGTGGACTTCCACTGCATTCATCAATAATCATGTTTGGATCTTTACACTGGACTCCCTAATTGGGCTTCACTCTTTGGGCTATTTGATTTGAGTTGTACTTTTAGTGTGTCAACAGAACCCATTTCTCACTATTTACACAAACAGGAAGCAGGATACCGTAACAAAGAGGAGAAAGCGGGCAGGAAAGAAGAAAAAAGGGGGAAAAAGAAGAAAGAGAAGTAGAAAAAGAAAGGACGAAAAATTAGGCTCCAACTTCTTCAACTCAATTGCAATATTCAAATTTCAATAAATAATTTAAGCTCTTGTTTGGCCCCCATTAATTTTCATTCCATTACATTTCATTTTTCTCTCTCCTATTTTCAACCACACAATTTTTCATAAAATAATATTACACGTAAATCGAAAATTTTTCCTTCTTTTTCAACCTCTCATTTTTCAAAAAAATATTATTCTACCCATTTTCATTTCCACAAAATGGGGGCCAAACGTGGGCTAAATTTTGCCATAATCAAACTATCAGACAACACAACACAACAAATATAATTGCATAACAGCGACCACACATCAATTTGATGGAATATTTGAAGAAATAGAAGTTGGGGTTTTACCTTTGGAAGCAAGCTGCGGCAACAGAGTCGCAAGTTCTTGCAGATGCAAGATGGAGATGAAGAAGTGAACTGCATGTCACAGTCGCATAGAATGGGAAATCTGGAATCAGAATTCAGTGTGAAGGAAAGTTTGAAGTAGGTGAAGTTGAAGCGAATTGGACTCTCAACAACTTTTAAGTGCGATTAATCAATTAACCCAACATCGTCACCATTGTTGGGCTTGTTCATGTCGGATCTGATAACGTTTTAATTTTGAATTGAACCAAACCGAACTATGTTGAAATGATTTGATTTACATTTTGATCTTTGCAAAATGTTTCAAACTGTCAAACCGTTTACGAAAAAGAAAATCTAAAAATAAATTAATTTAAATTTTGTCCAACCTGATTAAAACTAAACGCATCTCAATTAAACCAAACTCTATATAGATTTGTCAATATTTGGATGAGGTAAAGGAATTGGATTATTAAAAAAATAAATAAATTATAGAATGTATTATTGTATTTGATCTTTCCATTCATTTTCTTTTATTAGCAGGTTTATATCGTTTAATTATAATACATGAATTCACATATTATATTCTTCTATTTGTGGAGAGAATAAATCATGTGTTACAATTGTAGATGATGTCCAATTAGTATTGACTAAGAGGCTAAATATTTTTATCATATTGTTGCATTATAATGATTGAAAATATAGAACTTTGATTTTGTAATATTTTAACTTGAATTTTTACACTAATGTTTATGATTTAGCTTATTTTAGTTTTTTTCTTTGTTAAACCCTGATTTTAAATCGAATCAAATCTTAAAAAATGGTTTGGATTGGTTTGATTTCAAGTTTGAAGTGGTTTAGTTTGATTTTAAAAAATTATAAATCGATTTAAATGGGTTTTTTTTCCAGAAAACTTACAAATCATCCAAACCAAATCGTGTTCACTCATAGTGTGCACCCAGAAAAGGTAGGGCTAGGAATTCAGTTTTTGGCTACCATCGAATTCGCCCTTGTGTGAACCTACAAATAGATTGAATACCCGATGTTTCTTCATCATACTACATCTACGAATTTGGTATGCATAAAAGCGGAGGGGTTTCTCCATCTTCGATCTTCCCATAATCAACGGTGGGAGAATCCCTTTGATCTAGTGGTAGCAGTATTGTGGTGTTAGAGCTATTAGGGATGGTGGATAGTGAGGGAAGAATATGATTGTTAAACCTGGAAATGAAGTTTGCGAACTTAGCTAGCTATTGGCGAAGTGAAAAGTGACACACGAAGAGAACGAAGAAACGAAAGGCTCACCTAAAGATTACGAACCATTTTTCGTATTCAAAATGGCTACAAGCTATCAATAAAGGACACATGAGCAAATGAAAAGTGTGATTCTCAACCGAATCTATTAGAAGATAGCCAATAAGGAGCTGCTACTATCTGTCATTCTCCTAAAAAGACTAAGGGGCTATTCTCTTCATGTTTGAGTTTTGTAATTTTGAAATTCGAATTCATTTTGGGCTTTGTGTTTTGAGTGTTCATTTTGAGATTGTTGCAAAACACGTCCTTTTTTGTCATTTTAGAAAATCATTTCTCAAAGCACGAAATTGAAAATGCGTTTACTTGTAAATTTTGAGAATAAATTTTTATAACATTTTCTTCAGAAAACCACCACAACTCCACCACAAAGCCTCCACGACTAGAATCACCATTGCCAACCAGTCACCACCACAACCAATTACCACCACAAATCGACTGCCGACACAACCATCAACGAAAACCAAAATCGCTACCACCATCAACCAAAACCAAAGAACCCCAACAGTGAGAGAGAGAGAAGAAACCAAATCACCACCACCTTCAATACCCATTACCCATCGCCGTGTTGCAAACGTCGGGCCCAACCACAGCAGCGTCGCGAGTGACGAATAGGTCATGACGCTGCTGTGGTTTGGAACAGCGTCGCCTCCCCATACCGGCGCCAGCACTGGTGCCACCACATCAACCACTCCTTCATTGTTGCTGTTAAGAAGGGAGAAAAAGGAGATGGCCCAATAGAGAGAATGAAGATGGAAGTCTTACGGCCATCCAATTTTTTCTCTCTCTCCTGTTTTGGGTTTTGGACGTGTTTTTAGTATTTTCAATCGAAAACACTCAAAACGACCTTTTGTGTTTTCTTCACAAATTTATTTTTGTTTTGGAAAACGCATTTTCGAAAATGTGAAAGAGAACACATTTTTACTATTTTGAAAAATCGAAAACAGAAAACATCAAAGAGAATAGCCCCTAAACTATCCCAAAGCTTGAAGAGGAATCTATAAATACCTCCTTATTTTAAGAATAAACGCATACAATTTAAATATCTCCATCTCAAATAGCTATTTATCTTCTTGAGCATAAAAATTAGTGAGTTTAGAAAGCGAAAATTATAGGTAATTGATTTGGATTTGTTGATTATATTTATATAACCAACAATGACAATAAACTAATTTTTGCGTTTTGTTATTTTCATGTGTTTTATATTTTAAAATTTCATTTTCTTTAATATTTTAATTAAGATAATGGGATGAGAATTTAGCCACTTTTTAACTTTTGAATCTACAATGAACTGAGTTGATAACGAAAAACGGTTATAATTTATTCATTTGGATGAATGCCGCCTATTTATTGAAGTTTGGGTACATCATTGTCCAAAATGATTGATAAGAAATAAAACAAACCATCAAATCTTAAGAATTACATAATAATCAGCACATAACACCAAATCTTAAGAATTTTCTACCCTCTTCCCAAAACAAACCCAAAAACATGTGAGGACCCAGAAACTTTCAAGCTAATAAATTAATAATGGAGGAAATTTGAAATTTTTAAAAAAAAAAAGGCAACTTAGAAAAATACCTTTAAATTAGATCTTTTCAAAAATCATATGAAAAATTTCTTGAAAGTAAAAAATACCGTGTGATATTAAAAAGTCACACAATGTCAAATTTTTTTTTTTAAATTGTCACTTTTAATACATAATGTCATTAATAAAAGTTAAATATCACTTTTTTATTAAACAATAACATACAATATTACTTTTATTAAAAAAGTGATGTCTGTCTAAAAAAAAAAAGTGATAAAAATCAATAAGGCAACCGAAAAAAGTGACAAACATTAAAAAAAGTGACAAATTTTTTTTTTTAAAAATGACGAATTCAAAAAAGTGACCCAAATTGAAAAAGTTGCACAAATTTAAAAAAGTTACAGAAAATAAAAAAGTGACAAACACTTAAAAAAGTAACAAAATTCAAAAAAATAAAAAAAATGGCAAACTCAAAAAAGTGACATTCTATCATTTTTCTATGAAAAAGTGACAAAATAAGTATTTTTTTTCTTTTGAATTTTTTTATCGTTACTTCTTTTAACTTATTTACGGGCTATATTTCTTCACTCATTGGGTGAAATTTTTGTTATCATTTCGAAGTATTTACGACAAATTTTGAAATACATCTTTCGAATTTGAAAATCAATCAACGACGAGATCATAATAACAAGTCAAAAATGGCCACAAGAGATGGACTTAATAATTATGGTTTATTTTGCGTTCAATATTTCACGCGGGATAATTTTTGACATTTAAGATTTCATCCATAACGTATTTATCATGAACTTATTACAAGCTTTCTAATAGATTTTTAATTGCTCAAAATGGATAATCTAGTGTAAAATACCGTATCAAACGAAAAAAAAAAAAACAAAATTTTTTTAAAAAATAAAAAATATCAGATTGGGAGTGCGCTCGTTTGTGTCTCAAATGATTTTGCTAACTTTCAAATGTTTTATGTTTTTAATTGACGTAATTAATATGATTATTAAAACTTTAATTTGATTTAAGCGTATTAATCAATTTTTTTTTTTTTTTTTTTTAGAGTATCGCAAAAAAAAGGTTATTTATCAGACTTACATGCTATTATTTCTTTTATTACAACTTGAAAGTGGGGATCTAGATTTTTGGGACTGGAAGCACTAGAGAGAGATTGGGAAACGGTCGAAGAGGTTTCTCAATATCTCAAATTGCACATTTTTTTGTTGGCCGATCATAACACTGCTCCATTCAAAATGCCCAGAATTGTTAGTACAACTAGGTCAAAGTCGGACCTAGGTTCAATTCATCTGCTTTTGATTGAAACGGTCAGTCTGGTCCGATTTTATTAACACTGGTTAAAAATGTTCCTAATTTACCACTAGGTTAGTTACAACAATGGCCATTTGAATCTTGAGTAATTATGTAAATGATCATTAAAATTATTTATATTGTAATAGTCACTTGCCTTTTTAA
The DNA here is from genome assembly GCF_002742605.1 of Olea europaea var. sylvestris. NCBI lineage: Eukaryota > Viridiplantae > Streptophyta > Magnoliopsida > Lamiales > Oleaceae > Olea > Olea europaea. The sequence goes on from NC_036238.1 coordinate 16,535,474, forward strand.
ATGTCACTCTAATGGTCATTTTGGTTAAAAAAAAAAAAAAAAAAATCAATGTTAAATCCTGCATGCACAGTTTAGTATCACTATGTTATCAAATAGTGTTATTTATTATGTCAACTCAGCAAAATTAAGGAATTAGGAACTGAGAATTAAATATATTTAGATAAAAAAATATAAAAAAAAGTTATTTTTCAGACTTACATGTTGTTATTTCAACTACAACTTGAAATAGGGGATCCAGATTTTTTGGGACAAGAAGCACTAAAGGGAGATTGGGAGATGGCTGAAGAGGTTTCTCAATTTCTCAAATTGTACATTTTTTTGTTGGCCGAGCATAACATTGCTCCATTCAAAATGCCAACAATTGTTAGCACAACATGGTCAAAGTCAATACTGTAATAAAAGCATGAGATGCACATGCTTTATTAATTTCACGTTCATCTCCATTTAACAAATAAAATGAAAATAAATAAAAGACAAGTTCATATTCATATCTCAAGTTATATTCATTTCAATTTGGTCAATTCATATCCTTATTCATATTCATCTCAATTTCGTAAATTCAAATTCTTCTCAATTTAAGTAAACAATAAATAAATAGAAATGGAAGAAGAGGGGAAAAAATGATAATAACAAATAAAAGAAATAAAATCCCCCCCCANNCTTGCCACCAAATCAGTTATTCGATCATGCTCAACCCACATTTTGTTTCCGTAGCCACCACAGAATGGAGGAAAATGATTTTTCAAAAGATTCTTGCTAAATTTTACGATAAAAAAGATGGCAAGGACTTGAAGAAGAACGTTCTATCCTCAAATCGGTACTAGAATAGATGAAATTTACCTTCACAACTCGTTTTCGATTCCAACAAACAAGAGATTACAATCAATTTTGTGTTCCTTTCGTCATTCTTGAAATGATTAATTTCTCAATTGGGATAGTTCCATGTAAATGAGTTAGGGTTTGAGAGATGAATTGATTCGGGATGATAAATGAACTTCATGGTTTGCACAAATGGATTTTGATTTTGTGAAGTCGTAGTACTAAAAATGGTAAAGCCGTGTTTGGTAAGGCACATTTTAATTTTGCTGACTAGAGCTGATTCGACGCTTAGTTGGCAAACTTTTAATAATGATTTTTATTATTTGTTGTAATAAATAAAAGTCAAGAAATATATTGAGATAAGAAAATGTAGTGTGACTTTAATTTTGGTCAAATTTTTGGCTTTAAATTTATGTTAAGAATTATTCTAGCGCACTTGAACATCCAGAACTAGCACAACTCGCATGTTAAACCACATTTTTAATAGAAATAACTAGAGAAAATTGCACCTCATTTCACTTTTTGGCTTGACAATTACAAAAATGTCATCTTCTAATAATCTTTGCAAAAATATTACTTTTTGACTTATTTGCCCCTTCAGGAAATTTAAATGCTTAGTTTGTCTTTAATTAATGTTGATTTGACAAGATGAAAATTTTGTACAAAACAGTAGACAAGTATCAAATCAAACCGACCCAACCCATACCCATATCCATACCCATACCCATACCCCTACGCCTCACTTTCTAAATTAATCTGACCAACTCCAACTTTATTCCCTTCTACAAAGCCAGAGTTTTCTTTCCTTCATTATCTAAGCCTAATATTCCCAACTCAAACCCTAATAAAAAAAACTACGGGTTTCTTCATCGCAAATTCAAACTTGGCATTAAATCCAATTTCTAAAGGTAAGCGACGAAATGAAACCTACATCTGTAATCAAAGCTGCGATTTTCTTATTCCCAAACCTTAACAAACAGACTTCCAATTTTTAGAGGCAAGGAGACGAATTGAAATCATAAAATTTGTACTCTGCCCATCATTTTTATTCATTTATTGGCTATTGTTCACAATGAATCAGGTATTAGTTTCATTTTATTTCTTGTGTTTTGATTCTATGGTGCTGGTTGATTTTTTTGTTTAAAGTAATTTGAAAGTTCACCTCACGTATTAATTCTATTTCTTTGATGGGGAATGTTTTTCTTGAGGAATTTTAGTTGGTCTCTATTATTTTTACCGAAGTAATAATTTTTCTCTTCATTTATTTGTTTTGCACGATATTTTGTGACACCACGTACTTTTCATCTATTATCATCCTTATCTAGATTAATTTTATTAAGGTTGCATTTATTGGTTATTAATAAAATTATCTCCTACGTAACTAATTATATGTATTTCTTTAGAGGCTTCTTATTCCTAAATATTTTATGGAATTTTTTAGCATAGTAGGCTAACTTCTCCTCATTAGGTGAATTTGAGTTAAAAGATCCATCACGGTTACCCCAAGCAATTTTTAAGGCCAAACACTTTTCTTTTACATGTTTAGTTAAGGTTAACTCATAAGTCTGAATCGATCCTACCAATTCTTTAACCTTAATGGAATTCATATCCTTACTTTCCTCTATCGCCATGATTTTAGGCCTAAATCGCTCAGGTAAGGATGTAAGGATTTTTTTGACTATCTTAGACTTCAAGATTCTATCACCTAAATTGAAGCTACAGTTTACTATGTCATTTAGACTCGCATAAAAGATATCAAAAGTCTCATTGTGACACCTTATACCTCAAAATTAGTTACTATATTAAAATTTAGGGCCTTATCACGTAGACGGTGTAGACTAGGAACTTAATTGATTAATGTCTAATATTTTAGGGATTAAAGTACAAATATTTGAATCTCAAAGTGATATAATTTCTAAGATATTGTTATGAGTTTAAATAAATAAATTCGATTAGATATTATGATTATTTTTAAATATTTAACATTATCACAAATTCTATTAGATATTACAATTTTTTTTAAGTATTCAACATTATCCAAATTTTAGATATTATGGTCATTTTTAAATATTCAATATTATCACAAATTGTATTAGATATTATGATTATTTTAATTATTCAAATTATATTGGATATTATGATTATTCAACATTATCACAAATTTTGTTGGATATTAAGATTATCTTTAAGTATTTAAATTTATTTAAATAAATTATGAGATTTATACTATATATCATTAGTATACTATAAATAGGTGCATGATTTTCAGGAAATTCACACCTCACTTTTTCTCTTTTCTCTCACAATCCATTTTACACACAAGCATATTTTACATTACAAAAATATTTAGTACTTACGCTGTTCAAGAAAACTTCGGAGTGGAAATCAAGCAAGCCAATTTTTTTGATTGCCTTTATTTTCAATACAACAATAAGTATATACAGGTTGTTATGCTGCACTTTTGGAAATATGTTTATGTGTCCATATGCATGTTCTAAGTTTCAGATCGGAGTTTTAGTAGCGCTACGCACGTAAAACTCATACCACCTAAATTTGGTATAGTTTCGTGTCTCCTCTATACAAATTCTATGATTCCAAACGTTATATGATTAGAAACTTATGAAAATGTATATGCTTATCGAGATTTTCTCACCCTTATGTTTTCCTCCTTCAGGTAACCAAGCATTGAGAAAATTGAAGTTTGGAGTTGGTCGTGGTGGTGGAAATAAACTTTGAAGTTTTATGAATTTTCCTTTCAAATTTATTATTTTAAGTATCATGAACAAGAATTTTTTTTAGTTGACTTTCTCAATTTACGAAATGAATATTAAATGAGTTCTCTTTTATGTGTATTATCTTTTATGGCCCTCGAATTTTAGGACTCGGGTGTCACAAATGAGTTTGGATCCTGGGGGACGTGACAGAAATATGTGTCACAAGGTAAGTGAGCGCAAGGACCATCCAAAACGGACAGTACGTAAGCTAACAGCTTGGGTACAGTGATCCAGGTCATTACAAAAAATGCGCATTTTTTTGTAACGACTCAGGTCTTTGTATCCAAGTCGTTAACTTATGTACTGTCCGTTTTGGATCGGCCTTGCGCTCACTTACCTTGTGATACCTCATACCTCAAAGTTAGTCATTATATTAAAATTTAGGGCCTTATCACTTAGACGGTATAGTCTAGAGACCTAATTGATTAATGTCTAATATTTTAGGGTTTAAAGCACAAATATTTGAATCTCAAAGCCTAAGATATTTTAATAAGTTTAAATAAATAAATTCGATTAGACGTTATGATTATTTTTAAATATTCAACATTATCAAAGATTCTGTTAGATATTATGGTTATTTTAAATATTCAATATTATCACAAATTCTATTAGACATTATGATTATTTTTAAATATTCAACATTATCAAAGATTCTGTTAGATATTATGGTTATTTTAAATATTCAATATTATCACAAATTCTATTAGACATTATGATTATTTTTAATTATTCAAATTATGTTGGATATTATGATAATTCAATATTATTACAAATTTTGTTGGATATTATGCTTATTCAACATTATCACAAATTTTATTAGATATTAAAATTATCTTAGTATTTAAATTTATTTAAATAAATTATGAGATTTATCCTATGCATTATTAGTATACTATAAATAGGTGCATGATTTTCAAGAAATCCACACATCACTTTTTCTTTTCTCGCTCATAACACATATTACACACAAGCATATTTCACATTACAAAAATCTTTAGTGCTCACGTTGTTCAAGAAAACTTTGAAGTGAAAACCAAGCAAGTCAATTTCTTTGATTGCCTTTATTTTTCCACACAACAGTAAGTATATACGTGTTATTATGCCGCACTTTTGGAAATATGTTTATGGGTCCATATGTATGTTCAAAGTTTCGAATGGAGTTTTAGTAGCGCAAAGCACGTAAAATTCATACCACCTAAGTTCAGTATAGTGTAGTATCTCCTCTATGCAAGTTCTATAATTCCAAAGGTTATATGATTAGAAACTTATGAACACGTAAATGCTTATTGAGATTTTCTCACCCTTATGTTTGCCTCCTTTCAGGTAACTAAGTGTTAGGAAGATTGAAGCTTAGACTTGGTCGTGGTGGTGGAAATAAATTTTGAAGTTTTATGAATTTTCCTTTCGAATTGATTATTTTAAGTATCTTGATCAAGTTTTTTTTTTTAACTGACTTTCTCAATTTATGAAATGAATCTTAAATAAGCTCTCTTTTATGTAGTATCTTTTATGGCCCTCGGGTTTTAGGACTCGGGGCATATTTTTGCTATATGGCCTGTTTCGCCACAATTGAAGCATACACCGGTGCCCATGAGACACGCTCCAGCATCACTCTTTTGGCATTTGCCGCAAACTGAATACAGTTGATAATTGTTTGTACTTGAGTCTCCTTTATACTTCTTTACAAAATTTCATTTTCCTTCTCCCTTAAAGTTCTCCCATTTCCGCTTTTCTGGCTGTACATTTTGCTTGTTCTCCCCACTAGTGCGATGCTTGAAATATGCTAATTGTGCTCTTGCTAACACTTCATGGTAGGTTCTTAGTTGAATTACTCCCAATGCTTGCCTTAAATCATCTCTCAACCCTTCTTTAAAACATCTTGCCTTTTTTTCCTCAGTGTCTACTTGGTTAGGGTCATAATGGGATAACTCTTCAAATTTTCGCTCATACTCAGTTAAAGACATTGACCTTTGAACTAAATTGAGAAATTCTCTATTTTTCTGATTGTAGATACTTGTGGGGTAATACTTTCTTAGGAATTGTTCCTTAAATTCATTCCACATCCAGATGTGTCCGCGAGCCCTCGACCTTGAGGTTGAGTCCCACCAACGCATGACACCTTTCTTAAGCATAAATGTTGCACAAATAACTTTCCTAGAGTCAGGGCAGTTAATGAGATAAAAAATTCTTTCTATTCTAACCAACCAATCCTCTGCTTCCAATGGATCTATACCACCCTCAAAGGTTGAGGGTTGTTATTTCCTGAAAAGTTCTACCAAAACAGCAGTAGTATTCGTGGTGTCCTCTACCACTATTAGTGTTTGCGGTTGAGGTGGTGGTGGTGCTTGTTGCGATGTCGTCGTCTCTTGGATGAACGTACGCATCATAGTGAGAAATTGTTGGGCAAACTGTGAGTCAACGCCATTAGGTTGGGGTTGTTGGGTTGGTTGGGATTGTTCGTCATTGTTTGCTCTCCTACCTTAGGGTGCCATAGCCTTTCGTAGATGGCTAGAGGTCCAGCCCAAACAAGAAGAGAGATGATTAAGAAACGAAATCAATCAAGGTTCTTGCACCTCCATAGATTTTATACAAGGAACCCAAGCCACAACCTCGTAGAGCATTTGGATGTTATTGAGGCCATTTATCAAGGGGCTCGACTAAATGGACACTAGTTTAACTGAGGCATTTTTTCCTCTACTTAGAACCCTTACCGAATATTGGAAAGACTTCGCGAAACGACTCGATGAAATGTATGATCGACAAATATCCGTCGAACACCTTATTAAGAGCTTTAGAGAAAAATGAAGGATCAATAGCGAGGATTATAGAGTTATTGAGAGGCCTGAAGGGTATGAACCAGATCATTTTCGACGTCAGCCTCATATCATGCCCAATGGGAACGGTCACGAGGAAATACCAGAGGTAGACAGTGAGGGCAACATAATAGAGTATCTGCCCAGCGACCCTAATGAGGAAAAAGACCCTTCAGAGGACCCAGAACCAAGCCATGATGAGAGCACTGGGAAAAACTACTAGATTATAGTCTTATGTTTAGATTCTTGCTCTAGTATATGATTTTCTATGTTTGTAAGGACGCTTGGTATACCTTGCGATCATTTTTCCTAGTAGATTTTTCTTTTGCTTGGATGTGGGGTATGCCCTACATACCTTTATGAAATTATGAAAATTCTATGAATACAATACACTAATTTTTCCTTTCAGCCTATTATTTATTGCAATATTATTTGTTCAAGCTATGGCACCCCTAGGTAGGAGAGCAAACAATGACTAACGGTCCCAACCAGCCCAGCAACCCCAACCTAATGGCGTTGACCCACAGTTTGCCCAACAATTTCTTGTTATAATGCGTACGTTCGTCTAAGAGACGACAATACCACAACAAGCACCACCACTACCAGTGCAATCACCTCAACTGCAAGCACCAATGGTGGCAGAGGACACCAGGAATATTGCTGCTATTGTGGTAGAACTTTTTAGGAAACAACAACTCTCAACCTTTGAGGGTGGTATAGATCCGTTAGAAGCAGAGGATTGGTTGGTCGGAATAGAAAGAATTTTTGATCTCATTGACTGCCCCGACTATAGGAAAGTTATTTGTGCAACATTTATCCTTAAGAAAGGTGCCATGCATTGGTGGAACTCAACCTCAAGGTCGAGGGCCCGTGGACACATCTGGATGTTGAATGAATTTAAGGAACAATTCCTAAGAAAGTACTACCCCACAAGTATCCGCAATCAGAAGGAGAGAGATTTTCTCAATTTAGTTTAAGGGTCAATGTCTTTAACGAAATATGAGCGAAAATTTGAAGAGCTATCCCATTATGCCATAACCAAGTAGAAACTGAGGGAAAAAAAAGTAAGACGTGTTGAAGAAGGGTTGATAGATGATCTAAGGCAAGCATTGGTAGTACTTCAACTAGGAACCTACCATGAAGTGTTAGCAAGAGCACAATTAGCAGATTTCAAGCGTCACACTAGTGGGGAGAACAAGCAGAATGTACAGCTAGAAAAGCGAAAATGGAAGGACTATAAAGGAAAAGGAAAACAAAATTTTGTAAAGAAGTATAAAGGAGACCCAAGTACAAATAATTATCAGTTGTATCCACTTTGCGGCAAGTGCTAAAAGCGTTATGCTTGAGCGTGTCTCATGTGTACCGGTGTATGCTTCAACTGTGGTGAAACAGGCAATATGACAAAAATATGCCCTAAGGGACAAAAGTAGAAACAACAACAACAACAGAAGCCTTGGAATCCCCCTAAAGGCCAAGCTAGAGTGTATGCTAGGAAGAAGGGCAAGACCGCAACGCCTTAGCGGGTAACATCCTTATATCTCGAACCCCTGCTTATATTTTGATTGATTCTGGCTCTATGCATTCTTTTATATCTCATAAGTTCGTGAACAAACTTAATGCACCTAGTAAACATGTAAGTACTCCCTTAGAAGTTGCTATGCCCGCAGGAGAAGTGATAGGTGCAGATTGTATAGTGAAAATAGTTAAGGTAGAGATTGATGGTAAATCCTTAGAGACGAATTTATATGTCTTGAACATGCAAGAGTTCGACGTGATTTTGGGAATGGACTGGCTTTCTAAGATTCACACAACTATTTTGTGTTTTGAAAGGGAAGTCATTGTTAAGCAACCTAGAGATATAGAACTTCGTCTTTCAGTAACCAAGACAAAATCCCTACCCCATATTATTTCAGCATTGAAGGCTAGAAAACTCTTGAAGTCAGAAGGTTGTAGGAGATTCTTGATGTTAATAGTAGCTAAAGAAGATGAAGAGCTAAAGGTAAGTGATGTTAAGGTGGTACATGAGTTTCTTGATGTCTTTCCTAATGATTTGAATAAAATGCCGCCAGAACGTGAATTGGAGTTCACGATTAATGTGGTTCTTGGCTCCCCAGCCATTTCTAAGGCTCCTTATTGGATGACACCAAAGGAATTACAAGAACTGAAAGCCCAATTAGAGGAGTTATTGGGAAAATGATTCATTCGACCCAGTGTATCATCGTGGGGAGCGCCAGTGTTATTTGTCAAGAAAAATGATGGAACAATGAGGTTGTGTATTGATTACCGAGAATTGAACATAATTACTATCAAGAATAAGTATCCACTGCCTAGAATCGAAGACTTGTTTAACCAACTACGAGGGGCCAAAGTATTTTCAAAGATCAATTTGAGGTCAGGATATCACCAGTTGAGGGTCAAACCGAGTGATGTCTTAAAGAACCATTTGGCTTAACAAATGCTCTTGAAGTTTTCATGGACTTGATTAATCGAGTTTTCCATGAATACTTGGACAAGTGTGTCATCGTTTTCATTTATGACATTTTGGTTTACTCTCAAAGTGAAGAAGAACACGAAACACATCTGAGAATTGAGTTAGGGATCTTGAGAAATGAAATGCTTTTTGCAAAATTCAAGAAGTATGAATTTTGGTTGGAATGGGTGGTATTTCTTGGACATGTGGTCACATCACAAGTAAATTAGATGCGACATTGAATTGGTCTAGGCCAACCAATGTAGGAGAAGCTCACAGCTTTTTGGGTTTAGCAGGTACTACAGGAGGTTTATTGAGGGATTTTCCAAAATATTCGGACCATTAACACAGTTGACTCGTAAGGGTATAGAGTTCGAATGGATGGAAAAATGTGAACACAATTTTGAAGAGTTGAAAAAGAGATTAGTCAATGCACCAGTGTTAACCATACTTGAAGGATCAGAAGGTTTCGTTATCTATAGTGATACATCCAAGCAGGGTATTGGATGTGTTTTGATGCAACAAGGCAAAGTAGTTGCTTATGCATCGAGGCAGTTGAAGCCTCATGAGCAGAATTATCATACACATGACTTAGAACTAGCTGTGGTAGTTCATGCTTTGAAGATTTGGAGGACTATCTTTATGGAGGAAAGTGGTCTATAAAGATCATAAGAGCCTCAAGTACATCTTCACTCAGAAAGAGTTGAACATGAGGCAAAGGAGATGGCTTGAACTAGTAAAGGATTACGATTGTGAAATTCATTACCACCCGGACAAGGTGAATGTAGTAGCCAATGCCTTGAGTAGAAAGACAATGGGACAAGTGGCGATGTTAACAGCACAAAGGGCTTTGTCGAGAGAATTTGAGAAATTAAGTCTTGAAGTAGTAGCTGCTCCTTTCCTTGATTATATTTCTCGAATGGCAGCACTTGCAGTTCGATTAACTCTCCGTGATTAGATTAAGAATCATCAAAAGGGTGATCAGTTCTTAGAATTTATCAAAATTGAGATTGACACATTTCACCATAGCTGAGGATAAAGCATTATATTATCAAGGACGCTTGTGTGTACTAGAGTTCGAGGAATTGAAAACAGAAATTTTGGAGGAAGCCCATTCTACTCCTTATTCGGTACATCCAGGAGGTACAAGGATGTATCGTGACCTAAGAACTGTGTTTTGGTAGAAAAATATGAAGGAAGATATAGCTAAATATGTGGAGAAATGCCTGATATGTCAACAAGTGAAAGCCGAACATTAGCGACCATCAGGGTTACTACAGCCGTTGGAGGTTCCGTAATGGAAATGGGAACATGTGACGATGGACTTTGTTGTAGGTTTTCCAAAGTCAGTAAGAAGACATGAGACTATTTGGGTAATTGTTGATCGATTAACCAAGTCAGCTCATTTCTTACCCGTTCACACGACATTTTCTATGGATCAATTTACACAGTTATGTGTTAAGGAAATTGTGAGGCTACGTGGTGTCCTAGTTTCAATGACAGATCCAAGGTTCACATCGAATTTTTGGAAAAGTTTACACCGAGCTATGGGAACTAAGCTAAAATTTAGTACGGCTTTTCATCCCCAAACAGATGGCCAGTCGGAGCGAACGATTCAAATGCTTGAGGATATGCTTCGAACATGTATCCTTGAGTTTGTGGGGCATTGGGAGAAACATTTACCCTTGATTGAGTTCGCATACAACAACAGTTATCACGCCTCTATTGGCATGGCACCATATGAGGCATTATATGAGAGGAAGTGTAGATCGTCAATTCATTGGGATGAGGTCGGAGAGCGAAAAATTTTGGGGCCAGAGATCACTGAACAAGCAGTGCGGGCTATTGAGAAAATTCGAGCTAGCATGAAAATGGCTCAGGATAGACAGAAGAATTATGCAGATAGAAGAAAAAAGATCTAGAATTTATAATAAGTGACAAGGTATTCCTCAAGGTTGCACCAATTAAAGGAATATTACAATTTGGTGAGAAGGGTAAGCTCAGACCAAGGTACATTGGTCCTTTCGAAATTTTAAAGCGAATTGGAAATGTTTCATACCAATTAGCTTTGCTACCAGAGCTTTCAGCAGTACACGATATCTTTCATGTATCAATGCTCAGAAAGTATGTTCATGATCCAACTCATGTTATCAGACACCAACCATTAGATATTCAACCATATTTGAGTTACGAAGAAGCACCAATAATCATCATAGCTCAGAAAGTACAGAAGCTTCGCAGTAAAAATACTACTAGTTAAAGTGTTATGGCAACACCATTTAGTAGAAGAAGCCACTTGGGAACGCGAAGGGGAAATACGATCCAAGTATCCCCAACTTTTTGCTGATAACAGTTGAGGTAAATTTTGAGGACGAAATTCATTTTAAGGAGGGTAGATTGTGACACCTCATACCTCAAAATTAGTCATTATATTAAAATTTTGGGCCTTATCACGTGACGGTATAGTCTAGGGACCTAATTGATTAATGTCTAATATTTTAGGGATTAAAGCACAAATATATGAATTTCAAAGTGAGAGAATATCTAAGATATTGTTATAAGTTTAAATAAATAAATTCGATTAGATATTATGATTATTTTTAAATATTCAACATTATCACAAATTCTGTTAGATATTACGATTATTTTTAAGTATTCAACATTATCCAAATTTTAGATATTATGGTTATTTTTAAATATTCAATATTATCACAAATTTTATTAGATATTATGATTATTTTTAAGTATTCAACATTATCCAAATTTTAGATATTATGGTTATTTTTAAATATTCAATATTATCACAAATTTTATTAGATATTATGATTATTTTTAATTATTCAAATTATATTGGATATTATGATTATTCAACATTATCACAAATTTTGTTGGATATTAAGATTATCTTTAATTATTTAAATAAATTATGAGGTTTATACTATGTATTATTCGTATACTACAAATAGATGCAAGATTTTTAGGAAATTCACATCTCACTTTTTCTCCTCTTTCACAACCTATCTTACACACAAACATATTTCACATTACAAAAATCTTTAGTACTCACGCCGTTGAAGAAGATTTTGGAGTGGAAATCAAGCAAGCCAATTTCTTTGATTGCCTTTATTTTCCCACACAACAGTAAGAATACACTTGTTGTTATGATGTACTTTTGGAAATATGTTTATGGGTCCATATGTATGTTCTAAGTTTCAGACCGGAGTTCTAGTAGCGCCACACACGTAAAACTCATACCGCCTAAATTTGGTATAGTTTCGTGTCTCCTCTATGTAAGTTATATGATTCCAAACATTATATGATTATAAATTTATGAACACGTATATGCTTATTGATATTTTCCCACCCTTATGTTTTCTCCTTTTCAAGTAACTAAGCATTGAGAAGATTGAAATTTGGATTTGATCGTGGTGGTAAAAATAAATTTTGAAGTTTTATGAATTTTCCTTTCGAATTGATTATTTTAAGTATCATGAACAAATATTTTTTTTAGTTGACTTTCTCAATTTATGAAATGAATATTAAATAAGTTCTCTTTTATGTATTATCTTTTATGACCCTCGAGTTTTAGGACTCCGGTGTTACACTCATCATCTCTTATTTTAACATCCTCAGACCTAGAGGTAGTGATGGCAAAAAAACCCACCCCAATAGGTTGGCGGGATGGGATGTAATAATAATTTATTTAATTAAAAAGCATATTAAAATTCTATTTATGTAATTTTATTAATGAATATTTTAGTAAATAAAAAATTGGAGTGTGCTTGCTGAAATTTGCGGTGGATAATTAATATCAAAACATCCATTTAATTGTTCCAGCTCAAAGAAACTGCCGTGAGACTATCGGAGAGTATAAGACGGCGAGGTACCCAGTTGCCGATGTCTAGAAAAGCCGCTGTCAATGGATTCTTAAAATCCTCAAACCGCCAACCGAGACCTCCGCCGCTTCCTCTGCTACTCGTGGAGCCTTCGCCTTCGCCTTCCAGCTTCCCCTCCGCCACCACCCAAACCCAATTGACTCACCTCACCACCCTACTCAAAACCCACCTCAAAAAGAATCCCACCACCATTACCCCACAAGAACTTCTTCACTTCTTTAAATCCCATGTGCGCCATAACCCGATTCTCAGCCACCTCGATTTCCACTTCTTCCGCTTTGTCGCTACCTTCGACTCCTTTCGCCACGACCACTCCACTTTCGAGTACATGGCCCGCTCCTTAATTTCCTCTAACCGCTTCGACTTCCTTGCCTCCCTCCTCCAGTTCATCGCTGCCAATCCTTGCCCGTGTTCCGACGGTATCTTCTCCTGTCCTAGCACCGAGCCAATATTCCGGGTTTCTATTAGTTCGTTTTGTAGGATTGGTAGATTTGATGATGCACTATTTGCTTTTGGTACTATGAAAAGGTTAATAGATGGCAAGCCTAATGTTGCTTTGTATAATATTATGATTCACGGGTTTGTAAAGTTCGGAAAATTGGATAACGCGGTTGAGTTTTATGATAGGATGATTAGAGACCGGGTGAAGCCCGATGTGATTACCTTTAATACTTTGATTAATGGGTACTGTAGGAGTAGGAAGTTTGAGTTGGCATTGCAGGTGTTCAAGGAGATGAAAAATAAAGGTTGTGTTCCAAATGTGGTTAGTTTTAATACTTTAATTAAAGGGTTCTTTCGGGAGGGGAAGGTTGAGGAGGCAGTTGGGATGGTGTACGAGATGATTGAGCTGGGGTGTGAGTTCTCGGGTGTGACCTGTGAGATTTTGGTTGGTGGGCTTTGTCAAAGGGGAAAGGAAACTGATGCGTGCGATTTGATTCTTGATCTTTCTATAAAAGGGGTTTTGCCCAAAGGGTTTGATTATGTTGGGCTGATTGAGAGGCTTTGTCAGGGTGGGAATGTGGAGAAGGCACTTGAGGTGGTCGACGAGTTTTGGAAGAAAGCTAATATGCCTAGCTTGATTGCTTGTACAACTTTGATTGAGGGTTTACGGAGCGTAGGCAGGATTGATATGGCATTTAAACTAATGGAAAAGATGCTTAAAGATTGCATTGTTCCAGATAGCGTGACTTTTAATTGTCTGCTAAGTGATATGTGTGATTCTGGAAGAGTTGTGGAAGCAAATAAGTTGAGATTGTTGGCTTCCAGAAAAGGCTTGAATCCTGATGGTATGACTTACAGGATTTTGATTTCAGGTTATACGAAGGAAGACAGAAGGAAGGAGGGGGAAGTTCTGTTGGACGAGATGTTGGATAGAGGGTTTATTTCTGATCTTACTACCTACAATAGATTGATGGATGGACTTGGTAAAGCAAAAAAGCCATCTTGATTAACTACAGAATGTTAATGTGGAAAGATGATGAATTTACATTGGGGCCTAAGAGTTTGAGGCAATTGCCCTGGAAGAAGCTGATTTATAGATACCTTGAAGAGTTGCAAGATGGTAATGTAATTTGTATGTTTAACATTTTATTTGATAATTCTGATTTAATTGTCTGAGAAAAAGACTTAATATAGCTTTTATTCTACCACATCTTAGCAGGGGGCAGCTGATTGGCAGTTCTTATCATATGTTCGGTAGAAAAAAGTTTATTTCATGGAGTTCAGCAAATATTAGTTTTTTGTAACAACAACCCGTGGTATGAAATTGCATCCTCCTCATCATGTAATTTGTTTATACATTACTGCTGTTGGGTTCAATGTTAATATTTAGCTGAAGGCCTAGACTGAACGACTTGTTTGTAGTTTTTTAGGAGGAAAGGTGCTTGTAAGTTGTAAGAACTTTGTTCTTATAATCCCTCTTAAGAATTTATGAGATCCTAGAGATTCTTCAACAAATTAAAAGTGTTTATCATGATCCTGTCACAAAAATAAGTTACCCTAACTTGTTTCTGAGGCATTGGAAGCATGTAAAGTGCTTATAAGCAATGCAAAACACTTGAAAATGTTTATAAAAGCACTAGAAGGCTTATAAACTATTCACTTAATGAACCTATAGGCACTTAAAGTGCTTATAAGCCAAGCAAAACACTTGAAAATGATTATAAGTGCACGAATGATTGACATAAAATGCTTAGAAACCCACAATGCTTATAAGCAATTCTGACACCCTGCTACAAGACGGGCCTTATAAGCATATTGGATGAAATTGCACTGAAGGTAGTTGAAGATATCAAAAATGACAAGAACTATGTGAGATTTTTAAAACGAAAGCCAAAGAAGTACTAACTACATTTATATCACCATTTAATTAAAATGCAAACTGATTTGAAGCTTTTCCTGAATGAATCTGTTACTGTTAAGAGTACGTTATACTATGTAAGCGCAAGACGGGCCTGTAGGCAAACAAGCTCACAAGGAAACGTCTAGTCTAATAAAGTTGGCCAAGCATCAATGCATGAATAAAAATTGAAATGGAAGCCGGTGATGGTGATTCTGTGCTGTTAATTTCAGTGTCATTATGGTTAGAATCTGTTTGACATACTCTTTATTATTTAGAAAAACATATTAGCCTCTAGGTATTCATGCTTGTATGAGTTGCAGAATAAAAATGTTTTACTTCAAGCTTTGAATTGATTGATTTATCGAATGTTAGTATATCTTGCTCATCATCGATTACTTCCGTGATTATTAATGATGTCTTCTAACGGCCAGGCTTTTACATCCCACTACAAACTTAAAAGCCAAGGAGCAGCAGGAATAATTCCATCTAGAATTTGGTACTCAGGATGCATTCAGGAATTGAATTATTCTGCTGTGAGTTGTTAAGAGATTTATATTAAACTCTTATTCAATTCTCTTTTTGGACTTATATTTGCTCGTTTCTGAATTATTTGAAGAGAGAGAGAGAGAGAACTGTCGTCTTTTATTGATTTGTCAGATGTTGCTCCAACCAAGTATTACTTTTTTTCTTTTTCTTTTTCTTTTTTTTTTTCCCGTCATGTAGAACTTGTCTTTTGTTGGGCAATAGGGAAAATAAAGTTTAGCAACAAGATCTTGGTAGAGTTGTTGGCTATGCTTGTAAGATAAGTCTGTTATGGATTGAAATATAGGATATGGTCTATAATTTGTAAGGATCATTGCAAAATGCTTAGGCTAGGGAATCCTTGATTCAAGTCCTCATACTTGATGGATTCAAAGTTGAAATTTTTAATATTGTGATGCCAAAATTTGATTTATTCTGCATTGGAGATTAGATGTTGGAATGCAGTTCGTTTATCATTAAGTTGGTCAGTTATTTAAGAGAAATGACAGGTAACTAGTTTAAGCGTCTATTGTTTGTACACTAACAAGCGAACTGTATTAGCCTGAAATGTGCATGGTCTTGCTAATTTTTACAAGGATGATTTTGAACAAAAAATTTATTCATTGGATGGAGAAGATCACAAGCGAAACTCATTGCCGAATGAGAAATATAACTCTTTCAACATCAAAAACAAAGAAAGTAAAGCAAACATATTATTTCATGCTAGAATCCTGAAGTGCGAGACCTCAACAACGCTTGTTGACAGAATTTGTAGGCAAAGAAATAAAAATTCCAGAAGATATCACTTTGAAGCCGAAGGATATACAGGCAATGCTATCTGGGAATATAAATTACCTTATGTCACAAGAAAACTGCTGCTCAAGATCTCTTATTTCTAAAGTTGACATAGGACATCTTCCTGTTCCGCAGATCTTGCTATTGAAATCAATTTAGATTCAATTACAAACAGAGGCACTTCGTTTTAAAACCAAGGAATGCCCCCGAATCAACCAAGGTAAAGATGTTAGCACATACAACCGCATGCAAGCAGAGATAGAATAATCCAAACCGTATTCATTGAGGCTTTGATATGCAAGAACAGTTGGAACATTCATCAAATGAAGTACTTCACCATCTGAACTTCCTTTTGCTTCATTTCTCATAAAATGGTCTGCTATCAATACTGCAATCAAGAATCACCATGTAACACCCAGTTTATCAAGCATGATCAGATAGGAACTCGATTATCTTCTTCCCTAATTGCTTGCCTCGAATGCTGGAATCTACCACTACATCTTCTATATGATCAACTTTGCCACAATCCTCGTAAATTTCTTTTCAACGACCACACTCCCAGTGGCAACACTCCTTCCTGATTGGTCATATTCTATTACACATACAAGATGGTCATCTCCAAACTTAGCGAGCTCCTGAAATTGTTCTTGGAATCTCTCATTAGAGACAGAATCGCAAATAGTAAGCTGTTGAAGCAGTTCAATGAAGCCCCTATTATTGTATAAGATTTCCAGTTTTCTAACCCAGAGTATCTCTTCTTCTGCAGAAGAGTCATCCTTGTCAAATAAACTTCAGATTCTGAATTACTTGGCAAAGAGGATGAGATTTTTATGAGGACCAATGAAAGAAACATACATGGCAAGCCACAAAACAAAATGATGGTTTTGTTACAACCTTAATCATAAGTCATTACAACGTAAAATACTTAATTTAGCAGTTACCGGTTCTTATTTAAGAAGATGGCATCCGAAGATTCGTTAAATCATTATTTATTTCTGAATTCTGATCGTCCAGCATTTATAAACTAAGGGGATGATAGAACTAGCCTAACAACTCCCCATGACCACAGGAAGGGGCAGGGAGGGCTTTGTAGGGCCTAGGGTCTCTAATTTATAGACAAGCCTTGAAGGCTGGCCATTCATGACTGCATAGCAAAATAAAAATTAAAAAGAAAATCAGAACCTAGATTGTCCTAAAAAAAGTGGAAAGTCAACCGAGTTAAGAGTGATGATCATAGCTAAACCATGGTGACATGCAGATGGATCGTTCATTATCTATGAACCCGTAGCTACAACAAGGAACATGTTAACTTTATGTTTACACACAGTTTGAAATCTATGGTAACAATTTCATGTACAACCAAGCTGATTAATTTTCTCTGATATCAATGATGTCCAAAACCTCCTTCTAACATAGAACTCACCCATTGTGAAATTTCTAATCATAGTTGGCGAGTGCAAAAATAATAACAAATTTTTTCACGTAAAACTTGGGTTTTAGGGTTGACTGTAGAGAGTTGCAATAGCTAAGAAAGAGATGGGTTCCCTGGACAGGCTCTCGAATTAACCAACCGTGCAAAGGAAAAATTGTACAGCTAAATAAGAATAATATACTCTTTAGTCTATTGTACACCAACATGACTTGCCCAGTTCCTTTTTAGTGCAGCCCCTGACCCTCAAAAAGAATTTCATGCGCATCATCATCACCACCCCCAAAAACCTTTTGTGTGATCACACCTTCACAAGCTTTTCCAGGCCCCTTTCGCACATGGACAGTTATTAGAGAGTAAAACAGTATGGAATTCCAATCTAAAATGAGAACCTTGAGGCTTGGGGACAATGACTTGGTCTTAGTGGTAGATTGGTTAAGCCAATTTGACCTTCCTTTTCAGCTTTAAGGAACGCTGCATCAGGTTTTATATTGATGGCAAGGATGTTTTATTTACGACAAATGGCAACTTAGAAATGATCGCTGGTAGGCATACAAGTAAATTGATACGTCAACAAGAATATCGGGTAGTGGGACAACTATATGCAATACAAGAGGAAGTTACATAAAATACTCCCACAGAATTACAAGCAGTGTTAGCTGTATTCCAAGATGTTTTTGCTGAACTAAAGGGCTTACTGCCTGAGAGAGTCCCTGATCATGATTCCTCTTAAAGAAGGTGCTAAAAAAATGTGGCCATATAGGTGCCCATATAACAGAAAAGAGGTGGAACAAATGGTGAAAGACATGCTTGACAGTGGAGAAGAAAGATGGCGGTGGAGGTTTTGTGCGGACTACCGACAACTCAACCAACTAACGATTAAAGATAAGTCCCTATGCCCCTTATTAATGTGTTTGATAGATGAGCTTTATTGGTCAAAAATCTTTTCTAAGATCGACTTAAGGATTGACTGCCATCAAATCTAGAAGTGTACACAAAACTTCCTTTAAAACACATCAAGGCCTGCATGAATTTACAATGATGCATTTTGGCCTTGCTAATGCACCTGCAACTTTTCTATTTATTATGACTGAAATATTTCAACTACAACTGAGGAAATATGTGATAGGAACCTGTTGCTGTTGATGATCTGCTGGACCTCAGAAGTTGCTGATCAACTAGAAGACTAGAAAAATGTATGATTATGAAATGTAGAAGGCAGATTATTGTAGAACAGTAGATTTGAGCTTGATTGTATTGAACATAATTTTGTATTGATAGAGTAACAGAAATGAAACGACAATTCCAGGCTATTCGAGATGTCTTGGTTCTCTCCACTCTTTTCTCAACTAATCACTCAATTAGTAATTCCCAGATCCACCCCCCCCCC
>NC_036238.1:16554734-16573301 GCF_002742605.1 Olea europaea var. sylvestris
GTGGCAGCAACTATGTTGGTATTGCTGAACTGGATGGGGTCTATCATTACCCATCGCCCCAAAAATCCACCTTGTTAAGTTGTTGTTGGAATGGTCAATTCATCATGCAACCATACCATTTTCCTTACAAGCACTCTTATCATGGTCCTTATGGAAAAGTAACGTTTCAACCCTTTGAAATGGACGAGCTTATTTAATTGAGCAATTATCACAAGTATAATATCCAAGGCAACTCCATAGCTTGTTGGCCCTATTCACAAATTGTCCTAGTTTTGAACTTGACGATTTGGAAAAAAATTGTAGCTGACCGGACCCCTTTTCACTGCCACCATTTAACAGCTTACTGTGGCTGCTGTAGATTTTTGAATTGTGGTGGGTGTTTGGTGGATAAAGTAAATTGTTTGGAGATAATTGTAGTGAGGGTTGGGATTTAAATTTGGGCTCAATTGATTAAAGAAGCCTTGTCTGAGAGGACTAATGCTGTGAAGGTTGGGCCTTAAGTTTGGGCTATGGATATTATTCTAGTGGTAATCACACAAAACCATAGAGTTAAAATCTAGAGTTCAAAAAGAAGAGTAGTTTGACATTTCAAAAATCAAATTTTTTATATTTAAATATTAAATACTAATTATATGAATTTCATTCTCTCACCCATCTTCTCTCTCCAATTTATTCTCTCACCCATTTCTCTCTCTCCACCTATCCTTTCCAATTAATTATATTTTCTCTTCATTTTCTCCTTTCTTCTCTCTCTTTCTCTCCCTCTTCCCCCGGCAGCGTAAGAAAACGATTCCAGCTCCAATGCCCAGTATAAAGTTGGAGAGAATGATGATTATCAAAATCATGCTAGGTTTCTTGAGTAGTATAGTGATGAAGAATTGGATGAGGAATCAAATGGAGGAAGTCGAGCAGTTTTTGAGAACCCATCTGTTGACACTGATGGCCAGACATAAATCGCTGTTGGGAAGGAAATTGGAGATACTGGAAACAATGATGGGAATGAGCCTTCTGTTCTTGTGATAGATAATGATTTTACTTATCAGAATCCTTTGTAGAAACTCAGGAAGGGTAATGAGGTAATAAATGATTCTGGTGATTTGGATAGAGGAACAAATCCAGTCGAAGAAGTTACATATCCTGGAGTGTCTGATGTGCAAGTTGTGTGTCTGATGTGCAAGTTGTTGGAGAGGTGAGTACATGCTGGAAGGTTGTGTTGCATGAAGAGGAGGAAGTGGTTTGTTTATCACTGTTTTGGTGATTGCTCTCTGTTAATGTGGTGGTGGTTTATGGTGCAATGATGAGGGGTGGCCAGTGATGTTGTGCTTGTTGTGGTGGTGGTCACAGATTATTTGATTGATTGTGATCATTAAATTGGTTAATCTATGACTAATAAACAATATGTGATCGATGAAAAAGATGAATCGTGACTAATGTGACCTAAAAATATATTAATTTATTACCTATAATATTTTTGTGTGATCGATACATAAAATTGTGACGGATTACTTTTTGATCTGTGACCATTGAACAAATTGTGACCTATAAAATTTTTGAATTGTGATCCTAAAATAATTTGTGGCATTTAAAAATTATAATTTTTGACCAAAAAATAATATTTGACTAATTAAATTGTGAATCTGTGACCAAATTGTATAGATATGTGACCACAATATATTTAATTAATAAAGTATGTAATTAATTAATTAATTAAATCATACATAAATTTTATTAAATAATTTATTAAATAAATTAAATTGTAAATTTTAGGGAGTTTGTCACGAATGGAAACTAATTGCTTGATTTTAGGGATT
The DNA here is from genome assembly GCF_002742605.1 of Olea europaea var. sylvestris. NCBI lineage: Eukaryota > Viridiplantae > Streptophyta > Magnoliopsida > Lamiales > Oleaceae > Olea > Olea europaea. Next base: position 16,556,546 of record NC_036238.1, read on the forward strand.
AATTGCAACGGAATTCTCTCTCCCCCCCTCCCTTGGATGGAAACTAGTTGCTTGATTTTAGGGATTAATTGCAATGAATTCCTCTTTGATTGTTTTATATTTCTGATTTTTGCACATTCAAACTTGTCATCTTAGTTTTGAAATCACCTATACTTGTGCTAGGATTTATGAATTTTTCCCTTATTACAATTCTATATGGATTTAGCTTTGGGTTATAAGTTTAGGTGGGCCATAATTGAGATATGCTTGCTTCCTTATATTCCAGTCTTTAACCCCTTGGCCGCCCAGCACCCTAATTTGGCCCAAACCTTTAGGGTTCAACATTTTAATCTCAGCCCCTATCATGGGTTCCAGCCCACTAACCAAATCACGCTCCAATCCCTCCTCCAGTGACGACAGCATGGGAGCTGCTATGATTTCAAATAGCCTCCAGTACTCCTTGCAATTCTGGCCGCTTGTTGTAGCTTTAATTTCCTCATATTTAGGTGGAGTTTCAAAGGTAAGGGTTGGTTCGACGAAGTGGCTTTCGCCCCATTTTCCTCTCTCTTTCTCTTCTCCATCAACAATGATTTCTTCACCTCTATCAATTTTTTTCTTTGTAGGCTTTTGCTCACGGGACATTTTCCCCTCCGTCCTTTTCCCAATCTCATGGGCTTGGAGCTTTTTATCAGAATTCATAAGCGGCAATTCTATCATCGTGGCATCGCCTTTCCTTATACCTGATTGTTTACATACTGAAAATTCCTCAACCATGGAGACCTCCTTCCTGCAAGAAATTATTTGGCCAAAGAAATGCTGAAACTTAGTGGCACAAAGATCATGTATGATTCAGAAACAACTTTCTCTATAGCTTCTTTGCTTTCTTTTGCAACATTCATGCCAATATTTGGTTTACCACCAGCACCAAGTCCTTTGGTTAGCTCTTGGCCTATTTGTACAGGAAGAACAAGTGACATTCTCATGGCTTGGACATCTATGTTAACAATCTAGAACTCGACACCCTTCATTGCACTCTCTATCATACGGTTGACTGCATTAGATCCACCTCCTCCAACACCAATGGCCTTGATGTTAGCCTCGCTGTAATTGTTCAAACTTGGCGAAACAGTCAGGTTCTCCGCTTGATATAGTTATATGGGCTTGTCCAGCCCACGAGGAAAGAAAGCCCAATCATCTTTATATTGTATTATTAGGTCAAATTGGTGGGTATATATATAAGAGGAAATTACACCATTCCAGGGTTTTCAAGTTCACTATGCATAAATCATGGGCCCAACCTTTCTAATCAAATATCCGATATAACCTTAACCCTAAAATTGAAATTCATTTCACTCCATCCTTCATTCTCTCTCTCTCCCTCCCGTCTTTCTCTCAGTCTCTCTATCTCTATCCATCCCATCTCTCTCAGGGGCGGAGCCAGGATTTTAGTTCAGTGCGGGCAAAAATTTTTTTACGACGAATGTCGAGGTTTTGGTCAGGGATTTAATGACGATAAAAAAATAAAACAACAGTACATCAATACTAAAAACGACATAATTTATATATCACACTTGTTCTTTGCAAGTTTTCATACTTTGATATCGTTGTATAATAACTTCATTATTGAACCTGAAAAATATATCTTGCTCCACATAAACAATTGTGCTATCATTCATCCACTGATCACCCAATTACTACTAGGAGTGGGAGTAATTCGAGATGTCAAATGAATCACAAATATTGAAAGCAACTCAAAAAAACTAGTGCAATTCACAATTTCACAAAATCAATTCACAATCTCACAATGCAATATATACTATTTCCAAATACTTGGCAACTTGAACTTGCAATCACAGATTCTCAGAGAGCCAGAGCCCAGAGGCAACAATGAACTGGTGGTCCACTGAAAGTTTGTGCCGCTTCGAGCAATTAAAGAACAAAGTGCTAATTTAATATGTTAAAAACAAAAAACAAAAAAAAAATTATTACAATTTACACAAATTGAAATAACCAAAAAAAAAAATAAGGGAAAAAAATTAGGGACTTCGCCTTTTGCTTTCTGGAATCTGGCTTCTTCTTTTGTCGGCTCGGCTGGTTGGCGTTGGCACTTGGTGCCTTGGCGGAGCTCAGGATGTAAAGTCGGAGTCAGAGGTGTGAGATGTCAAGATGAGAGCCTAGAGTAGGAGATATACAATAATGGACTGTCGGAGAGGGAAAAGGAACGACGGTTGTACTGTGACGACTGTTGAAGACGACGGTTGACGGAAAGGGAAGGGAACGGCGGGCTTTGTCACCGGTGGAGAGGGAAGTGGGTGGCGAAGTGTGAAATCGTCACAGACAAAGTCATGAAGGGTAGAAATTTTGAAATGAATGAATGAGTATAGATTTTGTTATTATTAGCGTGGATTATGTCGAGTATTTAAAAAAGAAGTGTGTTAAGTAGTTGAAAATGAGAAATTGAAGAGAAAGTAATTTCATTGAAAGCTATAAATTAACCATAAGGTAGATCAAAAATATATACAATATTATGCAAAATGAACTTGGCCTGTTTTTTTAAGATAATATTGCTCATTCCATTTTTTACTCTATTTTTTTCTTTCATTTTGTCCAGTATAAATGGATTTGAGCTGACACTTTCTAACTCTGACTAGTGAGTAGCTGATTTGAAAAGAGCTTTTTTGGCTGGAGGGGAGTAACTGTCATCTGCATCTGCATCCATGTTAAAATTGTCCAAATTTTTTTCAGAATTAATATTCTTTTCGCAATCTTGTTCTTCATCTACAATTAAACATTCGACAGAGATGATGTCAAATTTGTAATTGGATGAATTAGGTTCTGTTTGAGTCGTTTTAAGATAGAATGCTCTTTCAGTATTTTGCATTTTTCCAATTATATCTCCAAAATCTGCTTGTGAACCATGATAATTGGACATATGCTCTTACTCTGAGATAAAGAGAGTAATTATTTATTTATGTAGTAAGAAACTATATGATATATATATATATATATATATAAAGGTGTGAAAAAATATATTTTACCGAGAAATAGTTTTGGAATTGGAACTTTTACAGAAAATATAAACATATATTTCACCAAAATCAGCGCTCGATCGCCGATAACAATTGCTGCAAGCCATATATCAACATTTTGGATCTATTTTTTCCATTTTTGCAGTGGCATTCACCCAATAAAATTTTCTCTGAAAAAGGAAATTGTAATTTATAAAGAAACATAAATAGAAATCATAATATATTGTGTACAGAGATATATAAATATTGGTAGAAGTCGACCCTGTAGATTTTGAATTAAGGTGAATTTGTTGCACACTAGAGGAGACAATTTTGTAGGAGATTTTTGAGTGTATGGCTTTTTCAAAATCAACTCATTGATTTTGTCCAAATTTGTATCTTTCCTGAAAGAAATGAAAGAGTAGATGAGCCAAATAAAACCAAAATAAATGTAAGCTGAAGGATATACATACATACCATTCAACCAATTCTTCTACTGCTATAAAAGGAGTATTCACGAAAAATGTACTACGAACTTTTGTGGAGAGTTTTAAACCTACACAATTCATTGATGCAAGATAAGAAATGCAATTTTAAGCAGAGTTTAAATAAGAAAAAATAATAGAAATTTACCGAAAAAAGAGGTGACTTTTAGGTTTGTTGCAAAGATTACTGATTTTTTGTCAATATTTTCTGAGAATAATTTGCATTCTCTGTCAACAAAAGAATCCCACATTGTTAACATCATTGTTCTGAATTCTTGGTCCAGAAGTAGTACATCTTGTACCCAAGTTTGGTTGCCATCTTTTGATTGAATCAATCGTTTAGGCATCATATCAATCAGAATAGCCAAAATGTCTGCAAAAAAAAAAAAAAATATATTATTTTTGTGTTGATTGTAATTATAATTATTTGATTAAATTATATATAATAGTATTATTTATTTTGAAAATAAAGATGAAATTTCTTACTTATATCAGTGTTTGTATCCATGAATTGCTCAACTTCATCGAAAGAAGTTAGGTGATAGGTGGAAAAAACAAGTTCTAAGTTATTGTCATTCAACTCTTCAACACGAGTTTGTCCAGAAATCATCCATTGTAGAGCTCCTGTTGAATATTTGTAGTTTCCAGTGTTGTTTTTAATATAAGCTTTAGAAATTGCACACGTCTTTCCAAGGAGAAGTTGATTTTCGAAGGCATTGATATTTTAATCATATAGACTTGCTTGGATAGTGTTACACTGATAGATAAAAAGATAAAAATTGATTAGTGTAAGATTGTGTGTGTGTATATATATATATATATGTGTGTGTGTGTGTGTGTGTGTGTGTGTGTGTATATATATATATATATTTATTTATTTAATATTTAATTTTAATAATAATAAAAGAGAGAAAACATATTTTTTTTTAAAAAGGAAAAATAATACTAAATCGTTGTATAACTTACGTCAGTATCCATTAGCATCATGTGTTGATATCTTCCATTGCCTTGTCTTGAAAGTTTTGGTAATTGTTTCTCTACAATAATTACTTTGACTTTCCATTTTTGGTTGTTGGATACAATTTCTGGTATAAGTTGGTATTTTTCTTCCATTGACAATGTTTTTTTATAAACAGGATGAAGACAAAGAAGAACTTTTGGAGATTTTTTTTTTTTTTTTTATGAGATGAGATAACCAATCCAAATAGAAGAAGATATATATAGACATCTAGAGTTATATCATTTATATTTTTTATTTGGATATTTATTGTAAAATCTAATCTATAGCCATACTGGTATGGGGATGACTTGTAAATTAGGGGATTTCTTTTAATGATGAGATAACATCGAAAATAGAAGAAGATATCTATATTTTTTTATATTATTATATCTACCAGTAGTAATATATTGAAAAATCTAATCTATAGCCATACCTGATATGGAGATTACTTGTAAACTGGTATAGGAATTACTTGTATTCATCGTGTTAGAGTAACTCAATGGCTTGTGTATGGGGATGACTTGTAAATTGGGGGATTTTTTTTATGATGAGATAATCAATCGAAAATAGATGAAGATATCTATATTTTTTATATTATTATATCTACCAGTAGTAATATATTGTAAAATCTAATCTATAGCCATGCCTAATATGGAGATTACTTGTAAACTGGTATAAGGATTACTTGTAAAGTTGTAGTACTCATGAGACGAACTCAATTAATTATTAGAAGTATCTAACAATGTGTAAAATTTCATCGTGTTAGAGTAACTCAATAGCTTGTGTAAATAGGTTTTATACGCTGCATACTTTATGCTGAGTAAACTGTGTAAAAAGATGATGAGTGATACGATGAGAAAGAGTTTTGAGAAAAGTTATTGATGATATATTTTGTGACAAATTTGATAAAATTAATTTTTAGTTTATTTTAATGTGAATGAGCATGTTAAACAAAACAAAAACAAAAAAGGAGAATTTATTTCCTACAATTATTATCCCAACTAACTCACATAACAACAAAATAACATTCCTACAATTATTATCTTCATTTATTGTTTCAACTACTAAAAGTTTAAAGTTTAAAGTCACGAAAATTCATATTCACATATGAAGAATCTTATACCATTTATCTTATCAATCATACTAACTTTTTACCAATTCTACAATTCTACACATTTTTGCAAGAGAGAGGGTTTTCAAAGTAGAGAGTAGAGAGAAAATTTTTTGCTAGTTGAAAGGTAAGATTTCTATTGTTGAATTAAAGAAAATATTGTCCAACATCACGGAGAGGCTGCGTCTCGTTCACGGAGAGGTTCTCTCCGTGTGCAGGAGAGTGCGCCTCTCCGTGCATGGAGAGGCGCATGGAGAAATGGTTATAGGGAGAGACACTCCGTGTGCGCCTCTTATATGGAAAAATGTTTAATGCCAAAAAACATATTGCTACTGTGATTCAAGTTAACTCTATAGACTTCCGCATCATGTATCTGTTTTAAGAATAGAAGAATGCGGGGCGTGTTTCTCCTATAATTATGTGAATTCATTACCTATTAATTTGATCATTAGTGTTGCGCTATGAAGTTTCTAATTTTAGTTTTTAACTAACAATATCAAATAAACAAGCTAATTATCAAGCAAATTCATACATTTGTTCTTTCAACTATCTCAATATTTTTAAGCCTACATTCTTATCATTTGGAATGCGTTGAGTCTATTAAAATCAGGGCATAGAAGGGAAATAACAGACAAAGATATTCCTAGCTACACAGAAAATAGATGACAGTTTATTAGAAAATCAAGCCAAGAACTTATGCAGCAAAGTATCTTCTATACTCAGAAATATGTTATATATTTTTGTGAAGGCCTAAATATCATTATAGAAAATCTTTAACAATTCAGTTATTGACACGACTAAATCAAGGCTTAAACCCTTATAAGCTTTGAGTTTCCTAGTGAACATTGGACAAGGAATGTCTGAAAGCATAAGCCTTAAGCCCTTTTGAAAACACTACTTACTATATTATGAATATGCTCATTCTTAACCTATCCCATCTAATTTTACAGTAGATTCATCTTGAAAATTCTTGTCTCAGTTTCACTCAATGAATGTGTGCGCCTCTCCGTGTGCACAGTTGTATAAAAAATTGGGATTACTATGTATACATGGAAAAATGTTTATGAATTATAGGTGACAAAGGTTGATTTGTAACTATAATTTATGAAGAAAAACCTTCACAAATAAAATTCAATTTGAAGAAGCAGAATCATATAAACATATTAAATTTGACTCTTAAAGTAAAATTTTCGAAAGTAGAAAAAAGGAAAATAAGATGGAGGAAAAATTATAGTCTTAGTTTTTCATATAAGCCTGCATTTTACCTAATGTATAAAGTCTTGGAGCTTTAGTATTTTTTTTTCTCATAATCATCTAGAGCTAGAATTTCTTATAAATATAAATTTGTGTATTTTTTTTATTATGCAGATGCCTCTTGAATATACTGTCTCTCCAGATCAGTGGTTCCCTGCCACTATTTGTCAATATCCAAATCGGCAATATCTCCTGAATTTTTTTTCAATTTATAGATGCAAATCAATAGGCTTCTGTCATGTGCAGCAATTTCTATGGATTTTTTGTGGGAGTTATGTATAGGGAAGAGGAGGAACAATTTAGCAGTAAGTTGCTACATGAATTTGTGATGAGGCTTATACACTGTGGTAAAAATAACGAAGTGTGGGTACGCCTAGGTGATCGTGTTGCCAGATTTAGTATGCAAGAATATTGTCTCATCACTGGATTACCATGCCATGAATCATCTGTGGAGATTAATCATAATAATCATCGTCTTGTAAATCAATATTTTAATGGTTTGAGAAGAATTAATATGAGAATATTGCATCAAGCATTCCATTCATGTGAAGACTATATAGATAAATTTAAGTTGGGGTTGGTTATATTCATGGAGTGTATTTTGAAACCAACTGGCAGAAATATTGATTATAAGACACTTGGTATGATTGAGTATCTCGATGACTTTCTTGCTTTTCCATGGGGTCGAAAAGCATATTTTGTTTTGTTAAATTCTTTGCAAAAATCACAAGCTTAAAGAGTGCAATGAGCAGAACAAAATCAATCAGACTGCAAATATGCATTAAAAGGATATCCACTTGCATTCCAGGTAAATTTTTTCTGTTCTTTTATTTTATATATATTATTACAACTTACTTGTATAACAAAAGATTATAATTATTTGCAATTCTAGATATATGAAGCTTTTCCAGAGATTGGAAAAAAATTTGGACGTAGGAGATACAAATCAGCACAAAGTCCTCGAATGTACAAGTGGAGACCCAATGTAATATTAACTGAGAGAATGGTAAAACAGTTTTTGGCCACAAGGGAGGTATAACATACTTTTTTAAGAATGCATAATTACATATTCATTTTATCATTTAAAAACTAAATTTAGTTATCATGATTACAGATTGAGGTAGTTGCTGTGTTATATCCCACGGAAGAAGAGTTAGAATTGTTATGGTACACAACTCTTTCAATGCCAGCAGATAATGAACATAACATCTTAGATGCTATAGTTCATGGAGAATTAGACAACACAGTACAACAAATCCCACAACGAATCGCAGAAAACATCTTCGTGCAAGAAACGACCATTCCGAGTAGTTCGAGAACTTCTCCTCAAGTTGGTTCTGCTTCTGGTTTTGATGCTTCAAACTATATAACTCAAGAACAAATGAAAGAAATGCTGGGAACACATAGGCAACAGGTGATATCAGATGTGTCCGGTGTATGCCATAATCTGAAGAAAGAAATATTTCACAATCAAAACCAGATGTTTGAACAGCATAAAAAATGGCAAGAAGATTATATGCAATCCAGTATTCATTCTTATATGGATACTATTCTTGACAGTTAGAGACAAGTATTCCAACAGAAATTTCAACAGCAACAAAAATGGCAAGAAGATAATATTTTAGGCAAGATGCAATCTTATGTGGATAACAGTTTAAGTTTAATGAGATCCTACGTAGATGAACAGAACAAGAATACATTGAGCAATGTATCAAACATAGAAACTATCATTGATTCTATGCAACAAGATGTTCCTATTCAGACAATTCCAATTCTGAGTGATTCGCCAAGGGAAAATCAACATTTCAACAAGAGACGGAAAGTGTTGAAGGATTGAGAAGAGAAAATAAAGGTAAGGGAAAACAGATAAGGTCTTCATCATCAAAAAGCCATCCTTTAGAAGCTCATCCAAAGAAAAAGTACAACATTATTAGATATTGGATATTGCACAAACCATCAGGGTAAGAAATTTAGCTCTGTATTAGCTTAAATACTATTTTTTCTAATTCAGTGGATAATGAATTATATTATCTAATATTAATTTATATTTGTTTATATAGTACTTATTGAGAGGACAGTGGCAATTACATTGGAAGGGACATGTTGAAAAATTTGTTGGATGTAGGAAAAGATATAATTCCCACGGTGAGTAAGGTTTAGTGATTACAATAAATTTAATTTTATGTTTGATATTTAATAATAATTTAATTTTACATGTATTTATTCTATTAGAGTATTGAGTTAGAGTTGAAGTTATTAAGACGACATATCAAGGATGGTTCTACCTTAATTTCTAAAGACTATGCTGTAATGGATTTCAACTTTCAAGATGAGTGTTCTAGAATTTTCACCTGATTAATAGAAGAGAAAAACAAAACCATCAGGGGAGAAGCAGATTTCACTCCGTTAAATGAATATGTGAACGATTTTTTGCCTATGAACGGTCGTAAATGGATGGCGTGCAAGCATTTACTAATTCCATGCTCATTTCCTGGCAATTGTTGGTATCTCTTTGTGGTGAATATTCCTAAATGGAAATTTCAAATATATGACTGTAGCAACGATATTCTTATACCAGATCAAGTCATGGTACATGCAAAAGCAACACATAGTGTAATCCAAGCATCCATCATGAATTCTGAGCTTTCTACCCGAAAGGATGTAAGAAAACATAGAAGTAAAACAATGGAAGTGGAGATGATACCTTATCTACCATGTGCAGGGAATGGGTGAGCATTTAAATAACTTTTTATTTGCTATAATATTAATTTTTTCTTTATATGGATATAGTCTAACGTAAAACTGTTTCTTCTATAGGCCAAACTGTGGAATGTTCGTGCTAAAATATATAGAATGCTTTCTTCTAGGGCAGCTAATAGAATTAGTTTCACCTGATAGGATGTCAATTTACAAACGGAAGATGTTAGTAGATATTTGTAACAATGAATATTTTCTTCATTCTTCTTCTTAGTTATTCTTCATTCCTCTACTTAGTTATATGGTCATGTAATGACAGTAAATGTTATGTAATAAGTTTATGTTGTGTTTTTTTATTTAATATTAATAATATTATTATTTTATATTGTTGGTGTATATATAGAAAAAAATAACTGTGGTGAAATCATGATAAACTTGAATAATTGACAATGTTTTAGTTTGAATCAACATTATAATATCACAATTTTACATGGTTTCCATAAACTAATTGTTAAATATTCATATTTATGCTCTAATTAAGAAAGATGATGAAAAAAATTAAGCATCTTATCAAACAAAATATAACTATAATTTTAAAAAAATAAAAATAACCAACCTTGTGTACTGTTGTATAAATATCCACTTTGACAGCAACAAGATAATAGATTAATTATGGACAATTTAGAATTCTAAGACTTGTCAAATAGAATATATTAAATTCAAAATTTCCAGATACACCACATTTTTTGTGCAACTAATATGTGATTTTTTTTGGTTTGCTGGCTTAATCAAAACTTTTATATTTTGTCTTGTCTTTGCTCTAGATAATGCAACATATAGCTAATCGTGTGAAAACACAGGCTCAGGCAGATATAGACCCACAAAATCTAATGTTTTACCTTGAAATTTGTTAATGGTCATAGCAAAACAAGGACGAATTGGAAATTGAGTTCTTTTAAATGGTACTGAATGTTTATCTACCTCAAGTGAATTAAATGGAATTCTAGGTAAAAATACTTATTTTCCACTATATTCACCGCATCCAATTTCAGCTAAAATAACATTTTGTTTAAATTCACGACAAATAAGTCTAGTTCCATTGCATAAGCCTTCCGAAAGATTAATATTTCTTAACAACATAACAGGACAATTTTTTTTTAGAACAAGTTCATGTGGAGGTATACCATTTGGAATCAAACTATTCAAAAAATTTTCATGAATAAATCATTATGTTTTATCAATCACTTCATCAAAACTGAAATATGTAAATGTATCTCCTGAAATTTGTTTAACTAACATATTGTTTATCGTATCAACATATTCGTTTTTTGGAGTTAAAATAATTCTATTCATCATAGTATTTAAATTGTTACTATAAGTGTGAAAATTTGTAAACACAATGCTGATTAACTTTTTCAATGATTTATCTTCATCTTCAAAATCTATGACAATATCTGAAGGAAGTTTAATCATGCGACATGTATGTTCATTTTCAATTTCGTTTCCAATTTTGAGTAAATATTCACAAAAGGAAGGATCCAATCTAGCTCTCATATTTTGAGTCAATGGTAGTTGTCTAAAATATTGCCATAAATATTAGAATACTAAACTTGCTTTCATAATATCATCTTTTGTTCCTCTTTGTACCACTGGCAAGAGTTGACAAAAATCTCCTCCACACACAATAACCTTTCCACCAAATAGCAATTCACATTCACTAATATCTTTTAACATTTTATCCACACAATTAGCTTCGTCATTTTTAAAAGCTGACCAAGTGCTGATTGTTTACTTACCGAACATCGTATATCAGGACTTATTTGAAGAGGAATTTTTAAACGCGAATGACCAATTCTTCCACCAGGCAGTAAAGAAGCAGCTACTCTAGATGATACTGTTGCCAATGCAATGAGTTGTCTAGATCTTACTGTAGCAAGTAATACTCTGTACAAAAAAGTTTTGCCGGTGCCTCCTGGACCATCAATAAAAAAAAGTCAATTTCTATCATTGAAAACACAATCTAAAAGACTATCATAAGCAAATTGTTGTTCCTTATTTAAACTCTCTGTAAAATGTATGTCAGACTCAACACTGACATTTTCATTTTCTTCTAAAATCATATTTGCTAACATGTCGACTTCATTTACAGCAACGTCGAAATCCGTAAAGGAAAAATCACTTACACTTTTACCAACAACTTCTAAGAATGAATTTATACAACATAGTGCTCTAATTTCAGCATCATACTCTGTCTCACCTGTATGTAAATAATCTTCTATCATGTAAGCTTTATATTTAATCCATAAATTTCTAGGGTTTGTAGGGGCACAAAAAATCAGCACATTAGCAAAAAGTCGACGGAGTGATACAAGCATTTGATAAGAAATAGCATCGTTTAAATACATGTCACAATAATTATTTCCACTGATTAGACCATGCAAGAAAGCAGCCTCACGATAGGTAGGTGCCACAACACCATTAACTGTTCTTAAATCTTCATAAGATTTTGGTCCTTTAATATGATTCAGTAGAACTCTTAAAAAGTATCTCTCATCCTCACATGAATTAGCAGCAACTATTCTACCAATAACATTTTTCTTTTTACTAGTCTTCCAAATTCGTAAATATGTATTCCATACAAAGTATGTAGGAAAATCTTTATAAAGTGAAGTCCGAGCCTTTTCATCAAAAAGATTCATTCGAAAAAATTCAGTTAACATTGTTCGTTGGATAAAGTCTTTATTTACAACTTCTGATAAATCATCACTTTCATTGTAAGTAACTAATTGAGAATTTTCAACATGTAATTGCAAAGAAATTACAGAAGGAGAAATGTCAAATTAATCAAAACTAAAAATTCTCCAAACAGCTTCTGGTGTAGATATCCATCTAGCAGTTTGATAATTTAAAATTTCATCTATATAACATTCATTAGTTTCTTTATTCACAGCAAAATTAACACGGTTATGTCCTTTGTATACATATTTATGTAAATATTTCACAGCTTTAACAGAAGAACATATTTCTACATTAATATGACAATCGTATTTAGCTAAAATATACGGATTGTATAGTACGACCCATCTATTGTCTAGTATGCATCCTCTGACTTTAACAGTAACACCATCGTTACGACTTCTATAAAGCGGATAAGAATCATTACTCAATGAAATATGTAAAATATATTCTTTTCGATATTTATTTTTACAAGTACTATCGTTTTTCATGCAAACATTTGTAGGATTTAATTGTCCACAAGGACCATGCATCATATGTTTGATCATAGTAGTATGCAGATAAGAATTTTTCTTTTTATCTGATATTTCACACGAAATAATTTCATCAACTTGCATAGAATTAATAATCTTAAAATTTCGTTTAAATATAAGAAGAAAATGAACGTGAGGGAAACCTCTTTTTTGGAATTCAACCACATAAACATAAGCAATTACAGGCCCAAGAATTTCCTTCTTCAATAAATCTGTTTTCAGTTCATCAAGCTTAACTCGAAATATTCGTGCTAACAAGTTTGGCCTATTTTGTATTTCATCACTATGTCTCAATTTTTGTTTAATTTTAGGTCAATTTGGATTGCATGTCATTGTTAAAAATACATCGGGTTTTCCATATCTTTGAACTAAAGATATTGCATCCATATATCTTTTAGTTAAATTTCTAGGACCTTCAATAAACCCTGTGGGTAACACTATTGATTTACCAATCTTATAGCCTCTATTCTCACCATTCTGTACACTATCCATAATTCCTTGGTAAAGCTCTGCTCTTATAATCTTTTGATTATTTCGAAAATAATCCAATCTTGCAGTTTCAATTTTAACATGCATATCTATTATATATTGTTGTAGAAGTCTACCTGTATGAAGAAGTATATAATTATCTGAAAGCCTTACTTGAAGTTTATAGCAATAATACTCACGAGAAGATACATTCATTCGCTTCTTCGATTTCGTCAAAACTGAAAAAAAAATAGGAAGAAAAAATTTGAGAAGGAGAATATAATTACATACTCTTTTATTACATATAAAACAATTTGATGGATGATAAAACTTACCACATTCTTCCATTTCCAAAAGTTGTTCAGCCGAATGAATGTTATTAATTTGTATAAAATTTTCATTGATGAGTGAAGAAGTATTCAAATTGACTTTTTCGATACCTTCGTGCCATCCCGATTCTCCGTAGGCAAATATCAATGGATATTGAAGTGGATCATAGCAGCCATAATAATAATTCACTTTATGTGTAGTGTTAGAATGACCATAAATTAATATATCGTGATTTTGAACGCTAGTGGATGGGTCTTCATCAACCCAAACAGCAGCCACTTATTCACAGGATGACATATTATACAGTCTTTTTTCAAGACTTGGATCACACTTAAGTACAATATGATATGAACCAAGATCAGAAATTTCATTCAACGATCGAAAAAAAACGACAATATGGATTCATCTACAAAACATCTATCAATTTTCTCAAAGTCGTTTCACATAACCTGTCAGAATTTTTTAGTCTATTAGTGATTTCGTTATCAGTATCATAAAAGTATAACTGTAAATATGCTGGTTTCCCATCAATTGGTAACAATGAATTTATAAAATGGTATACTTGTCCTTGAACTCTAAATGTATATATACCTTTATTATTTCTACACAAATTTTTATCATACTAAACACCAAAAGAAGTGAAAGCAAAATGATTATTATAAGTACGAGCAACTTTTTTAAAAGCAATTGTCTCACATGAAGTAGAAGTAAATAGCTCAAACAATTCCGGAGGTATACTATTTAACTGTAATCTAACTTTTCCATCACAACAACAAAAGCCCTTATTTTCTTTATGAAACTTTTTTGCACCACAATATTTACAAATTGTAGACGATGGAAGAAAATAAGGTTTGGCAGGAATATCTCTTAAATATATTCGTTTGGAATCAACTCTTTCAGAATCAGGTAAAATATTAGGAATTTCTGATACTTCATTTTGATATTGATTTTCATTTTCAGCATCTTTTTGAAGATAAATACTTTCATCCTTGTATAATCCAATACAATCATCAATACAACCTAAAAATATAAAAATAAAAATAAGATTTATGAAAGATATCATAAAAAAAATAAAAAAATAAAAAAACATGTTTCAAAGTCACGACATCTAGTTCGCCTTTCTGGTGTATAACTTGTAGTAACTTTCAGAGAATACTAAATATGTATGTTAAAATTATGTACAAAAGAGAATGAAAAAAATGAATAAAAAATCACATTTCAACAAATAATCATACCTAAAACCCTTTTACGTAATTTGTCTTCTTTTACCATTAGCTTAAGTTGAGAATTTTGTGTTTGTGTGGATGGCGTTCTTGAACGAGCACGTTTATTTTTAAACCAATTACAAATATTCTTATCACAAATTTGGCCATATAACGACAAGTGAGAGACTATCTGTGCAAACTCCGATTTGTTTGGATTTGTGTTGCCTTCATGAAATAAAGATTCAAGAACTTGAAGCTGGAGAAATGTAGGCGTCCAACCACCCATTATGACTGTGCAAACAAGCAAGCTATGCCAGCACCGCAAAACTTAAACACAAAAATTATAATAAAATATATCGTACTGACAAGGAAGGAAGAAAAATATTATTATATTATGCTAAGTCGGACAAATGCAAGCGTACATAAATAGATATAATATTTTGAATTATTATTTATTTAAACAAACATGCCTAATAAATAAAAACAAATATGAAAGGAAAAATCTAAACAAAATTTTGGAAGAGAAGATATGGCCTTCTCCGTGCATAGAATGCATGTGTATGTATATATACATTATTATAGATATAGAAAAGTAAAAAGAAATATTTTTACATTATTATAGATATAGAAAAGTAAAAAGAAAAAGAAAACTATATCGTCGTAGTTGGATATATACAATATTTAATTTTACAGTAATATTTTTAGTAATAGTGAATTCTTTAAATTAAATTTATCTAAATATTACTTTAGATTAAATATTAACTCAAAGTTTTTAGTATATTTCTTTTCTAGTAAAAAGTTTGCTTGAAGTTGTAAAAAATATAATTGTAGTTAGTGTTATATAGTATAAAAAGGTATTAGCTTTTCTTTTATTTAAAAAAAAAAGGAAGGAAAAAAAAAATAATAAGATGACTCTGTGCATGGGTCCAAAGACTCCGTGCACGGAGACATGTTGTCTCCGTGCACGGAGACTCCCACCTGCAATTATTATTATTTTTTTCATTAGATATAGATAAAAAAAAAATTCAATTGAAAATTCATTTTAATTCTTTTGTCTTTATAATGAAATTTAATTTTTCAATTTAATTGTTGTTTTAGAGGTAAGATAAAACAATTTTAAAGAATTGTAAATTAAAAAAAAAATTATCTTACAACGTAAAGGAAATCGCCAGGCCTAAAATTCTTTTTAAATTCTTTTTCTTTGTATCATAGAATGCATGGATAATTTTTTTTTTCATTATTATAGATATAGAAAAGTAAAAAAAAAAAAACTATATATATCATTGTAGTTAGTTTATATAGTGTATATATATAAAAACAAAAAAAAAAACAAAACGAGCTCCCCACTTGGAAAAAAATAAAAACTTTTAAGTAAATTTTAAAAAATACAAAATAAACAAAATAAAAAATTACAAAAATTTGAAAATACATATATAAATATTATTTTGTCGCTTCAATCGTAACTTTTTTATTGCAATCAAATAATGTGTGAAACGTGTGATACTTCAGTAATTTCTTTCTCCTCACTTTTATGTTTGAGAAGAGTAAGATCAGGCTTTTTTGGTAACATATTGTCCATTTCTACAACCCGTGAACCTCTTGTCAAATCTAGAGAAAAGGAAAAAACATAGGAAGTACATATTCTCTAATTTAAATAGCTTCTCATATTTTCAAAATTTACCTTAAATCACTCCTCACATAAAATATTTAAATATTTGCTTGCAGGTGCTCAACAAAAAGAAAATCATGTGTCTATCCACTCTTTCCTGATTACAATAGCTATTTTTTCAACATTAAATTTTACAGTTTTAACTTACATCTTGTTATTTAAGATGGACTAAAAATCGAACACAAATCATGAATTTCTCACCAAACTTCACGATATTGTTCTACAACGACATATATATATATTGGTATATATATATATATATATATATATATATATATATA
>NC_036238.1:16574569-16603721 GCF_002742605.1 Olea europaea var. sylvestris
CTCCAACATATTTTTTTTTCTTCCGTGCACGAAGACACTATCTCCGTGCATGGAGACCAATGTCTCCGTGCACGGAGAGATTACCTTATTATTATTATTATTTTTTTTTCTGTGTAGTTTTAGTTATAAATTTTTTTTTCAATTTATAATTCTCTTTAATTGTTTTCTTTTCAAAATTTTTAATTACCAAGTAATACGTTGTAAAATATTTTTGTCGCATATTATTTCTATCTCTTTTTTTTTTTTAATATAAAAGTGATATTTTTCTTATATCCATACTATATATATCTATATCGGAGTGGGGAGGAATGGAAATTGCGTGTTGCAGTAAATTTGGAGATAAGGATACAATAAAATAAAATATATATTGATATGATCCAGGAGTTGAGCCCGACGAAGGCAAGTGCGAGACGAGACCCGTTGATAGTCGATGACGGACCAATGACGCGATAAAGGGCAAAGCAAGTGAAACAAGCGATGAGATTGCTCGTTCAAGAAACCATTGATGGAACCATATTCGGGACTCAAAATGGATCAACTTTCATGTTCGGGTCGAAGACCGAATCAACTTAGATCAATTTGTTATCAAGCGACGAAAGTTGAGGCTGAAGACAACACCATGAGGCCGCACAGGCAAAACCACATGCGGCCGCACACATGCATACTGAAAATCAAAAGTGCAATTTCAATTGAACCATGCGACTGCAAGGATTTACACCATGCGGCTGCACAGGCCAAAAATTTGGCGAATTTCCCAATTTTAGCAATTTTTCATATCTTGTTAGATTTGGATTTTTTTCCATATTTTGGAGATTATGCTTGACTTTTGCACGATTTTTACCTAATTTTTAGGTTTAGTATAAATAGGAGTTTCCATTCAATTGTTAAAAAACCTTTGACATTATTGATATTGAATTAAAAGTGAGACGTATTGTCTTTTATTCATCGTTCTTCATTGAACAATTTCGAACTTATCAAGTGTTAACTTGTGGCGTTCAAACAACCGGATTTAATTCTTGGATTGCGTGATCAAGAAGTCTTTCAAGCGTCGTTCTTGTTGGATTTTTTGGTTCGACTTTCTTTTGGGTTAATCCTAAACTCTTGGATTAATTTGACTTTCTTGGGTTCGTCAATCTCGTTGTGGGTTTCGTAGTCAACGTTGCTATGGGGTTCGCATCATATATCAAGCAAACGGCGTCGTTGCTAGCCCCCAAATTGACAAAAAAAAATTGCTACTGTAAAGATGGATCAAGACACTGTTGCTTTCTACAGTGCCCTCACATTCCCTTTTTTTATATAGTAGGGATACAAGGACAATTAATAATTATTAACATTCAAATATGATCTACTCAATTGTTAACAGATTCCTTTCTCTCTCCTTCTACTTGTGTGTTACTTATATGCTTGGACACTATTAGCACCACTGGCGGATCTGAAGGGGGGGCATATAGGGTCAATTGACCCTCTAGTTTTAAGGTATTTTTTTTAATAAACAAATTAGCAGGTCAAAACTCAAAATAGACAAAACAACATTCACAATTTCTTCCCTGCTTCTACAGTATATCTCTCTCTCGACTCTTGTCTCTCTGGCTCTCGCACAGTGCACTCCCACCATTGAAGCACTCACCCACCGGTCCGTCCCTACAAGCTGTAGCCAATCGTTTTTGCCTGACTGCCTCTCTTTAGTCTTTCCCACACACGCTGCCATGCACTGGCTAGTCGGCCACCTGGACCGCCTCCATGCGACTGCAATAGCCAATGCCCGACCCGACGACCCGTCAATCTCTTCGGCAATCAGTCAGGGCCGGATCAGTTCTACTGACTTGAAGGTTAGAAGCTTTACTCAAATTTTTTCTTTGAACTCTTCTCCATAAGATCGTAACTGCTCTGCTGCCTTTGCAATAGTCAATAGCCTTAGCCAGTTAGTTAGTTCTATTTCTAAATTTGGATTTATGTACAATACAATTAATCAATTATGATTCTTGTTCGGTTCCTGTCCAATAAATGTAATTTAGGGATTTCTGATTTAGAGCTTTGATTTAGGAAATTGACCTTTTTCTGATTTAGGGCTTTGTTACTTATTTATATATAAATTGATAATATTGATTTGCGAAGATTGAAACTTTGTCTGACTTTTGGTAGGTATGACATAGTATAAACTGATTTAGGCATTTCTAATCTTGTTGATTTTTCATTTTTGGTTTGTTTCAATTATGGAAAAATACTTTAAACGTACATCTACGATTTCTTGTGATGAATAAAATATCGGCGAAAGGAACGTTCGAAAGAAAAGGGATGAAAACGATGTTGGGGATGTTGATGTTGATGTTGATGTTGGAGATGTTGGGGGTATTGGGGATGTTGATGTTGGAGATGTTGGAGACGTTGATGTTGGAGATGTTGATGTTGGATTTGGAGAGTATTGGAGACGTTGGAAATATTGAGGATATTGGAGATGTTGGGGATAGTGGAGGAAATGTTGAAGATATTGGAGATGTTGGGGATGTCGATGTTGCACAGCTTCCCTCTGATCCTGGATTGAGAGTTCCAATACAGAATTATGATGTTAATATTCGAGATGTGATTCGAAGAGCATATATGCAAAGAGGTCCTTGTTAGTCTTGCAATCATATATTTCCACCCACAAGAATAGGTAAAATACACTGACAATTTTGTGTTTCGTGGTATAATAAGCATCCCACTTGGTTGGAATACAGTATAGCAAAGGATGCAATATTTTGCTTTTATTTTTATCTTTTCAGTTTGAATGGTGGTTCATTTGTTAAAGGCGTATTCTCAAATTGGAAAAAGAAAGAATATATAAGAAAACTCGTTGGGGCTTCAAGTAGTGCACACAATCAAGCTCGGGTCGAATATGAATTGTTCAAAAATCAAGAACAAAGTACTCGATCTTGTCTCGTTAAACAATCGTATCAAGCTCGAACAAATTATCGAATCCGATTAAATGCTTCAATTGATTGTGTTCGATTTCTTCTACAACAAAGGATGACATTTCGTGGATATGATGAATCTGAAGATTCAAACAATCAAGGAAACTTTCTTGAACTATTGCATTGGTTGTGTGATCATAATCCTGAGATTAAGGCTGTTACTTTGACAAATGCACCTGAGAATTTGAAATTGACATCACCAAGAGTGCAAAAAAATATTGTAAGTGCTATTGCTTCTGAATGTCTACATGTGATTATCGAAAATGTTCATGATAGTTTCTTCTTAATTTTAGTTGATGAATCTCGAGACATTTCTGTGAAAGGGCAAATGTCAGTTGTCATTCGTTTTGTGAAGAATGGGTGTATATTGGAACATTTTATTGGTGTCATTCATGTTTTGACTACCACAGCTGCCTCACTTAAGGCTGCAATTGATCAATTATTCTCAACGCAAAGTTTAAGCATATCTAATTGGAGAGGTCGGGATATGATGGAGTTAGTAACATGCGAGGTGAGTATAATGGCCTCAAAGCACTTATTTTGAAAGAAAATCAAAGTGCTTACTACATTCATTGCTTTGCTCATCAACTTCAACTAGCTCTTGTAGTTGTGGCACAGAAACATCCGAAGATTGAAACTTTCTTCACTACAGTACATAGATTGGTGAATATTGTTGGAGGATCAGCTGAACGGAGTGATCTTATTCGAGAGAACCAAAGATTGAAAATTCTTGAATCACTCAGTGTTGGTGAAATATCAAGCGGACGGGGTCTCAATCAAGAAATTACTCTGTAGCGTCTTGGTGATACACGTTGGGGCTCTCACTATAGTTGTTTAATTAATTTGATTGCCATGTTTGCAACTATAGTCGACGTCATTGAGATGATTGCTACTGATACTACAAGTACCGGAACAAGAGGTGATGCATGTATTTTATTGGAGTTGATGTTAAGATTTGAATTTGCATTTAATCTACATCTCATGAAAAGGATTTTAGGGATTTCAAACGAATTGTCAAGAGCATTACAAAGAAAAGATCAAGATATTGCAATGCTATGAAATTGGTGCAAATATGTAAAACACGGCTCCAAACCATGAGAGATGATGGATGTGATTCTTTTTTGAGAGTGATTTGTTCATTTTGTGAAACTCACAAGATCAATGTTCCCGATATGGATGATATGTTAGTAACTGTAGGTCGTTCACGGCGTGAGACAGTGACAAATTGCATCATTTTCATGTGAAAATATCTTATGCCGTCATTGATGTGTAATTTCAAGAGTTGAATGATCGTTTTTCTGAAGTAAATAGTGACTTGCTTATTTGTGTTGCGTGTTTATCTCCAAATAATTTATTTGTTGCTTTTGACAAGATCAAATTGATTCAACTATGTCAGTATTATCCGGTAGATTTTGATGCAGCAGATATCGTAGAACTTGATGATCAACTAGATACGTATATTCTTGATATGCGCACTTCTGAAGACTTTGAAGAATTACAAGGCATTAGCGATCTTGCACAGAAGTTGGTTGTGAAGAATAAACATGAAATGTATCCATTAGTTTACAAACTTGTGACACTAACCTTAGTTCTTCCCGTGGCTACTGCTACAGTCGAGAGAGCATTTTCTGCGATGATTTACGTCAAAAATCGTCTGCGCAATCGAATTGGAGATCAATGGTTGAATGATAATTTGATTGCATATATCGAGAAAGATGTTTTTGATAAGATTGAAAATGATGTAATTATGGAACGTTATCAAAGTATGAGAACACGTAGAGAGTAATTGTAATAAGATATATCTTATTTTAATTTTTTCATCACTTTTTTTAAAAATTTGTTACTGACCCCCTAGTCTAAAATGCCTGCGTCCGCCCCTAATTAGCACACAAAGATCGTGGTTTCAAGGGGTGTTTAGTACTAACCGTTTGCACTTTAACGATCAAGTAATTTGTCAAAAAAAAAGAAATAAATAGACAAAGTTTTGGCTAAGGTTTTATATTGCATTTATTTTCTTTGATCAACTCTGAGTATTTATAGAACATTACGATCAAAGGTATTTCTAACCTTTTAAACACATAGCGTAACAGTTGAAAAAAACTAATATTATTAACATGGAAGCACTCACCACATCACTATTAGAATCTTTGATTGTTCCCTGATCCCCAAATAAGGAATGCTTTGTCGTGAGAAATAAGGGCGTTAGAAGATTTTTATTTTATTTAAGAATATCTTATTTTCCTACTTTACCTTAAAAGAGAGAATTTGAGGTTTACTATTCATTTTTGTCACACTAGTTTTCACATTAAACCTGTTTGAAACGGTATTAGCAATAGTAAATTATTACATTAAAATACACTATAGCAATTTCTTTACACGCCACTTCCACTGCAATATTTCTCCTTTGCTTTGAATCTGACACTTTTTCTTCATTTTCTCACGTTATCAACTATCAATCATATCATATAATTTTATTAGTAATAATATTTTTTAAAATAATTTGCTCTATTGTTTGAATCCGACACTCTTCCTCCATTTTCTCATGTTATCAACGATCAACAATATCCTATAATTTTATTAGTAATAATATTTTTTGAAATATTTTTTTTACATAAAAGTGATTCCTTTATTTTTAAATATATACTTAAATTTTGTCTTATTATTAGTATGTTTATTTTTTAATAATTTTTTACATAAAAGTGATTTTTTACTTAAATAATAAAAGTGGTTCAAGACAGAGTGAGGAGATGAGAGTTGGTGATAAGTATAAAAAGTTGCGTTTTACAGTAGAAAGAATTGTCTCCCTATTCCAAAAAAAAAAAAAAAAAATTAAACAAAAAAATATTAAAGTGTCTCCGTGTATGGAGAGCGACACGGAGAAAGCTCTCCGTGCACGAAGAGATAGATCTTCTTCTTCTTCTTTTTTTTTTTTTTTTGGCAAATTTCATTTTGATAAATCTGTTAGTGTAAAATATATTTTAAAAATTAAATATATCTACATATCTAATTAAAAATTTAAGTTAATATTTTTTACTTATAAGTAGTTTTTACAATTATAAATTTTTTTTTACTTCTAAATAACTTGAAGTAATTTTTTGAGAAAATTGTCGAGAAAAAATAATAAATATTAATAAAATAATTGTCTTTTCTTTAAAAAAAAGATGAGTTATATGCATTTTTTAACACATATGTTAGATGTACGTTTAAAAATTTCCGATATTCATTTTAATCATTCAATTTGTCTATAATATAGTTCTCGAAATGAACTTCGAGAGAATATATAAAATTTATTGATTTGACTATCGTATAATCGTCGATAAATTTTTAAAGTTAACTTGTTATCGAAATTCTCGTAATAATAGTTTGGAAATGCCTATTTTGACGCTCCATAACATTTTCTACGATTGGTCGTTTCGCGCACTATTGACGACGTGTAACACTATGCCGTAAGTACTTCAAAATGATATCAAAAATGTAATATTTCGATTTCATTTGGTTCACGTAATGAGTTCGAAAATGAAAACAAAAATATAAGGAGTTCGGAAATGAAAACAAAAATATAAGTAAAAAAAAATTAAATTTGAGCAATGCTCCGTGCACGAAGCAAACATCGCTCTGTGCACGATATATATATATATATGTGTGTGTGTGTGTGTGTGTGTGTGTGTGTTTTAACTTTTATTTGTAGTAAATTTTTTTTACTAATATTTAATTTAAAAAAATTACATATATCTAAATATATAATTAAAAATGTTGAAGTTAATATTTTTTTAACCTATAAGTAGCTTTTACAATTATAAGTTTTTTCATTACTTTTAAATAATTTGAAATGATTTTTTTACTTATAAGTAACTTTTTACATTTTAGATGGTGTAATCTTTTTATTAATATTTCATTTAAAAAATTAAATATATCTAAATATTTATACTTAAAATAGTTTAGGTTAATACTTTTTTTACTTATAAGTAGCTTTAGCAATTATATATATATATATTACCTATAAGTAGCTTTTACAATTATCTAATTTTTTTTATTTTTAAATAAGTTGAATTGATTTTTTTACTTATAAGTAACTTTTTACATTTTAAACAGTGTAATCTTTTTATTAATATTTAATTTAAAAGACTAAATATATCTAAATATTTATACTTCAAAAATTTTAAGTTAATATTTTTTTTACTTATAAGTAGCTTTTACAATTATAAGTTCATTTTACTTTTAAATATCATGAAGTGGTTTTTTAGTTATAAGTAACTTTTTATATTTTAGAAATAAGGAATCACTTTTTTTTAAAAAAAAAAAAAAAAAAAAAAAAAAAAACAAAACACATGTGGAGTGAGAAACACTCCGTGCAGTGTTTCTCACTTTTATGCACAAAGTGAGAATTTCCACTCCGTCCATGGAGTGTTTCCACTCCACATAATTTTTTTTTTTAAATTTTATTTAAAGTACTTTTTATTAATATTTAATTTAAAAAATTAAATATATTTAAATATTTATGTTAAAATGTTGAAGTTAATATTTTTTTACATATAAGTAACTTTTACAATTATAAGTTTTTTTTATTACTTTTAAATAATTTGAAGTATTTTTTACTTATAAGTAACTTTTTACATTCTAGATAGTGTAATTTTTTATTAATATTTAATTTAAAAAACTAAACATATCAAATATTTATACTTAAAAAATTTAAAGTTAATATTTTTTACTTATAAATAGCTTTTGCAATTATAAGAGATGGATGGATTAATATTTTTCAACATATAAGTAGCTTTTACATTTATAAGTTTTTTTTATTACTTTTAAATAATTTGAAGTGAATTTTTTTTACTTATAAGTAGCTTTTACATTTATAAGTTTTTTTTATTACTTTTAAATAATTTGAAGTGAATTTTTTTTACTTATAATTAAATTTATACATTCTAGATAGTAATCTTTTTCTTAATATTTAGTTTAAAAAACTAAATATATCTAAATATTTATACTTAAAAAATTTTAAGTTCATACTTTTTTTTTTACTTATAAGTAGTTTTTACAATTATAAGAGGGATTAATATTTAAAAAAGTTACTATAAATAAAATAAAAAATATTTTTATTTACTATAAATTACTATATTTTGTTACTTATAAGNTGTCAGTTTTTTATTACTTTAAATAAGTTGAAGTGATTTTTTTACTTATAAGTAACATTTTACATTCTAGATAGTGTAATCTCTTTATTAATATTTAATTTAAAAAAATAAATAGATCTAAATATTTATACTTAAAAGATTTTAAGTTAATATTTTTTTATTTATAAGTAGCTTTTACAATTATAAGGGGAGTGATTAATATATTTTTTTATCTACAAGTAGTTTTTACAATTATAAATTTTTTTATTACTTTGAAATAACTTGAAGTGAGTTTTTTTACTTCTAAGTAACTTTTTACATTCTAAAAAAAAATTATGTCATACCACATAATTTTTTTAACAAAATGATGTAAATTATATTGAGAAAATTGTGGCGAAAAAATAATAAATATTAATAAAATAATATTTTTTTTAAAAAAAGACGAGTCTTACGCATTTTTTAATGCACACATTTGATATACGTTTAACTATTTTCAATATTCGTTTAGATCATTCAATGTGTCTATGATAATGTTCTCGAAATGAGTTTCGGAAGAATATAGAAGATTTATTGATTTGATTACCATAGAATCGTCGATGAATTTTTAAAGTTAGCTTGTTATTGAAATTCTCGAAATAATAGTTTGAAAATGCCTATTTTGATGCCCCGTAACATTTGCTACGATTGGTCGTTTCGCCCACCGTTAACATAAATGTCTTCCCAATTTTCAATTCATTCATGTCAGAGGATTTTCATATCACACATGCAATTGCATTCAATTTATCTACGTGTAGGGTCCACTGTGTGTTGGGAAGTGGGATGCTCTATGTGATGGAAACATTACATTTGCTTTCTTATTTTCATCTACGTTCTTTGCTTTTTAATTTCATTTCTCGAAACAGTAAAAAAGAGGCGAAAGAGACGACCATTCCGCAATTTCTTCGTCTTGCTGTAATTTGCATTGGCTTTCTTCATCTTGTAGTGATTTCTCATCGATGGGTATAGTGGGTTGTGTTCTAACTTTCTTCAATTTGTTTTGTTGCGATTTCAAATGGGTTTTTTCATCTAACTGTGATTTCTTCATCTTTTTATGTGTACAATTCTAAATTTGAGTTCGTGAAATCGACGGGGTGTGTGTGAATAATATACTGACACACAAAATACTTTTTGTATAAATGTAGTTTAGGAGTAAAATTAAATTGGGACCTTCGTTGAAGAATATAAAAGATTGATCGTTAATCAATATTTACTGATTTACCAATGATAATTTTTTTTATTTTTTAATTTTGCTGAACAGATTTGAGTAGACAAAATCAAGACAAGTATTGCAATAGATGAAAATGACTTGATTCTATTAATCTTGGTATCGAGTTGGACTCCGGTCTTGGAGTATTTGATGTTTTCTTTGCTAGTTTTTCCATGATTCTTGTCAGTGAGGTTAGTGATTGCATTTCTTTAGTACCATATATTGCTAAACTTATCTTGTTGAGCACTGTTCGAGGGGTTTTCTAGTGCTTTGCTTTTGATGGTTCATGGTATTCTCCAAGATGTCGAATATATTTCGATGAGATACATACTCCGCTTGTTTTACTAATTTGGATATCACTTTAAATTCTGGAGTACATATTTTGGCTTATGAAATCAGAATTTCTTTCGGCAGATAATTAATTTAGTTTGTTGGGAGCTTTCATCGATTTTTCCTTGAATATCGTCTAATGATGTTTTGCTTTTAGATTGGAGATGAGACTTTTATAATAGTTGCTCTCATGGCAATGCGTCACCTCAAGTCAATCGACCGTGGTGTCACAAGGTTATTTTCATTTTATTTCTTGAATAATTTTAAAACTTACTTTCGTCGATGTTTTCTAGTGGTGTGTTGCATTATAGAACTGATTTGGATTGGGTTTCTGCAAGCACAGATGGACAGACAGATATGAGGCACATTTATTCGATAATAGTTGTAAAAGATAGGGGATGAACCATGAGTAAAAGGAAGGCAAGGTATTGAATAAAGTGTTTGCCATTAATTATTTAATTTTTAAATTTTTTTTTTACTTATGCTATGAAGAGAGTCTTGATTTTAATTCTCGTTTCTTTGTCTCTATTTTTCGAATGCATATGATGGAGCTGATTCAATCTCACAATTTATTTTGGTAATCAAACCCTTTTTAATTCTTTAATATTTTAATTATTTGCATATTTTCCCATTTAAAATGATAGTATTATTCTATTATTAAATTTGATCTAACTTTCAATTTTTAAGTGTAAAATCATGTATGAGGATATGATAAGGAAGAAAAGGCTACTGCAACTTATGATTTAGCAGCATTGAAAAATTGCGGATCTATCCAAAATTTTCTAGTTAGTCCTTCAATGTGAATGTTTAACCCTCTTGATTCTTTTGCCATGTCGACTATAGTTAATTATTGCGATACAAGATACATTAATTTACATTCCATTCTCTTTTAAAGAGCTATCAACAAGAAGATATATAGAATCATGCTCCTTAACTGTCATTGAAACACAAGCTGTAGACGTATTTTGCAATTTTATTTAGATACAGAGAGCGCGTTTGTTTTATCTATCTTGTATCCTCGAAATGTGCAGATGATGCAGCAATAAAAGTTCTTTGCAATTCTTAAACTCTAAATTCAGTATCGAACTTGGTTATCATTGGTGGCTCATTCCATTTCACCATTTAAGCTTTTTACTAAAATTTGTAGAATTTAAAGGTGCTTCATTGCTGGCATTATAGATCGTGCTTAGATAAAGAAACCTGTTCTGTTGAATTTATCTGTTTCACACATGAACTCAACATCTGGAACCTATTATTCAACTTATCACAATCTCAATTAGATTTAAGCAGCATTTATAACAGATCTTAAATCTTCAAAAGTCTATAAAGTAATTATGTGTATGTGCATATAGTTCCAGTTGCAGAAAAAATCCTAGCTAATGAAGACAATTGTTTTTTGTTTTAACTTAGAAAACAGAGAATCCAATTTGTCCACATTTTTTGAATTTTTTTCTCTTTTTTGTGATTCTAATTTTTTGAATTCTTTAAATTCAGATACGAAAATTTACTGGGATTCATATATGTCATAGGTGAGAGTACAAAATCATTATTTTTATATTTTACAAAAAAAAATTGAGAACATACCCTAAGATAAATGCTAAAAATTATGTGATTTCCATTCCTATGATTAACAGACAAAACGAGAATTAGGTTGAAGGCAAAAGCAAATGACAGTAAGACTTCCGATAGTTTTTTTTTCCTCTCTTGTGGGAGAGAAAGCTGGAATTTGGAGAGAACGCTGAGTTTTTGGACAAGAAAGATGAAATTGGATACACGAGAACATATTTTGGCCAGATTTATCTTATGTAATTGATGAATATTGAAGTAAGGCTATGTTTGATTGGTTCAAATTCCATGGAAAATGGAATTTGAATTCCACTTTCTTCCAATTTTGTTTGTTTGATAGGTTTTGAATTCCATGGAATTTGGTTTCTTGATTTTCTTGGAACTTGAAATTTTCTTGGTTTTCCTTAAAAACCAATTCCCACCAATATGGTGGGAATTGGTTTTCTAGTTTCCTGTTACATTTTTTATTTTTATTTATTTATTTATTTTTTGTACAATGGAAACAAATTCTAGAAATTATTGTAAAATTTTTTTTCATTTTAATTGGCAATTTTCATGTAAAATAAAGCCAAATGAACACCAAAAGATAGATAATTTTCTTGATTTTTTTATTTTTATTTTTTTTGTTGGCAATGGAAAAAAATTTCATTCCCGATACTAATAAAATCTATCTCTTTAATTGACAATTTTCATGTAAACTAAAGCCAAACGAACACCAAAAACTATTTTTATTTTTACATTTTTCATGTGGAAAATTATACCAATCAAACACAATAATTTACAATTCCCAGGAAAATAATTTTTAGACAATTCAATTCCCTAGAATTCATTTTCAATTCAATTCAATTCCATCTTTGTAATCAAACAGACCCTAAGATATTTGTAGTTGTGTTCTTATTGTTATTTTTCATAATTAAATAACAATACAGGTGTTTGTTTACTGAAATTTTTATCTGATTTTGTATTTTCATCAAATGTATACTTTCAAGTGAAGGATGATGAAGATGTCTTGTGAGCTCCAACTTACAAGAAAACCTTTGTGGTGAGAGCTAAAAATATACATAAGAGAATTAATTCGTGTGTAATTTTACTGGAAACATTAGCAACACAAACTTGAAAACATTGTTTATAGTTTAAATGCAATGTATTTTATTCTTTTAATTGCCTGGCAATTTCTTAGTCTGATTTATGTTTTCTCATATATATAATTATATGGTAAAGTTTCCTTTCTAAGTGGTGGTGAGAAGGTAAATGCTCATGGAATGTCATATTTGCTTTTTGAAATGTTCTTTATCCAGATTTTGTCCACTAGATTTTTTAGCATTTTATTTATTCATTGTTTTTTGTGCATGTTTTTCTTCTTTGAATCCAAAATCCACCACTAGACAACCCTATTGGTTTTCTTCTTGACTTCATATTTTTTCTTCTTCTTATATTAGTTAAATGTTCCATAGTGTAATAATATGGAATTAAGACACAATTTATTAATTACTTTACATTTATTCCTATATATTTGAGAAAAGCAGAGAATTATATCATATAATAATTTTGGGAACCATGGTTTTACTAGATATGAAAGCTCTCTT
Source organism: Olea europaea var. sylvestris (assembly GCF_002742605.1). Taxonomy (NCBI): domain Eukaryota; kingdom Viridiplantae; phylum Streptophyta; class Magnoliopsida; order Lamiales; family Oleaceae; genus Olea; species Olea europaea. The sequence goes on from NC_036238.1 coordinate 16,587,360, forward strand.
AGTTTACTATTGTAGTTTCACTTGAAGAAAATCATCCTACAATTCACAAAATTTCCCGTTCATTAAATATGTTTTACGTTTTATATCTTGCAACAATATATCCATACCCGATCCACAATGATTGAAGGGGTTAGATTGTTTAAACATGCTTCCAGGGGAATATTGTTCGATCACTTGGGTAATAAGATTTCATCAACCATTCTGGTTATTTTATTTGCACTGTAGAAGAACCTTTGGTGCCTGTCTTTTTATGCATTTGCGAAAGTCCTTAACATGTCAAATGCTTATCTATTTATTTTGCTCAATATTCTTTCATTGATCATATGTACCAAGGAACTGAACCCAATTGAGTATTAATTTGACTTGTGGATAAATGGATTCTTTTTCCTACGTGTTTTTGATCCTGTGATCTTGAAGTTTTGCTTTGATACCAGATGAACTTGAAGGGCCAACAAAAGAAACCAATCATTCTTCCAACAGAAGAGGTGGAATGAAAGATCAAAAAAGGTTGGCGTACTTATCTCTGATGCTGCAGTTTATTGATTTTTCATCCCACCTATGTATAATATTTAGTTTCCTCATTTTGCTTTTCTATTTCGGGGGGAGAGATGGCTACCTTCTATTGTAATCTGGCTTTGTTGAGGTGTGTGAAAAGGCTTCAACTAATCTTTAATAATCAAAATATAGTTGAAAGCTGGGAAATGGAGATAATATATATGCTCAAAATGAGATGTACATGCAATAGGTGTCCCTAGCTATTTGAGGGTGAAGGTACTGGTGTTGTGGAAGGTACAAAGCATTGAGCAGCAAAGAAAAGAGATGATAGTGACTTGGAGCTGGGATGTAGGTGGAATTGACGGGTTAAAGGTGGTGGAGCTTTTGATGACGTTAATGATTGTGGGTACACTGCTTGTTTTGGGAGTTGGGAGAAAATAGTGGTTGTGTATTGTGCTAGGGTTTGAATGGCTTATTGGGTTATTTGGGTCACTCAGTCAAGTTGGCATTTGGTTTTTAAGAAACGGATAAAATTGTAAAGGATGCAGTCGTAGTCCAGCGTAGGAGTCACTTTTTGCCTTGCACTTTTATTATGATCTTTGAAAAATTTTCTGGTTTACATTTTGATTCCTTCGCTCTAACAGGAAGTGAAACAGTCATTTCGTTTTGGGGAAACTGCAAATGGTGATTTGGTACATCCCACTAAGTGCATGCAATAATTACTAGAGCAAGTTAGGCATTATAAACTAAACATTGATGGCAATTTTTGCTCCATGTTGGTTACCTTCTCATATTTATTTATTTATTTAGTTTTCATTTAGTTATAAGTAAATTTTTTAAGCTTAATCGATAAAACTGCATGGACTTTTTATATACAAAAACTTCCTAAACTGTGTACATTATTTATGTTTTACACTTTCGTTGTTTGTGTTTTGATTTAGTTACAAAGTTGATGTTATCCATTTGTAGCTATATGATTAATTAGAATCACATAGGCATTCTCATTCTAGGAAAGAATGAATGCGTTTCAAATTACAAATTACCTGTGCTCTCAATTAGGAAAAATCCATCCAAATGTAGGAAACAAAATTCATTTTTTGAGGATGTAATTTACGAGAATTCAACACATGCATTGCATGGGCAAAGACTAGTATTTTTACAAGGGAAAATGTTCTTCTTTTGCTTTGCCCAAGTAATATTTGACTGATCATGCACCGTGGTTCAAAATATTTTATCGAGATTTCGGCTACCTGTATTCATTTTGGTATCGTTACATAAATATTATATACTACTGTAGTGAATTGCACGAGCGCGTTTAACATTATGGTTTGTGATGTTTGAATTTTCAAAATTAAAAATAAGTAATATTGAATAGATTATGCATCGTAATTTCGAATATCTAATCAAGATTTTAGCTATCGTCACATTAGATTATGTGCTACTACTTCAGTAGATTACACGAACTCAATTAATAGTATTGTTTGTGATGTTTCTGTCGTAAACATCGTATTCTTATAATTTGAACTTTTCTAATTAAAAAATAACAATAAAAAATTCAATTGTTGACGTTTTGTGACAAAATTATCTAATTGTGTTTAATCAAATTTCAATTTATATTATCAATAAAAAGGTGAAAGGGAGCCGCTTAACATAGGAATTATATCAATAAAACTTCACAGGAAAACATGAATATCAAAAGCTACATTTTCTTAAGGTAAAACCGCATAATTTCCTCAACTTTGATCGTCGCGAAGTGCGGACTAGAAAATCCAAGCGGAAGCATCTTTATTCTTTAATTCTAATTATTTTTTTTAATTTGAATTATTTTTATTCTTTTGTTTTAAATCCAACTAAAAGTACTATGGTCATTTTACTCAAAACTGAACCTTTTTAATTAGACAAAATTGACGTTTTTGGCTACAAAAGGACTTTAGGTGTAGACATTTGAAAGCATTGGGACTTCGAGCGCTAGAAATAAGATGTTCGAGATTTTATCATCTAAAGGTTCGAAGGATGGGACCTTCATTGCCATTTACTCAAACTTTATAGAAACAAATAAAAGTTCAGCTGTCATGATGACACTAAGTGGAAAGTTTGGTAGCCATAATGACGTTAAGTGAAAGTAAGGTGGCAGTGGTTGAAATTAGAGGAAATTCCCGCAATGGTCATTGAACTTTGCAGAAAATACCTTAGGAGATCATCAAACTTCAATACGCCACTAAATAGTTACTGAACTTTGCCGAAATCCCCCAAGAGGTCACTGAACTTCGAAACGTCCCTAAATGGTCATTGAACTTTGTCGAAATTCTCCAAAGAGGTCACTCAACGTTGCGAATTGGGATCCCATACATACTAGTTTAGTGACCTCCCCAGGGCTTTTTGCAAAGTTCAATAATCATTCAGGAATGTTTTGAAATTCGGTGATCTCTTGGGGGACTTCGAAAAAGTTCAGTAGCCATTCAGGAACGTATTGAAGTTAGATGACCTCCTAGGGGATTTTCTGCAAATTTCAATGACTATTGGGGGGATTTCCTCGTTGAAATTTACCCTAGATTAATCACATTTCCTTACTAATAACATTGTACGAAATTCGCGAGTTTTATCGAGAAGTCTTGATTTCGTGCCTTTAACTATCTTTCATGAAATGTGCTTCTTCTTTCAACGAATGAACAAAAGTCAGAACTGTGTTACCATTAGAATATTATCGCGCTTATATATTGGTTTGTCATATATTATTTTGTACAAATAATTATTTATTTTATCGATTAAAATTAATATTGATGTCATTTTTCTCAATAAAAATTTGACCAGCTAGAGTATTGAGTCAAATTGAAGAAATAGACTAAGATTATATGAATTAAATTAATGAAAACAAAGAAAAATGGCTAATTTTACTTTCACGATTAGAATAGAACTTTTGAAGTATTTCCCAATTATCTTCCAAGCCAAAAAAGGAAAAAAGAAAAAAGGGTACAACCGTCCGCAATCAAGACTCTATGCTGCCCACGCGTGTTAAGTGTAAAATCTCATTTCCACCTACATATATAAGAGCTTGGACTACTATGTGATTTGTATATGTATTTGCCTTTTGGTGAATTTTTTCTCTCCATTTTTTTATTTTTAATTTTTTTTGAAATGTGATCAAGAATGAATTCCAATAATGTCAAATCACTTGTACGAAAACACAAGGATAATAATAGCATTTAACACATAATGTTAAATATTATTATTTCTACTCGAATACAGAAATACAACTTGTTTGCATGGAAATATCATAAAAATTACAAGACCCATGGCAGATGCGGTTTGTTGTGATACTCGATAAAGATAGGCAGAGACCAAGATTTTGCGGCCAGATACAAGGTTTTAGAACCTTTGTTGGGATTTGCTTTATTTGAACTTGACTCCACTCTCGAAGATTTGGCGAATAAGGTCAAAATGCTCCTCAGCAATGTAAAAGCCGGTCCTTCCATAAGATTCCTAGAAGAAAAAAACATGTATAGTGCAAGTGTTCGGTTTATATGATATGTAACACAACAAAAATATCTATAAAAGGAAGAAGAAAAAATATAATTTTTCCGAGTTACCAGTTTGTATTTCTTCAACTCTTCTTGATTGCCATAAACGACATTATGCTTTTTGTTCCAAAAGACTCCTTTGTGGCTTATTAGTTCTGAGAACTTTTCGTATCGTTTCTTAAGATTTCTCAGCCTTGCTTTGAGATAGCGAATCGTAAAAATTGGGCCATAAATTTTGCATAACTTCCTCATCACTCGCAGCCAGCTTTCTGATCTAAAAGTAGAACCCTGTGTATATTCGTTTTCAATCTCCTCTACCATCATTTTTAGGAAATAGAATTCACCTTTTCCCATGTATTCAGTTGGTACTTTGGCCATCTTTGTGTTTGTGTAAGGCTAAAAACTCTAGTTTCTTATATTGTTAGTGAAATGTTCAGTTATAAAGGATCAGCAATAATATTAAATGTGAATTTAAACAATCATGCAATATATTTTATGTGACTTTAAGAAATTATCAGTAGATTACATCTGATTTTATGTGAAAGATTGTATGAAAATTTCAGAAATCTTCCCATCAATATTATGTATTTTCATAGTGGATTACATGTATTAAACATCTATTTCCATATTCTTGTGATATTGATATATTTTCTGAATTTACATAGATTTTTTCCATAGTAATATGATTGTAATCAGCATGCAATATAAGATCATTCTTTCTATAGGGTTATTTCCTTTGTAATTCAGAGACCAAAAAAATAAATAAATAAATAAAAAATTATACATTTCTTATATTAATCCTTCGTTACTATGTCTCAATACATTAAGTTCATTATTTTAACATGTATGTGTTTAATATTATTACTCATTATATGTTTGAAGTAAAATTAAGTAGTATTTACGTGAAAAGTTTTCTCGGATGAGCAAAATAAATATTGTTTTCTTGTAATTTTGAGCTTTTTGGGATCCAAGTGTGGTAGACGATTGATGTTGGTCACAAAATTATCTAGATGTGTTCAATCACTTTTCAGTTTTTTTATTAAGAAAAAGGTGAAAAATGGATTTGTTCAAATTATGAATTATTTCAATGAAGAACACTGCAAGAAAACATAGTGCCACTGTAAATTTTTCAAGTATAAAAGTGTACTGATGTGGCATATGAAAGGCTAGCAATAAGTTAATATTTTTAATTTCAATATTGTTCTAGAAGAAAATTACTTGATTAATACGGGTCTATAATTTCAAATCTTAACTTGCATGGTATTCTAATTTATTTATATTTGACAAAACATTGAGAACAGAACAATACATTATTTGAAGAAAAATGTTATTTGCAATTGTTTATTATCATAGTCGTCCTACGTGACATATATGTAGCGGTTAGTGATTTAATGCATATGACAATAAAAAACTCTCACATTAATGTGTCAAATCACTAACTGCCACATGTATGTCACGTAGGGCTGCTATAGTAATCAATGACTGCAAATAATATTATTCTTATATGAAATTCTATTTAGGTGGTATGGAAGCTTATTTTTGTATTAATGTATAATAAATAGACATTCAAGTATAAAATTAAATTGAAATGCATTATATGGCTTACTTTCTAAATATTCTTTTATTTTATTAAAATAAAATAAAAAAGTCTAAATTGTTAAGTTGTGGAGCCTAATTCATTAAGAATCGTTTAGGAATTTATGTTTGAATTAGAGTTCTAATTGTTATCGAGTTGAGGAGCCTAACTCTTGTACAATTCTATTAAGGAATTGGAGTCTTAATAATTGTTTAGTTGTGAAGCTTAATTCTATTAAGGAGTTGGAATTCTTGTAAAATTTGGTTTTGCCTTATTTTATCTTATAAATAGAAAGCCCTTATTTATTTATTTTTTTTTAACCATCAAATAGAGAGTTAGAAAAGATAAGTGTGCTATTTTTTCTAGTAAATTTTCTTTTTATCATATTGAAATACTGTAGCGACGTAAGAGAACGTAGTCTCACATTGATGTGAACTTCTACAAATCTTGTATGTTCTTGATTGTTTGTTTTTCTTTCTTTAAATTGATTGCTTTCAATGGAATAGAATTAGGATTTATAATTCTCAACAATTGGTATCAGAGAGCGGTTGAATTATACGTACTTATCTGACAATCACTTTCTCTTACTTTTTTGTTTGTTGATTAGTTTCAAGTTGGGCATATCTGCCACTAGATATGGTTGATGGACATAATTTAAACCCCTTATCCACTGCGTTTTGGTTTTGATTGAGAGCAATGACGGGTGAAGAAGGAAAGTCTCTGGACATCTATAGTTTGATGTATGGATTTTGTGTTCAGGAGGATGTAGATCAAGGATTATCAGTGCAGTAAAAAGCTGCACCATCCTCTTCTGAATGAAAAGTAGATGATAGACGATGATTGGACTCCTTGATCGTCATGTATTGGGTGTTGTCCGATTGACACTATCGAAGAATGTAGGTCACAACGTGGCAGTGGAGAAAATTACGCAGAATTTGATGAAGGTGTTGTCTGACATGTATGAAAAGTCATTTGCGTATAACAAGGTACATCCGGTCAAATAATTATTTAATTTTAAGATGGCTGAGGAGTTCCAACGGTAGAACATCTCAATAACCAAAATACAATTATCAATTAGTTGGTCTAACTCGATATTAAATTTGATGATGAGGTCTATGCCCTAATCCTGTTGGCATCACTATTGAATAGTTGGGAGCCCATGAGAGCTACGATCAATAACTTTATAGGCAATGCGAAACTAAAATTCACTAATAATCGTGATACTATTCTAGCTAAAGAGTCAGCAGAAGAGATTTTGAAAAGGTCTTGATGTCAATTTCTGCTCTTAATGTCGAGAATAGGGAAAGGGATTTTGAGAAAAACTCCAATAAAGACAACGATGGAAAGTGGAAGAATGATAGAAGCAAGCCTAGGTTTGAAAAGTAAGTGAAATGCTGGAGCTGTGGCAAGACTTGGAACATGAAGAAAAATTGTAGATCATCAAAGAAGAAGGAAGAAAGGAATAACAATAGTACTGTAGCGGTTATTGAAGAGGTACAAGATGCTTTACTCTTGTTGGTTGATTGTTTTATTGATTCTTGGGTGATGGATTCGGGAGTTTCTTTTCACACCACTACATGTTATGAGATTATGGAAAACTATCTTGCTGAAAATTATGGAAAGGTATATCTTTCTGATGGAGAACCTACGGACATTGTTGGTATTGGTGACGTCAATTTTAGGATGTCAAATGGGTCTATAAGGAAAATTCCTAAGGTGAAGCATGTACTTAAATTGATGCGTAATTTGATGTCAGTTGGACAACTTGATGATGAAGGTCATAATGTGACATTTCGTGCTGCAAAAGTTACTAAGGAAGCCATGGTTGTTGCTTGAGGAAATAAATTTGGAACTCTTTACATGACTTTCAATTGTAGAGACATGGCTGATAAGGGAATGAAAGTGCTCAATCTAAAGGGAAACTATATGGGTTGAAATTTGGTGAACACAGTTTGTGTAAAGGGTCTATTTTTGTCAAGTATAAAGGGTTAGTTTTTCTAAAATCAGAATGTAGCCAAAATTTACAAAATTGGAGTTTCAACCCTGAAGACATAGTAGAACTCCTAGACTTCCACAAAGATATTCTCCAACATTACATTATATTCTATTGACTGATAGGTTGATGAATCAATCAAGTGGGAGTTAACCATAAAGGATGAGATGGACTCATTATTGTCCAATCAAATATGGTAATTGATAGAGTTACCAAAGGAAAAAATGCTTTGCAGAACAAATGGATTTACTAGTTTAAAGAAGAAGAACGTGATGTAATCTTAACACTTGAGAAAATTCAATGTAGTCAGAATTCGGCTAACATATGGATGAAGACTTTTCCGATCGAGAAATTGAAATTTTGTGCAACTTTCGTTGGACTTCTCTTTTGAGAAATGAAGAGTTGTTGTCACTGCAGAGGAGTCATTGATGGTGAATTAGTTTCCAAGTGGGAGATTGTTAATTTGTGAAGTCTAATTCATTAAGGATTGTTAAGGAATAAATTTTTTGAATTGGAGTCCTAATTATTATCAAGTTGAGGAGCCTAACTCTTGTACAATTCTATTAAAAAATTGGAATCCTAATAATTGTTAAGTTGTGAAGTCTAATTATATTACGGAAATGGAGTCCTCATAAATTTTATTTTGCTTTATTTTATCTTATAAATAGGGAGCATTCCTTAGGTTATTTTATAACCATCGAATAAAGAGAGAGAGAAGTTAGAGTGTGTTTGATTGGTTTTACTTTCCATAAAAATATCATTTTTCACCCAATTATTCCTACTTTTAAGGCGTTTTACTGACAATTTTTTTCATGAAAAATATTTTTCAACTTTTAGTCATGTGAATATTTTTCTAAAAAATAGGGAAAACATTTTCTTTAGGTAGGGACGATTTTTATTTTTTAGATAATTCACTCTTTCTTTCTCTTTCTCTCTCATCTACCCACGTATAAGAAATGGACAAATATAATATTTTCTAAATTGAAAACTTGATTTTGCCATATTTTATCCTATAAATAGAGAATCCTCCTTAGATTTTTTTACTACCATCAAATAGAGAGAGAGAGAGAGAGAGAGAGAGAAGTTTAGAGAAGATAGGTGTGCGATTTTTTCTTGAAAACTTTTTCTTTTGTCATATTGAATTATTGCAATGGAAGGAGAGGATGTGATCTCACATTGAGATGAACTTCTATAAATCTTATATGTTTTTTTATTGTTTATTTTTCTTTCTTTAAATTGATTGCTCTTGGTTAGTGATGGCAATTTACCCCGTCCTATCGCGGGGCGCGGCGGGGATACCCCGCCCTAAACCCGCCCCGTGAATATATATATATAGAGTTCATCTATGCAACATATTTCAAAATTTCTTTTTATTTAAACTTATTTTCTATCACAATTTTTTTAATAACATAATTTACATATAGACCTATAATTTTTTCATACTTTTTATTCACACATTCTCTAAAAATCATTTTACACTATAAATAATTTTATCCCAAAACAAAAACTTAAATTTACATAAAGTAAGGGCATTCTTTATTAAAAGTTCAACTTGAATGTTATCCGTATTTTATTAAACTTGGAATTAAAAAAAAAATTAAACGGAGCAAGAAAATTGCCCCGCCCCGTTGTCATCACTACTCTTGGTGGAATAAAATTAGGGTTTATAATTCTTAACATAAATATGATTAGGAAAAATAAATCTTGAAATGAAATAATAATTTTTCTATGTCACTCTGTCTAACCAGGATATTGAATCTAGATGAAATATTTTTTTAGTACTTCCATAATATAGAGTATACTGGGCACTTACGTCAATATTTAATTGATGTGTACTCACTATTTAATTAAGTATATGAATAAATAATATACATGTCAACTAAATGGTGACATGGGATACCAAGTTTCATACTCCTAGAATACGATAAATTTTCTCCGATGGAGCTCGAGACATTATCCAACTTTTTCTTTGTCACACCATCTTGACGGAATTCCCGTTAGTTTACATTGAAGAGATTTTTTAAACAACGTCTATTTTTATTTGTGTGACAAATCTACATTTAAAATAGTGTATCGTGATTTGAATTCAACTCGTTTCATTATAGAAACTTGAAGATGGCCATGTCTGGCTCTAGCAATGGTTGTGTCATTCTTTTAAAATCTTTGGACTTTTTATTATCTATTAATGATTTTCCATCAACATTTCTTGCATTATCATTTGGGAAGGTAAACTCTGAAAGGCAAATATTGCTCTTGGACACGTCATAGTTTTCCATTTTGATATAATTCTCATAAATATTCTCCCTTGAATTTTACAATTATTTTATTCCAAAAATTATATTGTCTTATTCCAAAAAGTTCGATTTGCTATCGGAAGTTTTGTTTGTCAATTCCATTGTGCCAGTTGTGCTAAATCATTTAATACAAAAAAATCTTTCTGAAAGGCAATTGCAAAAAAACTTTGGACACTACATGAATGAATTATCTTTAAGAAGATAATGTAAGAATTTGTTCAAATAATTAACCAAAAATTGGAAAATGAAAAGCTGTGTAAAAGTGGAAAATGAAAAGGTGTGACTACGTGTCAATTTCGACCAAATATTTGGACTTGATAAGATAGTCAAATTATAAAAGTAAATAGACCAACTTATTCTACTCGTCGAGTAGATCATCGTGGTATATTTGAAATTTTGAAACCAATTTCAGATGAATGAGACCAAAGTTGGAAGAAATGAAGTGTTGCAACTTTTTGAAAGGATGCAGGTTTTGGTCAAATATTACAATTTTTCGAAAGGATGCATGTTTTGGCCCACATTACTTCATTTGCACCCTTTCTACATCTATAAATAGGACCCTATGGATATAGTTTTTGGTGCACCGATTGCATTGAGCATTCATTCTCCTTTTGCAATTCTCTCATTTCTAATTTTATAGCATTTTCATACATTTCCTTTGTAGAGGGAAAATTCTGTCAAAAATTTGTCGGTTTCTTGTGGTTTGAAGTGCTGCTACCACAAGTTGCGAATCCATTGTATCTTGAGAGACAAGTGTCATTCACTGTGAACACCGTAATGGAGCAATTTATCTTAAGAAAAAAGATAACGTCTCGCATTGAATTATTCTCTATTTTTACTCCCTTTTAATCCTTGTTTTGCGTAATTGTTATACCGAGACTCTGTCTAAATTTTCATTCATAAATTGTGTTTTGATCATACTCTTGCGGGTTAAAATTAGTCAAACAAATATATCAAAAATCAACCCTTACATAGCCCTTTTTATAAGTCTTTTACAACAAATTTAAGACAAAGTTTTGTGTCTTTGTGGTTGGTTGTAGACAACCATTACTTTATTTGAATAGTGCTTTGTGTACTATTCCTCCACCGATATTATCATCATTTTGTTGAACTTCTGTTTGTGTAACATGAATGACTACCATTAGGATTTCGTCTAGTTAAAATGTATCCAATAATGTGGTACTACCCATGGCCATACTATTGCATAATACTACTATCCTACATAGGAAAAATCGAAACAAATTTGCAGGAGTAGATTTCAAGATGTGGCAACAAAAGATGTTGTTTTATCTCACAACTTTTAATTTGGCTAAATTTCTAAAGAAAACTACACCAGCTATATAAGAAGGGAAAAATAATCGTGAATCAATTATTGCTTTGGATGCATGGAAACATTCGAACTTTCTATGCAAGAACTATATCCTAAACGGATTGGATAATACACTATATGGGGTGTATAGTTCAATAGAATCAGCCAAGGAACTATAGGATTCTTTGGAGACAAAGTATAAGATCGAGGATGTCGAAACAAAGAAGTTCACTGTCGGCAAATTTTTGGACTACAAGATGGTGGATTTGAAAACCGTAATTAGCCAAGTGCAAGAGATTCAAGTCTTGTTGCCCGACATCCATGCCGAGAAAATAGAATTGAGTGAATCATTCCAAGTGACTGCCATTATTGAGAAATTCCCTCCTATATGGAGAGATTTCAAAAATTACCTCAAGCACAAACGTAAGGAAATGAACTTGGAAGAATTGATTGTGAGCTTGAGGATTGAATAGGACAATCGAAAAACCGAACGAAAGCCAGTTGCTCAAGATGGTGCAAATTTTGTTGAAATGGAACCAAAGGCAACAAACAAGAAACGAAAGGCTCTTAATTATACACCGTGAAGAGACAATTCCAAGAAGGCTAAGAAGTTCAAAGGGAATTGTTACAACTGTGACAAGGCTGGACATCGTTCAAGTGAATGTCGAAAACCAAAGAAGAATGCTCAAGCCCACATGGTTGCAAATAACACTCTATCCAATAGACTGCAAGAAATGAGTTTATATGCAGTAATGTCCGAATGCAACATGATTGGAAATACTAGAGAATTGTGGATCGACGTTGGTGCTACCCACCATGTGTGTGCGGACAAGGCGATGTTCTCCAACTATCAAGAATTGAATGGGGAACAACTATACATGAGAAATTCTGTAAGTTCCAAAGTTGAAGGACAAGGCAAAGTCACTTTGAAGATGACATCCGGAAAAGAACTCGTCCTCAATAATATCCTACATGTGCCAGATATACGAAAGAATTTAGTGTCCGGGTCTCTACTTAGCAAGAATAATTTTAAATTTGTATTTGTATCCGATAAATTTGTGTTGTCTAAGAATGAGATGTATGTAGAGAAATGATACATGTATGATGAAATGTTCAAGTTGAATGTTCTTACAATTGTACCGAAGCAAGTTCTTATGAATAAAAATATAAATTTCGTTTACTTGCTTGAGCCTTTATGTTTGTGGCATAGTCAATTAGGACATATGAATTACAAATTATTACGCAAACTAATGAATCAAAGTTTAATTCCGACGCATAAAATCAATCCTAATCATAAATGTGAAATATGTGTTGAAGCAAAATTGGCTAAAACACCGTTCCATTCAATACAAGGAACACAACCCCTCTTGAATTGATTCATAGCGATAAATGTGATCTAAAATTTGTATCTAAAATTTGTACAAACTTGAGATAGTAAGAAATACTTTGTGATATTTATTGATGATTGCACAAAATTTTGCTATGTCTTTCTTTTGAGAAGTAAAGACAAAGCGTTAGATGCATTCAAAACCTATAAGGCTGAAGTTGAAACACAACTTGAAAAACGAATAAAGAATATTCGTAGTGATAGTGAGTATGGGGCACCGTTTGAAGACTTTTGTTCTGAACATGAAATTGTTCATCAAATAACGACACCTTACTCTCCTCAATTAAATGGTGTTGCAGAACGTAAAAATTGAATACTTAAAGAAATGATGAATGCCAAGTTAATAAGTTCTGGTTTACCACAGAACATGTAGGGGAGGCTATTTTAACGGCAAATAGTCTTCTTAATAAAATACCTCTTAAGAAAATGGAAGAGACACCGTATGAATTATGGAAAGGCCATCCTCCATCCTACAAATACTTGAAAGTGTGCGGGTGTTTGGCTAAGGTTGAGGTACCTAAGCCTAAACAAATGAAAATTGGTCCTAAAACGGTAGATTGCATATTTATTGGATACGTCAATAATAGTAGTGCTTATCAATTTCTTGTACACAAATTTGAAATACAAGACGTACACGAATGGACCATAATTGAATCAAGGAATGCGACATTCTTTGAAAATATTTTTCCTTGTAAAGATAAGGGAAATACGAGTTCTAATAAGAGAACATACGAAACTACCAATAAAATTTCAAATGAGGAAGAACCAAGGGGTAGTAAAAAAGCTAGGACTTCCAAGATGTTTGGCCCAAATTTTCTAACCTATATAGTAGAGGATGATCCAAAAACTTTCAATGAAGCAATTGAAAGCCCAAGAACAACTAACCAAGAGGGGGGGTCAATTGGTTATTTGATCATTTTTCGAAAAAAGCGTAAATTTAAACAAATAACTATAAATAAACAGGATAACACAAAAGTAATAAGAGGAAGGAAAAAGAGAGTGCAAACGATGTAATAAGGAGGTTCGATCCAATCACGATCTACGTCCTCCGTTACCAAGCTCTCCATCACGAGCAAGACATTTTTTACTATATTGATTGACTTATGGTGCAATCCAACATTCTTACAACGCTTCGGTGACTTACAAACAAGGAGCACCGTTCCTTTACAATGTTGAAATTTTCGGGACTTCAACTCGACCCACAAATTTGAAAGATAAGGAGTTACAAGTGAAGACTTCTCTTGTAATAAATGATATAATTGAAGTTGAATACAACAAGAGAAGATGCCTAACACTTTAGTAGATAGCAATGATTGAAGCTCAAGTGTTAGAAAAGAAAAACACTTTAATAAGAACGATTTTCAAAAGTTGGATCAATCAAATGTTTTTCTAATAAATAGATTGAAGAAATAGATGTATATAGGTGATAGATTAATGATGTCTCACTTTAAATGCTCATATGGAGTCACTTATTGAATGCAAAGTGATCTAGTATTTATAACAACAAAAAGGCCAAATGTTCTGTTCTACCGGAGGAAGCTATCGGACGTCCGCTATCGTACCGGACGGTTAACTAACCGTTTTTTGTTCAGAAGTCAGAACGTTCGATTTCTTGACCGTTGGACAAACATGTCATACCGGACGTCCGCTAGAATTACCGGACTCGTCCGGTAGAGCTACCGGATGCGTCCTCTAGATTAGCATATTTTTGAATTTTTCCTTCTTTAAATAATGTGACAAAATGTAAATTCATGAAAGATGTTTCTAACATGTTTTACGGCCTTTTTGACATGTCTAAAAGTATGTAATGGGTTCGTGCTTTTCTTTATGAAAAAATCGTGTTTGTCGTGCAAAGAAACGCTGCTTGAGCTTCAAACGACGTATATGCCAAATACTAAAGTGTTTTACCTTAACATTTGAAATCAAGGTGTCTAAATATATTTTCTTCTAATTTCTTTTCTAAGTGATCGTAGTCTTGATATGTAGTTTGATTTCCACTTTGTCCAAACTTGTAAGAGCTCCACTTGTCGTAAACTTCTATAATCACTTAAACACAATTGTTAAATAAAATATATTTGTTATAATCAAAATGAGAAGTCAACCGTAGGCCAACAACAATGTCTACACCGGAAGCACCGCATTGGAAAGAAGCTATCAATAATGAGATAGATTCTATAATGTAAAACCATACATGAGAGTTAATTGATTTACCTCCCGGTAACAAGCCTTTAGAATGCAAATGAATATTAAAAAAGAAATTGAAACCTGACAGATCCATTGAAACCTAAAGGATATAGGCAAAAAGAAGGACTTGACTTCTTTGATACCTACTCACCTGTGACTAGAATCACGTCGATAAGGTTGTTAATTGTAATTGCGGCAATACACAATCTTGAGATTCATCAAATGAATCTAAAAACAGCATTCCTAAACGGTGAGTTAGAAGAGGAGATTTACATGGAGCAACCTGAAGGGTTTGTTTCTTTTAATCAAAAATACAAAGTGTGTAAATTTGTCAAATCTTTGTATGGATTAAAACTGGCTCCTAAACAATGGCACCAAAAGTTTGACAAAATATTGTTTTCAAATGGATTCAAGATCAACGAATGTGACAAATGTGTATATATTAAACATACACCGAATGCCTATGTAATTGTATGTCTATATGTAGACAACGTGTTAATAATGGGTTATAGTCACGAAATGTTGTTTAACACCAAAAAGATGTTAACAAAGCATTTCGATATGAAAAATATGAGTGTGGCAGATGTAATCATAGGGATTAAAATCTCTAGAACGCAGGATAGAATTGTATTTTCACAATCTCGCTACATAGAAAAAGTACTTAAGAAGTTTGACGTGTTTGAGGAAAATCCTGCGAGAACTCCTCTTGATCCGAGTATGCATTTAGTCAAGAATACGGGAAAAAATATATCACAACTAAGGTATTCACAAATAATTAACAGTCTTATGTATATTACAAACTACACTTGATCGGATATTATTTTTGCGGTGAATAAACTTAGTAGATTTACAAGTAATCCAAATCGTAATCATTGGAAGGCTTTGACGAGGATTCTAAGGTACTTGAAGTATACATTAACCCATGGATTACACTTCACAAAATATCCTGTGGTAGTAGAAGAATATTGTGATGCTAATTGGATATCCGATATGAAGGATTCCAAGTCCACTAGTGGTTATGTATTCACCATTGGTAGAGCTGTTGTACAATGGAAATCAACAAAGCAAACTTGCATAGCTCGATCAACGATGGAGTCTGAGTTTATTGCTTTGGACAAAGCCGAAGAAAAAGCAGAATGACTTCGAAATTTCTTAGAAGATGTTCCATGTTGGCCCAAGCTAGTACCTGCGATAAGTATACATTGTGATAGTCAATCAACAATTGGAAGGGCTCGAAGCAGCATGTGTAATGGTAAGTCTAGACATATTCATCGTAGGCACAACACCACTAAGCAACTGATCTCAAATGTCGTTATCTCCATAGATTATGTGAAATCAAAGGAGAATATTGTGGATCCATTTATGAAAAGTTTGCCTAGAGATCAAGTGCGTTGCCTATTGAGAGGAACGGGATTAAAGCCTATTACATAATAGTTTTTGTAATGGTAACCCTACCTTGTTGACTGGAGATCCCAAGATCTTGGTTCAAAGGGACAACTAAGTTGTGAATATTCCATGAAACGCTTAGGAAATTAGAATTCCTAACTCATTCCTATGATACTAAAGTGCTTTCTGCAAAGTGGATAGAGGCTAAGATTATCTTTTA
>NC_036238.1:16605413-16610837 GCF_002742605.1 Olea europaea var. sylvestris
CCCATATACAATATGGGATCATGAAAATAGTCGAAGAAGTGCTTGTGGTAATGAAGGCAAAGAAGATTGTCGTAAATTTGTATATGCTTAAAAGAGAGACACTACAAGAAGAAGCATATGTTGCATCAACAAGTTCAGCAAAAGAATTAAATATGATGTGGCACTACAAGCTTAGCCATATATTGGAACATAGTTTGAAAATTCTCTCATATTAAAAGCTTCTTTCAGGGATAAAAAAAAAAGGTTTGTTATCTTTTTATGAGTATTGCGTTAACTAGTAAGCAGCATCAACAAATTGAAGTTCAACATTTCTATTGCTAGAAGTAAAGCTATTATAGAGCTGGTTTATTTTGATGTTTGGCAAGTGCGAGTTTTGTACCTAGAAGAAGCACCAGTTTTGTACCTAGAATGTGCAAGATACTTTGTATCTTTCATTGATGATTACTGCAAGGGACATAGGGTGTATCCAATCAAGATGAGCTTATATGTGCTCGAAATCTCCAAAATTTTGAAGGAGGTTGAATCTAAAAAGAAGATCAAGTGTTTGAGGAAATACAATAAAAGAGAATATAAAGGTGATGAATTTGATAACTTCTATCAACAAGAAGGTATCAAGGAAGGTATCAAGAGATAGTTCACAACAACATACACTACACAATAAAGTGGAGTGACAGATTAGATGAATACAATCTTATTAGAAGAGCAAGAATAATGTTGAGAACTGAAATGCTAGCCAAGTCAGAAGCGGTCAAAATCATATGTTATATAATCAATTGGTCACCATCTATCATGATTGATCTGAAGATGCTTATAAAGATGTAAACTGATTAGCTAATTAATTATTCTCACTTAAATGTATTTTAGAAGTCCTATGTTTGTTATGTACAATATCCAAGAAATATCAAAGCTAGATCCAAAATGTCGAAAATACATTTTCTTAGGTTATGCTGATGGACTCATATAAAAAGAAAATGATAACACTTCAAAATAGAATTCAGAGTCGATTACATTTCAAGTTGAACATAGACAAGAATAAGAAGTTTCAGATTCTTCTAAAGCAACAGTAAAGTATGAATTACAAAAACAAACTGATTCTAGAACGCCAGTAGTTCAACAATCAACTTGAGAGAGTAGAGAATCAATTAGATATTCAAAGTACATTATGAACAGCAATGTTGCATACTGCTTACTGACATAAGATAGAAAATTATCAACTTTCCATGAGATTATAAATAGCAACAAAAGCTTTCCTATGGATCGCATCAATGTAAGAAGAAATTGAAGCTTTTCATAAAATAAGACATGGGATCTTGTTCCACTATCACAATGAAGGAATGCCATTTGCAATAAATGGGTCTATCAGATCAAACGAGATGGCAGTAGCCAAGTGGAGCGATATAGTGCAAGATGGTGATGAAGGGCTACGCTTAGAAAGAAAGCATAAACGTCAATGAGATATTTTCACCTGTTGTTCGACTCACAATAGTTCAATTAATCTTGGCTATGTTTACTATATTCGACTTATACCTAGAGTAGTTAGATGTGAAAATTGAATTTCTTGATGGAGAACTTGGAAGAAGAACATGAAAAGGATGTTTATATGCTCAAATTAGAAGGTTTTGAAGCAAAAGAAAAAGAGAACTCGGTTTATAGGTTGAACAAATCTCTATGTGATCTCAAACATGCTTTGAAATGTTGGTATAAGAGATTTTATTTCTTTATCTTGAGCCTTTGATATAATAGACTTAGTTCAGATCCTTATGATTACTACATGAGACTTGGAGATAGCTATTTCATTATTCTGCCATTGTATGTTGATATGTTGGTAGTAGGCCCTTTGAATGAAAGACTTGGGACTAGCAAACAAGATTTTGGGTGTGTAAAGTTATTGAGATAGAAATAATAGGATAATTTGTTTTTGTCAAAAAAGCTACATGAGAAAAATCCTGTGGTGCTTCTGTATGTGAGATTGTAAGCCAATTTCTATCTATCTTCCTATTAATTTCAAGTTATCCTCAAGTATGAGTTATATGAGTGAAGCAGAGTGGATGAAAATGTCTCGAGTATCGCATGCATCAACAGTAGGTAGTTTAGTGTTTGTTATGATCTGTATAGGAATTGACATTGCACAAGCAGTAGAGTGGTTAGTTGATACATGGCGAATACTGATAAAGAGCATTGAAGTATTGTAAAGAGGATTCTCAGGTATGTCTATAGTACTTCAAGGGCTAAATTATGTTATGGAGGATCATATTTTACTATTAGAGGTTATGTTGATCCAGATTATGTAGGTGGTTTTGATGAAAGAAACTCCATCACAGGCTATGTTTACTCTTGTTGGAGGAGTTATATATTAGGTTTCAAAATGCTATCTATCGTGGATACTTCTATGGTGAAGACAGAATACGTGGAAACTATACAAGTTAGCAAAGAGGAATCTAGTTGCAAATATTAGTGGAGGACCTTGAACACAAATACGAGAATATTGCTCTATTTTGTGATAGTGAAGGGGATTTGCACTTGGCAAAGAATCCATCATTTACAAAGCACATTCGAGTTCAATATTGGCAAGTTTACATGGTGTCAATCCTCTATTGGCCTAGCAAAAACGTAAATAGTATAAGAACGACAAGTGTAGGAAGGATAGAATGGTTACAACATAAGTGACTTTAAGTAGGAGAGATATTGGCTATAAAGTCACATTTACTAATAAAATTTTTTTTTTTTGCTATAAAGTCACTTTTGTTGACTACATGCAACCACCTTGTCAATATGGCATTTAATGATAAAGAAAAAACTTGCATGCATTAAATGCTAATAATAATACCGAGGGAAAAGTTTGCAGGAAATTTTGATGATATTTTCACTTCAGTCGTAATATGTACAAGAAATGTAACCAACCTGTATTGTTTATGTTGAAACTGTGGTGCCATAATTCATGAAGAATGTGGAAACATTTCACTATAAATAGGCAATGTAGTCGAAGAGAAATGCAACTATTGTAGCAAGGTAAAGAGAAGTAATGAATTATCTACCATACATAGTAGATAGAAAAATAATGAGCAGACAAACATCTAAAAATATAGAGAGAAAAATATTGATTTCTCTTAAGTTCTTCCTACTTAATTTTTCCTATTACAGAATAGATTAATTGTTGTTATCTCCTTGTGTTTAAAGAGAATGTTATAATACTTTTTTACCATAGTACAGACTTCCTATACTTGTTCGTGGATATAGCCTAAATTGGGTGAACCATTTAAATATTTATGTCTATTTTTATTTGTAATTTTCTTAATTTTGCTTTAGTTGTGAGCCAAACTCTACCCCATATTTTTCCTAACTACAGAAAACACCACGTCTTCCAGCCATGAAACTTGTTGGTAATGACTCAGATTTGAAAGTAAAAGTCTTACTATAAAATAGAAAGAGAATTTTAGTTTGACAATAAAAAATAACGCAATAAGTGGGGTTGACAACTGTTCGGTTCGGTGTCGGTTCGGCTAAAATCATTATCGAACCACCAATTTTTTGACCTTACCATAACCGCACCATAACATATAAGTCGGTTCGATTCGATTTATATCTCGATTCGAGCGATCAATAAACCACGAACAAGGACAAATTCAGGACTTTGACCCAACTAAGGTGGTCGTTGATCATTGACCGTCAACAGTCAACGACCATTTAGCGATGTCATTTATTAATATCAAATTAAATAATATTAAAAATTATTCTATCTATATGTAAATACACTAAAACGTACATTGTATATGTATATCAAATTACAGTACAATGAAAAATATAAAATAAATGACACATGAGACTTCTTTGTATTATCAATGTTTAATTAATATCTTTACTTGACTAGAAGTAGTTACGTGATTAGATGCACCACTACAAAAACTAGATTGGGACATCGATTGAAAAAATAATTCCATAATCTGTATTAGAATTAAAATTAATTTTAAAATATAATTAAATTTTCAATTTTCAACACCAATTTATCACTAATTATAAATTCCCCAATTTTTCATTTTCAATTTTCACAAATCACATAATCACATTTCACAATACTCAGATTAATTTTTAATATCACAATTCACAATTGATATATCTTCAAATTCTCATATAACACATAAATAAACCCCCCCGCCCCCCAATACTAAGTCAATTTATCAAATAATTTTCCAAATGAAAATATAAACAATATCCCGAATTCCAAATGCAAAATTCGAATTTAACAAACAATACTATCAACATAATAATACTAAATAATATCCTTGTCCTTTGATCCTTATGCATCGAACTTGATTCCTACTCAATAATTCAAAAACTCCAATCCCAATTTATATTCAATTTTCATTAATAAAAAGAATAATGGAAAGTTCAATTGTCCAATTACTTTTCTAAGGGGCACTTATAAAAAAAAATTAACTAGTAATGGGTTGGGGGCGGGTCGACGGCGTAAACATACCCGCTGGGCCCCGAACCAGGTTATTAAAATCAAATACCATACCCACCCCATTGCGCCATCGGTTCAGTTAACCGCGATTTTCGATTTTAACGGTTCGAATTGCCTTCCCTAGCAATAAGGTAAAATAATTCTTTTTTATTCCGGAAAGGCCGAAAGGGACCAAAATGATAATTTTTTTACAAAAATTGCAATTAGAAAAAAAAAAGAATCTCCTAATGCGAAAAGGAAAACAAACATTCCAAAAGAATCCAAGGGTTTTTCCTATAAATTCATGACATTTCATTGAGAATAATTGTTTTTGGTAACAAGATGAAGTGAATTCGAGTAGAGAATTACGTGCATATAAAATTGTGAGAGTTTGGAGAGAGAAAAATCTCCTTTCTATCTAGTTCCAACACGTTTGATATTAAAGATGGTGTATTCAATTGAGACTTTTAATGACTTTTTGAGATTTAAAAAGTTTAGGGGTATTCAATTGAGATTTTTTGAGAATCTCTAAAAATCATGGTGTATTCAATTGAGATTTTTATAAACTTTTAAAAAGTCTTTAAAAGTTACGATGTATTCAATTAAAACTTTTTAGAAGTCTCTATAAGTTTTGGGGTGTTCAAATTTTAATAACTTTTATAAGTCTCTGAAGTACTAACATTTAAGCAGAAGGTGTTCATATAAAATTTTAAAATTTGTCTCTCATTAATCACGGGATTTTGGGAGACTTTCACAATTTCTTTTTTAATCTTTCTTTCCTTTAACCTTCCATGGACATGTATGATTATAATTTTTTTTATTGATTATATTTCATTTATCTTTCTTTTTCTCTTATCTCTATTTTCTATGAAAAATTCTTGTAACTTTTTTTTTTCATTCATTTTTTTTTTGTGAAAAATATCTATTTTTTTTATTAAATTATAAAATTTTATATGAAAAATTTATAATTAAATTTAAATATA
>NC_036238.1:16611860-16626354 GCF_002742605.1 Olea europaea var. sylvestris
TTTTTTTTTGTGAAAAATATCTATTTTTTTTATTAAATTATAAAATTTTATATGAAAAATTTATAATTAAATTTAAATATATTGATTTAATTTATTTTTAAAAGTATACTATACTATAATATTGAATCAATATATATATATATATTGATTATTATTTATTTAATCAAGGTCTTAAATTTTTGTTCAATTATTTATTTATTATTATTATATGGAAAGAAGAAGGGAAGGAAAAGAGGAATTGTGGGAACCAACACCTATGTAAAAGTTTCTACCTAATCCACATGAATTCTATTTTAAATGAAAGTTTTCAAAAGTCTTTTGGATTTCATAAAAGTCTATAAATATTTTAAAATGAAAGTAGAAGTCTACGAAAGATTTCCACTAATTCCATACAAATTTATAAAAGATCTATGAAATTCACAAAAGTCATCACTTAAAAAAAATCCATCAAAATCTTCAAAAATCTCAATTGAATACACTCTTTTAAGAAAAGATCTCTATTGTTAGAGAAAACTAGGAAAAAAAATAATGTTACAAACTTGTATGAATCGTACGTTCTAGTTTTAGTTTGGTAGAAGTTGTAAGTGTGAAGAAAATATTATATTGCAAGAATTTCTCATCTAATAAAGTCTTAATTTCTGTAATCATCGATGATTAGTTGAACTACGTCTAATTTTTTAGTTTATCTTTTTTGTTTTGTTTTTACATTTTTATTTTCACTGGACGTTTGGTGGGATTTTACCTAACAAAATTGACGGCAGTGTCAACAATCCTAGTAGGTCAAATGCCAAGTCGTCTAATCAATTTCATAAAAATAGATTGAAATGGATTTAATTTTTTTCTGGTATGAATAGATATGTGAAAATAAAATTAATGAAATCTGAGAAAAAAACGAAAATTAAGATACACTAATTCTATTTTCCCTACTAATAACTTGACATGGGTTTTATTAAAAAGGCCTAAGTTAGAGGTGAAATAAGAAATAATTTTTCTTTTAAATATTTTTCATAAATCACACTTCTTTTTTTCTAAGTTAAAATGTTACAATCTTAAAATTTAATATATTTTTTTAACTTTTAGTGCTTCTTCCATTCAAAACTCCAACTTCTTTTCGGGATATCTCCCCAAAGCAGGACTATTTCGCCTTGGCAAAGGGGCTTCCTTAGAGAGTCACAGTCCAATGCCTCGTACAAATATTGATGCTGGACTTGGAGGAAGTATTGTGTTGTTACTTAATTTGTGGTACACAAACATAGGTCTCCATGACGCGGTGGAGGCTGACCCTCAAACCTTTTGTGAACGACGATTATAATTTATGGAGCCATGTGAGAAGTGATTGATGTGACATTACCTAGATGACAATTGAATGTAGTCATTCTTTTACCTTTCTAGGACAACGAGAGGGTCATGGACTTATTGATACCTTGAATGCGACATTGTGACTTGACAAGTCTATTGAGAAGAGGTCATGTGTCAAGCACCTAAGAAGCCTCCGTGCCCTTCTTTCGCCTATAAATACTCACACTTAGTAGCATTAAAGAGTAATTAACTTTTGGTATTCTCAATGTCTTTCAAAACACAAATTCGACTCTAAATTATATTCTCCTCTAAGTGTCACTTTCGCACTCAATACACTACTTTACTATCATTTGTGTGATTAACTTAAGCTTCAAATTATGTACGATGACATCCTGCCCCGTGCCTTTGTGTTTAGAGAGACTTTAGTCTTGTATGTCTAACTTGTGTGTTTTAAGTACACGTGTGATATACACTTGCAAAGAGATTTAGAGAAGGTGGAATGTGTTGACGTGTTTCAGAGGTCAAACAAAATAAATTAAAATCTATAATATATAATTATTTTAAAATTTTGTGAATATTATGGAATTTTATTTAAATTTGCAATCCATGAAATTTATAAATTATTAAAAGTACATTAAAGATTAGATATATAAAAAAGTTGATAAAATCTTAAAAAACCATGCAATCCCATGTTGATTTAGATTAAAAGTTGATACAAATTTTAAATCAAAATTAAAAATTAATTTAAACTATACATTTTATGGGATTTAAAACTTTTTATTAAATTTTTTTCTCTTTTTTATTTTTATCAAAATCTACTAAAAATGTGATTTTTAGCTACACCTGAATCAAAAATAAAAATTGCACATTTAAATTAGAAAACAAAGAAAAAGTGGTAGGTTTTGCTTTCAATTAAACAGATTTTTTTCACTTTCAAAAAATAAAAACAGAATTTCTCGAAAAATTCCCATTTAATGGTTAAACTATAATTGTTTTGAAATTTTCTAAATATTGTGAAATTCTATTCAAATTCATGAAATTCATGAAATTTATAAAATCTTAAAAATACATTACAGACTAGAGATATAAAAAAATTGATAAAATCTTAAAAATCCTTGCAATCCCATGTTGATTTAAATTATAAGTTAATAAAAATTCTTAATCAAGGTTAAAAATAAATTTAAACTTTAAATTTTATTAGATTTACAACTTTTTTATTATATATTTGCTAAATTTTTATCAAAATCTATAAAAAAAAATATATATATGATTTTTAACTACAACGAATCAAAAATAAGAATTTCACATTTAAATTAGAAAACAACGAAAAAGTGGTAGGTTTTGCTTTCAATTAATACAGTTTTTTTCACTTTCAAAAAATAAAAATAGAATTTCTCGAAAAATTCCCATTTAGTGGTTAAAATATAATTGTTTCAAAATTTTCTGAATATTGTGAAATTCTATTCAAATTCATGCAGTTTATGAAATCTTACGGTGATAAAATCTAAACGATACTTGTAATCCCATAAAATCAATTAAAAGTTGATAAAATTCTAAAAATCTTATGGGATTTACAGCTTTTTTTATTATATATTTGTTAATTTTTTTTTTATCCAAATACACTAAAATTATAATTTTTAACTCCATCGAATCAAAAATAAAAGTTGCACATTTATAAATTAGAAAACAAAGAAAAATTGGTAGGTTTTGCTTTCAATAAAATGTTTTCACTTTCAAAAAAATAAAAACAGAATTTCTAGAAAAATTCCCAATTAGAGGTGAAGTCTCAGAAGAAAACCGACTCTACCGTCCGCATTCGCTTCTCAACCTTAAAGCGGTGGCTGGCGCAGGCGCAGGCGCCGGTCCCAAATTTTCAGCTGCCCAGGTAAATTATATTCTACGGTTTAATTATTTACGTTTATTTGGTTGTTGTTGAAATTCTCTTCGTTTTTTTGGAGTTCTGATCAGACGAACATGATCAAATACAAATTTTGTGAAATTGCTTAATAGGAAAACAGAATGATAATAGCATTTAACAGTACAAACTATTGTTTAATTCTAAACAAACTGATACCCCAACTTGTATGCTATATAGATATTATACAAGTATTCAATTTGCTTATTACACGAGGCAGATGCAGTTTGCGTCAATAGAGATAGGTAGAAATTCTGAAATGCTCGAAACTTTATTAGGGACGTCTTCCTTGCGAGAAGAGCAAAGGACCAGATAGAGACTCACGGAGATTAACTCCACTCTCAAAGATATGGCGCATAAGGTCAAAATGCTCCTCACCAACGTAAAATCCGGTCCTTCCATATGATTTCGAGAAGGAAACATATTTTTGTTTATTATATGAAACACGAAAAATATCTTTATTTATTGTGCTTGGAAATGAAGAACAAAATATAATTTATTTTTAAAATAAATTTGGAGAATTTTTTTGTGAGAGTACCGGTTGGTATTTTTTTCAACACTTCTTGATTGCCAGAAACGACGTTATGCTTTTTGTTCCAGAAAACTCCTTCATGGCTTCTTATTTCTGAGAGCTTTTGGTAACGTTTCTTGAGGTTTCTCAACCTTGCCTTAAGACAGAGAACTGTAAAATTGGGCCCTAAATTTTGCAGAACTTCCTCATCATGTGCAAAATTCTAAAATTTCACTTGATTAAAAAAAAGAAGGAGAAGGAGAAGAAGAAAGAAAGAAATTAATAAGATCTAAAATTTTAATCATGCTCCACCTTTACTTCTTCGCCATTTCTTTTGTGTTTGGGCTGGATTAGGGGCCTGGTTAAGATTCAAGGCTCCAATCTCAATGGTGAGAAAAGACCCTTATTTTTTCAGGTAAGGTTCTTAATGGATACAAACTCATAATGTATCAAACCAATAAAAGTTTATGGTGATATACAGTTACAACGGTCAGTCATTGATCAAGATTCATCTTGAAATTTATGCTTAAATTGATTGTAAAAAAATTGATCTAGAAAATTAAATTCTTGATAACAAAGTTAAAGTTCTAAACCGAAAAATTCTAGGTTACTCTTCAGAATTCAGTAACCTGGTATAGTGCTAAACTCGGTAACCCTTGTAGTGAAAGATGGCTTTTTGTACTTGGGAAAATGAAATTCTAAACCAAGATCTACAGACAAACGATGAGTCTTGTTTATATAATAGTAAATGAAATGCAAAGTCTGAAAGCATTGGTGTATGAGTGTGTGTCCATGTATCTGTATATATTGACATTTGTGAAAGCATTTAATAGAAATAAAACGTTAGGTGAGACTTTTTTCTTTCTTTGCTTTCACACACACACACACACACACACACACACACACACACACACACACACACACACATATATATATATATGTATGTATGTATATGTATATATATGTAAATGAACTGTAAAGTCGGAAAGCATCTGCATATGAGAGTGTGTCTATGTATCTGTATATATTAACATTTGTGAAAACATTTACACCCTGTATGATCCACATTCTTTCAAAAAAATATATTTTTAGACAGTGATTTGACATCATTTTAATCACATATTTTTTAATAAAATAATATTACATGCAAATTCAAAACTTTTTCTTATTTTTAATCATACATTTTGCATCAATATACTATTTAAAAATGCACTCTCATGGAAATAATGTGGCTCAAACAAGGGTTTAATAGAAATAAAGTGTTGGGTAAGACTTTTCTTTCTTTGCTTTCACACCTGTGCATATATATATATATGTGTGTGTGTGTGTGTGTGTGTATATATGCAAGCAAAGAAAGCATGAGTCTTAAGTAACAATTTTGCTTTCGATTAAATGCTTTTATAAATGACATATACAGAAACACACACACACACACACAAAAAGGATAGATGCAATGACACATCCATACATACACTCGCACACACACATATATAATCTGACTTTTATGATTTGAGCGAACAAGACATCACTAGCAATGCTGTTGTTGAAGCATTGACAATCATTAAAAGTACATCATGGTTTTCTTTGTACATATTACTTGAAAAAAATTAATAAATGTTCCTAGTTTGGGGTTTCCAAAAAACGGTGAGATATCAGTATTGAAATCCAAGAAATGCCTTTAGGGTTTGAAATTAAGATATTCTAGAAAGTTGACAAGAAACTTAAGAAAATTCAGGTGTTTTTGCAATTTTCTTTTAGTTCTTTTCGTTATAATTGAGAAATATATACGAACTACTACTTATGTTGTTCGAACTCTCCATTTTAGAGGAAGTACTCGTGTCGGACACATTAGACAAGGGTAAGGGTATGTGATCCTTCTCGGATTCTTTAAATCAAAAGAGGATCCTTTATATCATTTTTGTTGTTTTGGTTTTGTATTTAGAATGATTTCTAATTTGTATTTCACTTATCTAGGCTCGGAATAAAATTCAAACGGTGAATGTTGGACGCCGGCAAGGGATGACATATGCTAAAGTTACGGCAAATGTACACGCCACGCAGAATGTTGATCGAAGGGTGCTAACACGAAAGGAAAAGGTAGTTACTGTGAATGATAATGAAGGTATTTGTAAGATGCAGAAACCTAAGGAAACACATGTAGAAGGATCAAATGACGGTATTTTGAATTGTGCTGAAATAAAGGCTCGTGTCTAGGCATTGAAAGAGGAATTGGACAAATTATCTAATCTTGTGGGATGTGAATCTGTAGCGGAACTCGAGATGCTTTTTTGCCATAAGTGTGGGTTGGGCGTGGAAGCAAAAAGCTTGGCCCCTAGGAGCTATCACCAAACGTAGGCCTTACTAAAGATAAGGGGGATAATGACTCGGGGATCGAAGCAGATCAGGAGATGGGACCTTGGTCTAACGTAGGGGAGCCGAATATGGTGAATTTGGAGTCGGAGACACTGGGTATGATGGACACGACGCCATCGGCATATGGATTATTATTAGTTGAGAAAGAGACAGGACATACATTGGCTGATGGTTTAGCTTCAACTGAACTGAAAGAGCATGATGCGACATGTTCGAACACTGTAGTTCGAAACACATATAATTGGCACTCGAGGCCCCTAAAAGAAAAGGAATTAGGGACCGACGAAGCTCTAGTGTTGTGGACAGATGGCGCCAAGAAAAGAGGAACGGATAGTGATATCGAGCAGGTGGAGAAAGTAGAGGGATTCCCATATGATCTTTTGGAGTATCGTCATGCAGAGGAAACAATGAAAGTGCGTGCGATTGAAAGTCCCCCACCTTCAAATTGGGTTCTTCAAAAAATTCAGAATTTCAGTAGGTTGGTGTGTCTTGTGATGGATATGAAAGTAGACTATTACAATTATTAGAGGCAGCAGGGGACAGGGGATGAGTATAACAGGCAATAAAACAAGAAGAAAAGGAGATCGCAAACTCAAGCAGCTTGAATGGTAAATAAATTATGGGGCTAAAGGTGTTGAGTCAAAGAAAAGATTGCTTGGAAGGGTTGACAAAGCGTTAAGATGATACCAAAGATAATTAGTTGGAACATAAGGGGGTTTAATGTAGTGGAGAAAAGGTTAGGTGTTCGAAATCTGCTAAGGGGATGGAGGGCGGACTTTGTCTGTTTACAAGAAATTAAGTTGGATTTCGTCTCGAGGGCTGTTGTAAGCAATTCATGGGGGCAATATGAAGGATCATCGGGGGCCTCACGAGGTGTGTTACTCATGTGGGACACGAGAGTTTTTGATATGGAGGAGGTGAGTGAAGGACTATTTTCCTTATATCTTTCATTCAGAAATATTGGGGATGGATTTTGTTGGATGTTTATAGGAGTTTATGGCCTAATGATGATGAGAGTGTGGATTGTGGGATGAGTTGACGGGGATGATGGCTTGGTGGAACGTTCCAACGTGTATTGGGGGAGAATTTAATGTGATTCGATTTTCTACTGAGAGGTCAAGTGGTGGGAGATTAACAAAGGCAATGGAGGAGTTCTCAGATTTTATCAGGAAGAATATGTTAGTGGACCTGTCTTTGATTGGTGGAGACTTTACTTGGTCTTCTAATCGAGAGCAGCCTATTCTATCGGGAATAGATCGATTTTTGATTAGTGAGGCATGGGAAGACTGGAAGAGAAGTACACAGAGGTTACCCAGAGAAGATTAGGGATGTGCATTCTGACCACTTCCCTATTTTACTGGTTGGGAATGCGAGGTGTAGTGAAAGAAGACCTTTTAGGTTTGAAAAGACCTGGCAAAAAGTAGAAGGCTTTAGGGAGCGAGTATGAGATTGGTGGGCATCTTACAATTTCAGGGGGTCTCCCAGTAATGTGTTGGATCAAAAATTGAAAGCTTTAATGAGGGATATAAAGAGGTGGAATGAGGAGGTAGTGGGAGATGTTAACTGGCGTAAAAATCAATGCATCTTAGATATAGAAGAATTGGATAGGAGGGAGGAAAGTCAAGGATTGGTAGAGGATGAGAGGGGGAGACGTGGAGAATTAAGGGGAGAGTTGGAAAGGTTGGTGGAGATGAAGGAAATAGCTTGGCGACAAAAATCTAGGGTCAAGTAGTTGAAGGAGGGTGATAAATGCACCCAGTTTTTCCATAGAGTCGTCAATTCTAACAAGCATAACAATTCTATCACCATGCTGGAGGTAGATGGAGTTACTTATGAAGACCTACAAGATGTTGGGACCCAAATGGTAAATTTCTATCAAAACTTGTATTGTGAGCAGTTTGACTGGAGGCTTGAGTTGGAGGGGTTGGATTTTTCTATTATTATTGAGGAGGATGCCAGCTGGTTAGAGAGACCATTTGGGAAGGATGAGATTAGGGAGGTGGTGTTCAACATGAACGACGATAAAGCACCAGGGCCGGACGGATTCTCATTCTCATTTTATAAGGCTTGTTGGGAAGTGGTACGATCGGACATTGTGGATGTCTTTACTTATTTCTTTTAACGTGGCAGGTTCTTGAGAAGTTATAATACTACGTTTATTGTGCTGATTCCAAAAAAAAATCGAGTGCATCTGATATTAAAGACTTTCTTCTTATTAGCTTAGTAAGCGGGGTGTACAAGATTATTGCAAAGGTGCTAGCTAATAGATTAAAGGAGGTGTTGGGTAAAGTGATGTCTAAATTTCAGAATGCCTTTGTCAAAGGCCGCCAGATATTGGATTCCGTACTTATAGCAAATGAATGTATTGACTCGAGACTGCATATGGGGATTCCAGGGATGTTATGTAAACTTGATATTTAGAGAGCCTATGATCACGTGAACTGGGAATTCCTTTTGTATATGCTCAGGCGATATGGCTTCAGGGACAAGTGGCGCCGTTGGATTCAGTTTTGTATATCTATGGTCTCCTAATCAGTTTTGGTAAATGGCACTCCTGAGGGTTATTTTCGAAGTAGTAGAGGTTTGAGGCAAGGGGATCTTTTGTCTCCATTGTTGTTTGTTATTGTTATGGAGGCTTTCAGTAGGATGCTTGAGAAAGCTGCCGGAAAAAGTCTGTTGAGGGGCTTTATGATTAACCAATTACAGGTATCCCATTTGCTATTTGCAGACGACACATTGATCTTCTGTGATGCAGAGGCTGAGCAAATCAAGAACTTGCGACTCTGCTACTGTGCTTTGAAGCTGTATTTGGATTGAAAATTAATTTGGGAAAATCTGAGACCATCACAGTTGGGGATAGCGCTAATGTGGAGGAGTTGGCGACTGTATTGGGTTGTAGGACTGCGCAACTACCTATGTCATATCTTGGGCTCCCTTTAGGAGCACGGTTTAAAAACATACACATTTGAAATAGTATTGTGGAAAGGGTGGATAGGAGGTTAGTGGGTTGGAAGCGTATGTACCTCTCAAAGGGAGGTCGTCTTACACTCATTAAGTCCACTCTATTGAATCTCCCCACTTGCTTCTTGTCATTGTTCTCTATCCCCGTTTCAATGGCAAAAAGATTAGAGAGGATTCAAAGGGAGTTTCTATGAGAAGGTTTAGGGGAGGAAATGAAACATCACTTGGTAAGCTAGGGAGTAGTGTGTTCTTTGACAAAAACGGGGGGCCTCGGATTGAGGAGTCTTTTATTGTTTAATAAGGCCTTGCTGGGTAAGTGGTTGTGGCGATTCGGTGTGGAGAGAGAGCTTTTGGAGAGAAATTATAGAGGCGAAATATAGTGTTCTAGAGGGGGATGGTGCACGGCTGAGGATCGTGGTTCTTATGGGGTGAGTTTGTGGAGGTATATACGATGAGGTTGGAGAGAATTTCAGGATAGATTGACGTATGAGGTGGGGAATGGCAATACTATCAGATTCTGGGAAGATTGCTGGTGTGGAGATCGGCCATTAAGAGTGGAGTATCCTTCCCTGTATCATATTACTTTGATGCCGCAAGCTATGGTGAATGAAGTCTTACATGTGCATAATGAGAATCTCAGCTGGAACATTGCTTTTGAGAGGGGTCTACAGGACTAGGAATTGGATGATTATGCGTTACTCCTGACCTCTTTGTACGAGGTGCACGTCTGGGTAAGCGAGAGTGATAGTAGTAGGTGGAGGTTGGCACACGATGGCATTTTCTCAGTAAACTCTTATTTTAGATCTTTATTGGAACTTGAGCAGAGTTCATTCCCCTGGAAAAAGGTATGGCGTTGTAAACTGCCCCCTTGGGTGTCATTTTTACTATGGACGGTTGTGAGGGAACAGGTGTTAACAGTGGATAACCTTCGATGTAGAGGCTTTTATGTTACGGAATGATGTTATATGTGTCAGAGGAATGGAAAGACGATTGACCATTTGTTCCTTCATTGTAACGGTGCTTGTACCCTATGGAACGATATTCTAGCTTCTCAACACATAGATTGGGTGTTTCCATAGCGTATGAAGGATGTATTGAAGGCATGGGTGAGAAGATTTCGTAATAAAGATAGCAATATCATTTGGGACCTTGTCCCAGGATGCATCGTCTGTGTGTGTGGAGAACGAGAAATAGCCGTTGTTTTGACGATCATACACGAACAACAAAACATATTAAAGAATTGTTTTATTTGACACTGTATACTTGGTTTAATGCCGTGGCTATTATTCGCGTAGACGGGTTGCCCAATTTTATGTCGTTTCTATCTTGTATTAATTGATAATACACTTCCTGTGTATTACCATGATTAATAAAATATTTGATTACCTATAAAAAATATATATATATTATTAAGATTCATTCTTGAAAATATATACCTAAACTGAATGTATAAAACTTGTGATCTGGAGAACTAATTCTTGAAAATAAAGTTTAAGCTCTAAAAAGGAATAATATCAGCTTTGTTGTGGAGCACTTGGGGATTTGGGCCTAATTATTTCTTAAGCTCCCAAGGTCTAGACTAGAGATTTGGATCATTGATATTTGGGATTACTCTTAGCAGTATAGCTAAGTCTTCCTACGTGATGCAAAGATACGTAGGAGACTATTATTTATGTCTCATTTAGTGATCAATTACATGTTTTTCTGCCTTTGGCTTCCCTCTAGGTGATGACATCATGAGATTAACCACTAGATAGCTCTGATGCTCGGACTTTCTAGACTAGAGATTTGGATCATTGATATTTGGGATTACTCTTAGCAGTATAGCTAAGTCTTCCTACGTGATGCAAAGATACGTAGGAGACTATTATTTATGTCTCATTTAGTGACAATTACATGTTTTTCTGCCTTTGGCTTCCCTCTAGGTGATGACATCATGAGATTAACCACTAGATAGCTCTGATGCTCGGACTCTTCGAAATGGATGAAGTATCCGCGTCGACACGATATGAGCATAGAATGTGTTAGCCAAGTTTCAATTGGACACCTTGCTCTTTTTGCTTTTGTCTTTTTCTTCTTTCTTTTTTTGTTCTTTCCTTTTTGTTCTTTCTCGTTTCTACTCTCTGTAAACCTTGTTCCATCGTCAAAAGGGTTGAGGAAGGCGGCAGTGCTAGGGTTTCCCTTCTTTCTTTTTCTTTTATTCTTTTTTCCTTCTTTCCCTTTTTATATCTATGGTTTAGGGTTTTCTTTGTATAAAACGAAAATGAGTTTCATATAGTACTATTTAGTGTTCCATTAAGTTCAAATTACAATCAAGTCCTTCATTTTCTATTTTATATAACATTAGTAATTAACTTCCCATAATTAAAAAGTAAACTCCAAAATTTTATATATTTGTTTTAACCCCTTATTCAATACTCATTTCCTTCTTTGTGAACAATTGATTTTGGTCTATTTAAAATGATATCTTGGGTTAGTAAAAATTTTTGAATTTTAAAAGACTTACCCACGTACCCGTGTTTCAAATTTGGATTCTTTTTGGTTATATCTCTGAATTCTATATTTTAGAAAATAAAAGATCTGATACTTAAATATGTACTCGTACCCGATACCCATATCCAAGTCTGAGCATCATAGCTTCTCAGTATCCTCTTTTGGCTAAACTAATTTCTTTTCCCTTTTTTATTTTGTTAAAGCTATTTGCTCTAGTATTTCCTTGAACTTTGACTCCGAAAACAGATAATATTTTTCAATTATCAGATCCAAATCTGATTGTATGTCATTATTCCTCTGAATCTGGTAGATGCAAAGGGAGGGTCAAAAACACTTGTTCATGGCATTAGTTCCAATGTGGATTTTGTGAATGAATGTGTTTCATGGGGTAATTGCTCTAACTCGTAACGTTATGTGATGAATGTGTCATTCTTGGGCTTTATACACAGACCTAGAGCACCAGGCTTGACGATGGAGTTCTATTTTCGAGCTTCACCTAAGTACCTCTCGCTCTCCCTCCACCTACACCTCCACCTTCCCTCTCTGCTTTTGTGCCCATGTGTTTTATTTGTTTATTTTGGTGGATGAGGTGGGCAGGTGGAGAGTTCAATATTGATTCTACTGACTTGGGAACTCATCAAGATGAATATCAACCTTGACTGGTAGTTTTGATGCACGACTACTTTAAGTAGAAACTTGTAAACCTAGTGACTTTGACTTCTTTCATTTTCTTAGTTGCTTTCACACGTACTCGATTTTGTTTCCTCTTCCTTTCAATCATGTTTAACTGTCAATGAGTTTTCATTTCTGTTTATCTGAAACATGTTCTTTTTTATTGATCTTTTATGTCAATAGCTGAAACTGGAGCTGCAAAGCAAAGCAATACTGCACAAGCCCTTGAGCAGTGAGTTACCAAACTTGTACAGAAACTTTCTTTAATTTATAAATTTGGCAGCAAGAGCTAGCACTTTCACTTGCCTCACAACAATAGGTGGGACACTAGGGTTTTTGAGTACTCTTATTGTACCATCACACACGCTATACTTTTGTACAAGGCCTATATTTTCCAGCAATAAATTTTTTAAATGTAGCTCTTGATTACACTTTCGGATTTAAAGGTCATTCTGTTAAATTTCCACAGGTAGAGTTATTGTGTGCTGACAAGGTTTGCTTACTATGTATTGCTGTAGTAACTTTCAGCTGGGAAAATGGAGGCAGTAACCTCGAAGGTTTTCTTACTAATAAGGTGAATAGAGTCTATAATCTTCAATACTATGTATCTTGGTAGTAACTTTCAACTGGCAAAATGGAGGCAGTAACCTCCCCTTGAGCTTGTTCCTCCTGTTCCCATTCTGGATTTGATTTTATTAGACTAACACCTACTACAACAACGGGGTTATGCTTTAAGAAAAACATCATGTGAAATGCATGATTTAAAGTGCTCATAACTTTGTTAATGTCCCCTTTTTTGTTTTTCTAAATCTACTTATTTTTGTTTACTAATCATTGGTTTAAATGTGCTATTTTCCATGTGGACTAATAGATAACTATCTTTGGGTAAATTGTATTCATCTTCAATCTCCATATACATATGCTCGTCTTCTGATTATTGATAAGTTTAATATTTTCACGAATTAATGCATTTTCAAATTATTTCTTTCTCAAATTAATTAGTTCCTGAATGATCTCATATCCTGTGGTTGGATTATTGAATCAATTTCTGCAACCATGGAAAAGAAAAAAGCTTAACTAGAACTCAAATAGATCAAGTAATAGGATCATGAAAAGGTCAAAAAATGGCAAGATATATTTCTGAAACCTTAAAAATTCATCTAACTAGATTTCCATTTTAATCGATTTGGGAGGCAGTATGATTGGAATAATGTAGAATGGTACAATAATGAGAAAAGAACTTGAGTCTCCTCACATGCACACTGCTTTGCACCACATCATGCAACAGCCTGACCATTTCCCCACTTTTCCCCATCGCCAGCAAACCAATTCTAGTATTTTGACCCGAAGATACCTATAGTTTTTAGTCCTTTTGCCTTTTCTTTTACTATTGCTGATTCTGTATAGATATTATATATCATGATATTGATATGTACTTGCATCTTACAATTTGGTTTCAGGAACAGATCTTAGAGAGGTTTGTTGATGTCAATTTGTCAGGGGCAATTATAGCTTGTGCCTTCTATAGATATTCTTAGACTTTCAAGAGATGGAGAGGCTATTCAACATTGAACAATGTATTATAGCTTATAATTTTTACCACAGTCAGAGAGTCATTATTTTTAATCGCTGAATTGTCTGTTGTTAAGTTAAAAATGTGTATTCTCAAAATTTTTTAAATGTTTATCTGGGTGGTGATTTGGCCTTTACTTTCTAGTGTTTGATCAATTGCTGAAAGAAAGTATATAGGAGATTTGAATTCACTGAATATTCATTTTATGTATTTGGATTATATTGCCTTGCAGTGGATATGGTTCAGTGATTTGATTGAATTTGGCGTGCTATGTTCACATTTATATTCTTTTCGGTTGTTTTATTTGTTATGTTCCAGGAACATGCCGTTGTGGCTCGGAGGCTTGGAAGAATACTCCACACACACATTACATTCTATTACTCTAATGATTGGCCTTATTATCAAGGAGATTCGAGATACTCATTACCTAAAGAACTATGGATGATATAAATCAGTTATTTTTTTTTGGCTCTTATACTGTAGGGGAACCTTGTTCCAGCTAAATTTCAAAGTACAACACCTAACACTAAATTTCTCGAAATTTGCTGTGGGCTGGAGCTCGAAGTGTTAGCTTTGGTGATGACACCATTAGTTGTCAGAAATTTCCTTGCCAGCAATACTTGCTCTGAGTTATGAAAGTATATTGGCATTGCATTTAATGGTGAGGATGTGGTATGTGGGGGGGGGGGGGGGGGGG
>NC_036238.1:16626487-16632394 GCF_002742605.1 Olea europaea var. sylvestris
GGGGGTGTAGACCAATTCTTCATGCTAAATTTTTATTTCATCTCTCCCAATACCTACCTAGATGCAGTCAATGAGCAATCAAGAATAGATTGCAACTTCAGGTGCAGCTGGGATCCGTGTCTGCCTAAGGTCCGCGTCCAAATGGTTCAACTAATGTCATAATTTGCAGTACATGTGGCTGAAATATGGTCTGAATTACTTTGGAAGCTGGGGTGTGCTCGAGTCCGACAAAATTGGGATATTCTTGATGTGATTTTCAGCATGTACATTAGCTTCGTGTTGACTGTTTAAGTAGTAGTACTAATTTTCACTTTTGAGGGACAGAACAAAGTCCTGTTTCGACTTATTCAAACTGTATCAATTTTCTAATTCCTGTACCCATCCTATGTCCCGTTACCCTTTTAAATTGTGCTTTTATTTAAAGTGTTGGCATACTTCACAGAGGATATATGATTGCCATATGTTTATTGAACAGGGGATCATATTTTTATCACGTAGTATACTAAGTATTATATTTTAAAAGGTTGCTGGTACGGTCCATTTTTTCTCCATGCTGAGTTTGGGTAATAAGACTGCTTAAGCCATGCCTTCATATATTGAATAAGAATTATTCTACTTGGCCAGGGCCAAGTGACAGGCCCTGGTGACAGAAGCCGAGGTGTTTGCACCTCGGCCATTGATCTGAATAGCCAAAAAAAAAAAAAAAAAAAAAAAAAAGAAAAAAATGAATTTCAGATCTGGGGCTGAGGTGATGTCACCTCAACCCCTGTCCCCATCTCTGTCACTGTAGCGGGGCTGATTGAATAATGTAATTTCTATATTTTGGGGTTATCTCTTAGTTCTGTTGATTACCTTTGGTTGGAGGCATGGTAATGGATGTTGAAGCATGTTGGAGTTGCTCTGATGTATATTTGAATGTTTTTCTGCTGATTCAAGAGTCAGGAAAGTGAAGAAGACACGTGTTTATTAACTTTATTATTAACACGTTTTTATGTGTATTTTAAATCAAGTGGTTCAGCTTTTCTTGTTGGGATTGGTTTTGACCAATTCGTCTGACTGATGGTTAGATTGGAAAAAGAGGACACAAACAATTTACCCTTTTAGCAATTCATATATTCTATACACATGCGTGTACCTGCTCTGAAATATTAAATCATATATTCAGGAAGCATCATGCTGTTTCTTCAAAATCTACGGCAACCACTTCTAACACGCTGTTTATTTAAACAGCGATGATGTAATTGTGTGGTATATTCGCTTCAGATTAATCAATTTGAAGCATCAAATGACTTTCTCTGCAGAAACCTGAAATCCAGTGCTGAGGTATTCCATGAGTCGGTTCTGCAGTCGATTACAATAAAAAACCAGAAGATCAACAAAGAAAAAGGAACAGTTCTGCTGTGAAAAATGAAAGGTTTCGATGATTTTCCTCGTGATTTGATCATCGAAATACTCGCAAGACTTCCTGCTAAGGTTCTCTGCAAGTTCAGGTGCGTCTCAAAACGATGGTACAATTTATTAACTGACAAGGATTTGATCGTGCGTCACGCAGAATTGTCTAAGCGAAAACCTCTGTTATTGACCCGGAAATATATTTCGGATGCAAATGGGGAAATGAATGGAAGCAAAGTCACAGTTGAATTGACCTCTATGGACATGGAGGGAAATGTAACAGATGAATTCAGGGATGTACTTGATGGACATGTTCACACATTCATTTCTTGCTATCCATTCAGTATTATATGCTGCATGTACTCTATTTATGTTTGCAATCCTAGTATTCGTCAAGTTGTTCGTGTCCCCTATCCTTCTAATGCTCGTCTATATAACGTTGGATTTGGATACCTTCCCAAGTTGAGCGAGTACAAAATCGTGCATTTGTTGTACCATTCCTTCGTTGGAGATGGAAAAATTGGGTGTGAAATCTTTAGTTTTAAACATGGTGAGGGAGTTGACTCTGGCTCTTGGAGAACACTCGGCGATTATCCTTGTAGGGCCTGGATTGATGGTCACCCTCTTTGTGTGAATAAGACTATTTACTGGGGATTGGTATCTACTTCTTGGAATGACAAGTCTATTCTCTCGTTTGACTTGGATAACGAAGAATTTAGCATTATTTCCTATCCCGTGTGCAATTCTGAAAAGTACAGCAGCTTGGTGTATACAAAGATTATGGGGTGTTTATGTCTTGTGGGGTGTTCAGCACGAGCATCAACCTTGGATATATGGTTGCTGAAGGATGAGAAGAAGGAGATTTGGGTAATGGAACATAGTATTAGTCTCTTTCCCTCGAGTGTTAGGTTTTTGGGTCCTTGTGAGAATCAATGCGAAGAAATACTGATCCACGTGGAGCAAAGAGGGCTCATTTTTTACAATGTCAAGGATCAAACTTACAGAGGGATTGAAAAGTGCAGAGCCATGGAAAATTTCAATAAGCCATGTCTTTACTATGATAGTCTTATTCCTCTACGCTTCATGACACGTCGATTTGAATAGCACTGGATAGTATTAAAACATATAATAGAGCTAAGATTTTCTTTGTTATATTGTCAAATACGATATGTCAAACACACCCATGTCCAGAATTGTCGTAAGAGGGATCACCCAGTATATATATATATATATTTCTTTTGCATTTCACTGTAGGAGGAGGGTCCTTGGAATTTTGCTCTGCTAATGGTATAAATTGTAGTTTTTATTTTTATTTTTATATTTGGATTTGCTACTTGTACATAAAAAATATACATAATGGATTACATAATATGATGTTGAGGAAAAAATAGATGAAAACGTTGATTGTATTTTAAATTGGCTAATCTTAGAGAGCCATATGACACTGTGTAATCCATTATATAAATCTTGATATACATGTAGTAAGATACCATTTTTTTCACAAGCTTGTATTAGGTTTTTTATTTTCTTCTTCCTTTTTTTGGCAATTTTCCGACTTGTTCTTTTTTATCTTTTATGTTGTGTATGCAAAACACTTTGTATAATGAGACAGCAGAAAACTGTGATCATGATACAGTTATTGTATCGTTCAATAAAACTTGGGGTTTCATACAATTTTATGCTATGAATGAAGAGATTTTTGGACTTCATAAATACAAAATATGCACTGCATTTTACTTAAAACATGTATTTATGATTATTTGCAGCAAAAAAAATCAGCAGGCACACACGTCTCAAACCTCATGTCCATATACAAATTATATAGGTTAACAGAAAAGTAAATGAGTTTACAACTGCTGCTAGAAGGCTACTATCACTGAATTATAAGCTCAGATCAGAATAGATCCTCTATTACTGATTTTGCTTTCACTTCCCACCTCCTCAGATCTCGAAAAATGACATTTAAATACCACTCATCAGCTTCAATAATTGCAACTCAGACTTTGTCTTATCACTCTCAATTTCTCGTTTGTTTTCTGATCATTGGTTTGTGCCTGCACCTTCATTCTTTCTTTCTCAAAGTACTCTGTGTCCAAAGAACGCAGGAGCACAAGAAAGATAATCGAAGTCTGAGTTACTCTACATTAGTTAAGCATAAAAGGAATGTTTAATTTGCAGAACTGGATAGAACTCATGAGTAATAGACAAGATTTTAAGTTCTTATTCTTCCATAATACTCTTGAATCCTGTTTAATATTGTGTACCACACATGTCGAAAATGCATGTTGCCACACATTTCTGCGATGTCTAACATGGGGTGCACATTATTTTTAGTTGGTATTGTAGACGCTGTTCTTTGGGAACAATGGAGTCAATTTTGGTCATGTGAACTACTGATACGGTAGAGATAATCCATGGTAGAATAGTAACGAATTCATACTACAGTAAGGGAACAAACTATAGAATTTGAGCTTTAACATGATTTACCTGCTGTTTTCTTTTCCTCTCTAGTTTGGCCTGTTTCAAGTCAAAGGAATATAGGAATGTTCCAAACACCAAGTGCCAACAAGAAGAAGTCAAAGGAATATAGGAATGTTCCAAACACCAAGTGCCAACAAGAAGAAGTCAAAGGAATATAGGAATGTTCCAAACACCAAGTGCCAACAAGAAGAAGTCAAAGGAATATAGGAATGTTCCAAACACCAAGTGCCAACAAGAAGAAGTCAAAGGAATATAGGAATGTTCCAAACACCAAGTGCCAACAAGAAGAAGTGTGTTATTAGGTAATTAAAGACGAGCCAAGAACATTATCTGAGATTGACTGAATTTTATATCTGAAAGTATACATCGGTAAATATTTCTATAATTACCAGTCTGTTTTAGGTCTGCATTCTCTGCTTTCAACGGTTCTAGTTCTGCTTCGAGTTCGAGTGTAAGCCTGCCAAAACAACTTCAACATTGTAAATTAAGAGTTGTCAAAG
Organism: Olea europaea var. sylvestris; assembly: GCF_002742605.1. Classification (NCBI taxonomy): domain Eukaryota; kingdom Viridiplantae; phylum Streptophyta; class Magnoliopsida; order Lamiales; family Oleaceae; genus Olea; species Olea europaea. The sequence goes on from NC_036238.1 coordinate 16,630,861, forward strand.
ATCAAATCATAAGCTTTATCTGGTTTATGAAATCATCAAAATCAAATCCAATATCCAGTAAAATTGTTTTAACTCTTGAAGCTGAACACTACAAGAAAATGGAATACCTGTTTCCTAGCTCTAGATCGTGCAGCAGACTCTCGATTCTTGATCATCCTTCGTTGTTGCCTCTCCACCACCATATCTTCCAGGCCACTGGTGATTCGCTTCCGCCCTCTTTTCACCCCATTGGCATCTAAACCATACTGATTACTATTCTCCACCTGGTTGTACACAATCTATCCGAGGACACTGTACTTACCAGGTGTTAACTGAATAAGCATTAAGATAGAAACAATCTTTTTGAAATATTTATGTTTATCTTTAATTTGTTAGACAGTTATACTAGTTTGTTTTACAACCTTGGGAAGTTAATTTCTGTTATTGTATAACTCTATAAATACAGATATTCTTCATTGAGTAAGGTATCAAAGAAACCCACTCAGATTCACTTTGTTTCTTTATTTTCTTTCATGGTATCAGAGTCCATTAAACTCCAACGAGCGATTCGATTCAATTATAAGTCTCAGTTAATAAGCAACGGATTGCAAAATTGGTCTGCTCAAACAAGCCATCATCTTGCGGAGGCATGTTAAAAGATAAAAATCCCACATCGGTTAAAAATCGAAATATTGACCAACTTAAAAAGATCTTGGGTTACTCCTCTTAACATGGGTGGCCTTATTAAGATGGACCCCAAATCTTAACATGGTATCTTAACAAGGTTGACCTCATTTAATCAATTTAAATGCATACTGCGACTCCGACTGGGGAGGAAATCCTAATGACTGAAGGAGTAGCAATGGTTACAAAATATTTTTAGGTAAAAATTTGGTTTCGTAGAGTGTTAAAAAGCAGAATGTTGTGTCACGTTCAAGTACAGAAGCTAAATATAGATCACTGGCTTTAGCAACTGCTGAACTCTATTGGACACGTATGCTATTTCAAGAATTGGGAATTACACTTCCTAAATGTCCAGTGATTTGGTGTGACAACATAGGTGCTATTGCTTTGGCCTCTAATCCTGTATTTCATACTTGGACCAAGTATATCGAAGTAGATTATCATTTTGTGAGAGAAAAAGTCGTGAACAAGGATGTTCAAGTATGTCATATTTCAACAACAGATCAAATTGCTGACATATTCACGAAGGGCCATACAGCATTACAGTTCAAGTTTTTAAGGCACAAACCGATGATCTGTTTGCTGCCCATCAGTATTATTAGTTTGCAGGGGGGGTGTTAACTGAATATGCATTAAGATAGAAACAATCTTTTTGAAATATTTATGTTTATCTTTAATTTGTTAGACAGTTATACTAGTTTGTTTTACAACCTTTGAAAGTTTATTTCTGTTAGAGTGTGTTTGATTGATATGGAAAATATCACCTAAAAAGAAAATATTTTCCTTTTTTTTAGGAAAATAAAAACCACCTTCCCCCAAGGAAAATATTTTTCTTAAAAACAAGGAAAATTAGACATATTTTCAAAAGTTG
>NC_036238.1:16644103-16725689 GCF_002742605.1 Olea europaea var. sylvestris
GGCGGATCCAGCGCCTGGCGAGCACTGGTGGCCGCGCGTACTGGATCCGACGACAGCCCTTTTTTTATTGACAACATATACATTTTTTAGGTTATATTACTGATATTCACTCTTAATTCAAACATTGCTTCTAGCCAACTTGGGCAGAGGTGGCATTTTCGTCTTGCAAATCTCGGGTTCGATTCATTTTACAACAAATTTATTGTATGATTTTTTTGTTTCTACAATTTTTACCAAAAATTAATGGAATAAGGATGAGGGATTTGAACCTGGACATCTTGTTAGAATTATTAAGAGATTGACCACTGCAACACTTAGTGGTTTATGACACTAAGGGCATGTTTGAGCCACATTTTTAAAAAAAAAATATATTCTTAAGTAGTGATTTGACATCATTTCAATCACACATTTTTCAATAAAATAATATTACTTGTAAATTAAAAACTTTTTCTTTATTTTCTAACCACACATTTTTCATTAATACACTATTCAAAAATTCATTCTAAGGGAAATAATGTGGCTCAAATAAGGGCTAAATTTAACAAATTTATATATCTTAATTGTAGCGGGTTTAATGCAATTATCAACATTCAAACCCATGCTCTTCCTTTGAATTATATAAAACTTAGCAACAATGTCATTTGGTGAGTATGATTTATTCTTATAACAAAAATTATATATGTTCAATTTCAATAAAATAATTATTGTATTTAAATTTTAGGCCTTATTTATTTCAAAATACATTTTTCTTTCTTATTTTTAACCATACATTCTTTAACTACTTATTCTTCATCAAAACATTATTCCAAAATGTATTTTTTGCAAAAAAAACATCAAACGAGCTTTTGATATTTTATTGCAGCCAACAATTGACGGTCAACGGTCGTCTGTACTGACTCAAAATCCTGGATTTGCCACTAACTATGATGCATGTAGATATTAGTGTACATCGGCAATGATGTGGATTACTCTCGTCGAAATAAACTTGACACTTGCACTAATTGATCAATCTCTCCTACTATTTATATTTTAAATCTCCAACCCTTCCACTTCGTCTCAATTTCATCCCCCATTAATTTGAGGACATATCCCAACTTTTCAAGAATTCACGCATATGGTACCTTCTGATAATTCGATCTAAATTTTCTGTTAATGTCACATTAAATGACATTTCTACCCTCAAACTTAAATAAACTATAAAAGTAAAAAAATAAAAATAAAAATAAAATAGAAAAATAAATAAAAATAACCAAAAGACAAAAAGAAAAAATTGCTCTTAAGAGACCATTATTGCATGACCTAATAATCTAGGCATGTGGCGTAAGCTCAGCGGTTCTAGAATCATTAATGATCCGTGAATATTTGCAATCTCATCAGAAATATTATCAAAATAGTATTTCTTTTTGGTATAACAATTACTTCGTATGGCTAATAAATTAAGGAGCGTTCTTTAATTCTTTTTAACATCCAATTCATCATTACACACAAAGCATCCCTAAATTAAGTATTTAACTTAGTTTTATTACTACATAAATGATTACTTAAACATTGTATTTTTCATGTAGAAAATACCATGAACTTCAACAACATCATATAGGGAGAAAATAATTAGTTGAAAAAATAAATTAACTCGAACCACCTTTAAAAAAACATGCTTTTAAGAAATGCAACCACCAAGGCACAAAGTATAGTAAAATAAAAACATCATAACAATTTCCAAATGATAATTAGATGGTACACTTGCGACGATCTCGTTTAGTAATAGACGAGTGATCAATCAAGTTTAAAAGTCGACTTTTAGCAATTTTTTAAGCAGCTTTTAAATATGACTAAACATAATATATTCTCGTGATACTCGTTAAAAAATACCTGTTGGTCATAGGATTAATCAAACTGGTTGCCAAAAGCCCAAAATTCTGCAATCATCAAGGAAAAAACTAGAAATTAATTTTTTTATGAAAAAACACAAATAGACTAATGTACAATTAGGACTGTAAATGGATCGGATATGGAACGGATCTGCACAAATCCAATCCGATCTGTTAAGAAAAATTATCCTATTCTATCCGATCCGATAATCCAACGGATATTTGATTGTTAAATTCATATCCAATTTACCATGTTATTGGATATTCGATCTGATAATCCGGTCCGAATTTTTAAAAAATATATTTTTTCCAACATTTTTTTGGGTAATATGATTTTTTCCCAAAAAATATTTTAACTATCTTGATGGGCTTACCTATTATATTAGAAGGCCCATATCATCAATTTTTTATCCAAGCAATGCTCCTTTAGTTCCTTTTTAAAGGAGACTTCCTCTTGGAATGTTTTAGTAATGTTCCAATGTGGGATAATAACTTTTTAAATGATACTCCTCTTCCAATATTTTAATGATATTTCAATATGAGATAGTAGTCAATTGTCAATTCTAAGTGTTACTAGTTTATTTTATTATTTTCATTAAAAATCATTACCTCAACAAGATTATAATCACAAATAATATCAATTTAAACAATATAAATTATTTTTGGACATATTAATTATTAGTTTTTGATGTTATAAAACAAATTACTATAATTATTTTTATCTTATTTTAATTAATAAAAAAATTAAATATCTTCGAATATTTCAATTACAATATTATACTATTATCTAATATTATTTATTATTTAAAAATTATGTGTAAAGCATAATATAAGTTTCAAAATGGAAAAAATTATGTTTACTAGATTATGATATAATATATAAAATATATTATATTACTATAATAAATTGGATCGGATTATTATTGGATCGGATCGACTTATATTCATATTTGCTCTATTTAGTTAACGGATTATCGGATTGGGATCTTAATCGGATTATCGAACTGAGACCCTAAATCTATCTTCCATTAATTTCATCGAATTCGGATCAAATTTGGATCAAAATCCAATTCATTAACAGCCATATGTACAATACTTGCGAAACCTTAGAACTTACATGCAACGTAACATGCATGCATAGATACATACATATAGCGGTAGATATGGAGAGAGGAGAGAGAGAGAGAATAGGTGAGATGATTGCCTCTCAAGACTGGTGTATAGCAGACAATAATTTGAGTTTCTATGCAATGCCCGATTCTTCCTCGGTTTACACCTATCTTGCAGTGTAGATTAAGCTTTTGCTCGATCTCCATTATTCTCAAAATATACTGCAGAAAGGACCCCATTAATCTGATTATTTTTCGTCTTTTCTTTTTAATCACATTCATCAAAAAACTAATATTACACACAAACAAAAAACATTTTATCATTTTTTAATTATACATTCTTCATCAATTTAATATTTTAAAATACATTTTTCAATAAAAATGAGGCTCAAACATGATCTAAACTCTCATATGGGGCCGGTCTTTTCGGGCCTATATAAATTCTGTCTTGTTGGTAATTGTATTTGTATGTTTCTCCAAGATGGTTGGTTGGTCCTGGTAAATATATTTGGCCTTGTAATAAATGAGGTCAAGTCTCAAATTAAAAAAAGTTATAAATTTCAAACATGTATTTGAGTCAATTTAACGATCATATAATGTGTCATAAGTTGGTCTGTGTGATGGTAACTCGATTAGAAAGGTCCATTGGGGAGTTCTTACCGTGGAAAGGACTTTTTCTTTCATATATTTTTCTACTTTGGGGGAAGAAGGCCTGCGTTTCGAGATTGATATTGTCTTTTACGTGGGCCTTTTGCAGAACCACAATCACTTGCTCTTGGTCATGTTCCACGATTATCAATAGATCTACAATTGAGATCTGCGTGGGGATCATCTGCTACTTCAAGTGATTCACTAGGATAGATTGACCTATATATTTCCTACTTTTTGAGTACGAAAGATTCAAATGAATATTTTTTTAGATTTTTGTATGACTTTCAAATTAGGAAGAAGATAGAATGCTGAGTAGATTTCAATTTAAATTTCAAATGAATTGAGAGTAAGATTATGCTACTATGTACATTAAGATATTTTTCAATCCTCCAATGATATTATGTCACTTGTACATTATGGACACCCTTATAGACACCATAATGTACATGTAGAATTATCCTTGAGGGTATAAGATATTTCTGTAGACTTTTTATTTTGAATTTCAAATCCCCCAAAAACAAGGTTTGAGTGTTCCTTTTTTATTTTTAATGTAAGAATATATTAGATAAATAATATTTTCCGCCAAAGACCTAAGACAAAAATTGTTGAATTGGACTGACCATATTCCTAATTCCCTCTTTTTTTGCAAATACATTCATGTTGTCCGCGCTCTCTCTCAAACTCTACTGCACCCTCAATTTTTTGATAATTTTATGGCTTGTGTAAGTTTCTTTTATTAAAGCAATAGTTTAGATTTTTACTCTATAGCCATCAAGCTATGAATTCACGTGCAAGCTCATAAAATTGTACAATTGGTTCTCATTTTATTGTTGGGGTGACAAAGTAGTCTATAATCTTTAAAAATAAACAAGTTAAAAAATTCAAACTCATCCTCCGCAGACGAACTCTGTAGAGGAACCCTTAAGTTTTCAAGATATTGGATTCTCACCAATGTTTAGGTTACTCAAGCCAACATTTTCGATTCTGCTTGTCCACCACTATTTGTAGGGGCTTTCTTCTAAGACGGAATGCTCCCATACCAATATATTTTTACATCTCACAATTTCGATAGATAACTTCATTTAAATATTGGAGATCCTTTTTCTACTTTTCTAATTTTTGAGTGGGATGAGATTTAAAATAGAGAAAATGCAAGGTGTTTTATTTCTTCAAGCAAGGTCCTCAAATGATCCACGTATTTTCTAAAATTTTTAGATAGATTTACAATGTAAATTGTGCACAACACATTCTTATAATGTAGTGTTCAAAATGACAGGCATTGACAGCGCCTCTATCTAAAATGTATAATGTGCACAATATATATACCCCGTTCGTCCCATTTATACCAGCTAGTTTTATTTTTCACAGCGATTAAGAAATTTTATTTTTTTCGAAAAACTTTGGTAGTCTATCTTATTTATATTTGTACAATTTCAAAATTAAGCAGGAAAATTTGGATAGGAGTAAGCAAATTAAGTAAGGGTATATTAGTAAACGAATAATATAAAACATTCTCAATAAAGAAATAAAACTATAAAATTGGGACCAAAAAATAAGAAAGTCGACCTTTATAAATGGGACGGATGAAGTGTAATATAGTGTCCAACATGTGAGAGCCAGACTAAACTTAAGGCGTGCATATATTACGCATATATTACTTATTTATTTATTTACTTACAATTCTTAAAATGCTGATTTTGTATAGGTCGGCACAAAATACGAATTAAATGAAGAAGAGGATATTGAATTAGAGTTCGACAAAGAGTTAGATATGATTTAATCTCCTATACTATCTACATTATATGACTATGATTTCGAAATTTATCTTTTTGTTGGAAACTTTGAAAAATGTATAAAGTTCCTATAAATCTATTTTACATATTTAGTAGGTATTATTCTAATTATTAAAAGATTCTTAGATTGATTAAAATTTTAAAATAATATTAAAATAAAAAAGATTTTTTATGCTTAGGCCTCTCCTAGGCTCGGCTTACCCGAAATTTGACCTCCACATATTGTCATACATTACGTTTTTTTAGAACACTAATATAATGTAATACTCATTTTCCCTAAATTTGAGCTCCACATATCGGTGCATTTGATTGCTAATATTTTTCATGAAAAATATATTCTTTCCACCCAAAATCCTAGTTTTGTGTTGTTTGATAAACATTTTTTTCCATGAAAAATATTTTCCTACTTTTGATTATGTGATCAAAATTTTTTTCAAAATCAAAAAAAATATTTTCTTTATATTGAGTATGATTTTATTTTTCAGGGGATCCATTATTTCTTTCTTTTTCTCATCTATCCACCACTAAAAAATGCACGAGTATATTGCGTATGAATTGCCTATAATTATTTTCTTTTCATACAAATTTTATGCTCGAAATCAAACGCATCCTACATGTATAGCGTAGTTTTTATTTAGGGTAATTGGCACAAAACGTCCCTACCTTTCATGTCGATTGTGAAAAACGTCCCCACATTTCATTTTTTTGACATTTTTGCCTTTACTTCAACGTTTGGTTGAGCAAAACATCATTTTCCCTATTTTTGAACGTAAAATGACCATTATACCCTCTTATTTAAAACAAAAAATCAAAAAAAGAAAAGAAAAATAAAGCACAAATTGCAATCATACTCCCAAATATTTTGAAAAAATATAAATCAATCCAATAAATTATAAAAATTAAAAGATCATCTCTTTCTTCTCTTCTCTCCCTCTTCCTCCCCTCCTTCTCACCACCAAAAATCCACCCTCCAGCAACCTTGGGCGTCGGACCAACATACCACTTTGAAGCCCACACTTCCCTCTTTGAAACCCACCCAAGCTCCGACCATAACTCCAATCGATTTGACCAAAAATTGAAGCCAAAATAGGCTACCTAAAATATATTTAAACAACAGATTTAATAATTTTTTTTCACTGCCGTCTGTAAGTTATTGAATATATTTCTGATTTGTTAAAATTACCTTGTGGTGATTGCACGGGGACGAGAATATCGAGAGGATTATTATCAGGCCCGATAGCTAAAGGATTGGTTTCCTCCGGCACTTCTTCCCGGATCCTCCCCAAGTTGTTCCCACTATTAGCCACCATGGGAACGTCGTTTTTCGAGCGGCTATTGCTATTTCCGATTGGGGATCCGGCGAGAACTAGAGCATTGAATTCTCTACTCATGGTGGTGAAATTTTCACTTTCAGTACTACTAGCCATGGACAGATTTGATGATCTGTGGCTACTCGTTTCCCAAGCAATTTCTCTCTGAGGGGGTGGTGGCTGTAGGCGAGATGGGGTTAGTGCATGGATTTCTCTAATTTGGGGTTTTGTAGGCGAGATGGGGTTAGTGAAATTTTTTTTATTGAATTTGTTGTTTAAATATGTTTTGGGTAGCCTATTTTGGCTTCAATTTTCAGCCAAATTGATTGGAGTTATGGTCGGAGCTTGGGTGGGTTTCGAAGAGAGTAGTGAGGGCTTCAAGGTGATATATTGGTCCGGCACTCAAGGTGATCGAAGGGTGGAGTTTTGGTGGTGGTGGAGGAGGGGAGGAAGAGGGAGAGGAGAGAAGAAAGAGATTATTTTTATAATTTATTGGACTAATTTATATTTTTTCAAAACGTTTGGGAATATGATTACAATTTGTGCTTTATTTTTCTTTTCTTTTTTGGTTTTTTGTTTTAAATAAGAGGGTATAATGGTTATTTTACGTTCAAAAATAGGGAGAATGATGTTTTGCGCAACCAAACGTTGAAATAAGGGCAAAATTGTCAAAAAATGAAAGGTGAGAACGTTTTCCACAATCAATACGAAAGGTAGGGACATTTTGTGTCAATTACCCTTTTTATTTATTCCGTTCATATTGTTTTGAAATAAATAAATTGATTGTTCTCTCCATTGGGTTCTTTTTTCTATAATAATTTACACGTATTTTTAAACTTGAAATGTGATAAGTAGGCAAAAGAATTTCATGTGATAAGTGGCCCAAAAAATAAATAAATAAAAATTGATGTGATAAGCAGGCTGTCCAAAAAAGTAAAAATAAAATAAAATCTAATTTGTCGTGATTTGGGCATAAAAAAAGTTGTTGATTGCGGATGGGTTTAAAGTTTAAAATAGGACGGCTCCATTTCAATATAAAGCACGTCTTGTAGTCAAAGAATTTTCAATTGCCCAATATTGACTTCATTGACACTTTTAACCTCGTTAAACTTACAACCATTCACCTTATACTCACAATAGCAGTACACCATGACTGACCAATCTATCAACTCGCATGAATAGTGCATTCCTTCATGACTCTCTAAATGATGAAGTTTATATGAATCAACCTCCAGCATTCGTTGATACCCAATATCTCACTCATATTTGTCACATTAAGAAAGTCATTTACGATCTCAAACAACCACTTCAAGCATGGTATAATTAACTCTTTTACTATTTCTTACATATCCTCTAATGATTACCTAGCAAACACTCTAACGAAGTTACTATCAAATGTGAAATTCACTCAGCTACTACCTTATATCGAAATCTCTAATAGTATTACGAGGGGCTTGTTAAGGATAAGAATGAAACTAAAGATAACGACATCGTCAATTAACTAAAATACTCATTATAGTTGCATATACACACCATTAGCTAAAGGTAAGAATAGGCTCAAATAGATTCAATTGCAATCAACTTGAAAATATAGACACATATCGTAACTCAAATTGAAATCGATAAATTAGAGTTTATCATTGTTGTATCATATTACTTCAGATACACTACAAAAAGATATATAACATAATTTATTTTATATTATTGAAATCGTTATTTATATTTTCTTTTCTCATTCGTTGGTGCCAAAAAATTTTATATATAACAACCAAATTGAATTGTTTGCCATAAAAATTAATTGGGCAACTATAATAATAATGCAAGTTTTTCTCTTTACATTTTACAATCTCCTTTCACAAGATAATGGGATTGATAATAAATAAAGAATTAATCACCTTTTCTTTATGAGTAATTATATTAATACCATAATTTCTTATATATGCACCACAGTTTAATTCCATTAGATGTCGTCAACTTTTACTTATTATAACACTTGTGTCCTTAAATATATATTATTTATTTATTTATTGTATTCTTATCATCAACCTTTGTATTGACTAAGATTTGTTGTTCGTGATGATGATTTTTATCCAAGAATTATGTTAAGTGCCTATTTGATTCTCTTTAATTTGAAAGGAAATGAGTTTTGACTAGTGTATTTATAAGAATGTGTGGTTAAAAAGTACAGAAAAGTTTTAGAAAAATGTGCAGAATATTTTATTGTTTGAATGTGTGGTTGAAAATGATCCCTTAACAAATGAATTAAACACGCCCAAGATAATGAATTAAACACGCCCAAGATACCTTACAATGAAAGACAAATATTTAGTCGCACTTTTGATTTTGTTATTTTTTTGGCTTATTTAAAAATATGATGGAAAATTAAATCTTTTTTATGCCCTCCTAACTAAAATGTGGATGGAAATTATTATAAGGGATAAGATATTGTTAAGAATTATGTATCTCTCTGATACCACTTGTTTGAAAATAAAAGAACGAGAATAATGTATATGTCAATATGAAAATCGAATAAGAACACAAGATTTACGTGGTAAAATTATACCACGGGCGGAAGAGGAGAGTTTAATAATATCAATAATGGAGGAATACAAATTATTACATAAAATGTAAGATTTGATTTTTCTAGAGGTTTACTTGTATATATAGTGCACAGAAGAGTCCAAGATGCATGTGGTGGAGTTCAACTATACACGTTTATACAATAATGGAGTGTTTGGGATAAAATAGGATTTAAAAAATTGTCTAAAATCATGAACTGGCCATTTCTCGAGCGGTGGTCTCGTGGACGTCAAGCGGTGACTGGCCGCTCTTCTCATGGCAAGCATGCATTGGAATCCTTGTTTTAAGTGCTCGAGTAGGTGCTGAGCATGTAGCGAGTGTCGATGCGATGCTTCCTTCTCCTTGCATGATTTCTCCATCTCCTATTGTAAATTAGACTCATTCAAGTCTTCTTCAAGTCCAAAACAACTTTCAAACTCCAAACTTGTAAACTTCAAATAGGATCGAATTACAACCTAATTCTAACAAATATGTTAATTAATTGAAGGTTAAAAATAAGAATGATATGAAATAAAAGTCATATAAGTATGACAATAACTAGAAGCTAAGGATATTTAAGGCATTTATAATATAATGCACTTATAAGAAACTATGGTGTGGTTATATACCATTTTCTTTATTTTTAGCCCCTGTTTGGCCCCATTTTTGGTAATGAAAATGAGGGGAATAGTGTTTTGTTGAAAAAATGAGTGGTTGAAAAAGAAGGAAAATTTTTCGATTTACGTGTAATACTAATTTATGGAAGATTGTGTGGTTGAAAATATGAAAGAGAAAAATAGAATATAATGGAATGTAATTTAATGGGGATCAAACATGGATTTAAGGAAAAGGAAGATTGATAAATATAAGCCCCCATTTGATTCCCATTAAATTAAATTATATTACATTACATTTTTTTTTTTTTCTATTTTCAATCACACAATCTTCCATAAAATAATATTACACATAAATCGAAAACTTTTCATTCATTTTCAACCACTCATTTTTCTAAAAAATAATATTTCCCTCATTTTCATTTTCAAGTAATGGGTGTCAAACGGGGGCTAAATACATATATATCTTTTACAACAAAGTGATTTTTAGATGAAATTTTTTGCATTAATATTTACATAAATTGTTGGATTATAAAAACTTCTCTAACAAGAAATCATAATTTAGAGCCGCATATGTGCCGATTTTTACCATATAAAGTCTAGAAATAATTATTAGCTGTAATGATTTTCTTGGTCAGCTTTATGACAATAAAATTATCAGACGGACAAAGCGTGTCTTGTGCACTTCAAATGTTGAGATAAATATATATCCCAACCCCACCACAGAAAAATATGAAAACTTGTAGAATGTGACATAAGAATCAAATAAGTAGGCCGTGACATACTAGGAACTTGAAGTTATGTAATTTGAAAGTTTAAATAATTAAAAGCAAAATTGTTTATCTCATTTTCTCAAAGGCTTTACACATATTCCGTCGAAGAACTTCATCTAAAAACTACTAAATACGCGATATATTTAGCTATTAGATGTATAGTGTAACAATCACGTTGGCTAAGTCTAGTTCAAATAAAGCAAGACGCAAAAACTAATAATAACGAACCGAGACTCAAAAGTTAGGCCCCGTTACACTCTTTCTTTCAAATTTTGTTCACTCATGACTTGTTCGGAAGGATCCATTGTATAGCACTGATTATTATTTAACAAAGAAATATTCTCTATTTTACTATTTAATTTAAATTCAACTCCCTTTTGACAAAGTTTTCAGATATTATAAATTGGTGGGTCTCATCAAATGTATAGTTAAAAATGAAGTTTGATTAACTTAAAATCTGAAAAAGTTTTACCAAACAAAACTCAGTACAATTACCAACGTGCTCTTATAGGTTACATTAGTCTAAGCCCACATTTGGCCCCATTAAATTATTTTTTATTTTTCTTTCTTTTACCTTCAAACATACAGTTTTCTATAAAATAATATTACATGTAAAAAAATTTTTTATTCTTTTTCAACCATTCATTTTCCAAAAAATATTATTCCACCTATTAAAATTTGAAATAATGGTGGCCAATCGGTGACTAGATGAACTGCTATAAATCCTTCCGCCAAAGTCTACTTCAAACCCAAGAAAATCAAGAAGATGTTTCCAATACTTGGCTTTATGTTATCAACTTTATCCCTCCATATTCTAACGGCCTCGGCCTCAGATCCAGATCCTCTTCAAGATTTTTGCATCCCCAATACAGAATTCAGTTCTACAAGAACAACCAGATTTAACATCGTAACATGCAAAAATCCGAAGGAAGTTAGTCCAGAAGATTTCGTGTTTTCAGGCATAAAATCACCTGGAAATTTCTCAGATACAGGCTTTTCAGCCATATCCGTGAATCCTGTAGTATTTCCAGGACTCAACACGCTTGGCATGTCATTAGTACGTGCTGACCTTAAGGTTGTGTTGAATCACTTCTAAAAGCTTATGCTCGTTACCACCTGTAATTATTAATTTACGTCTTATCTTCGACCTGTTCCCATGTACACAGATTCATTTTCATAATTACACTTACACAGGCACAATTTTCACAAATATGCACCCCAATTAAGTCAATTTTATTTGTTTCTTCTTCTTCTTCTTCTTCTTCTTCTTCTTATTATTATTTTGCACTGTACCATCTCATTTTAATTCTTAGTCAAACTGTTGCCAGTTAGGGTGGGCCACATGAATTTATTTAAATTCTTTCTTCAACAGGCCGGAGGCATCAATGCACCACATTTCCACCCCAGAGCCACAGAAATCGCATACGTTGTGCAAGGAAAAGTTTATTCCGGTTTTGTGGATTCGAAAAACAGGGTTTTTGCCAAAATTATTGAACAAGGAGAGGTGATGGTGTTTCCTAGAGGTCTAGTGCATTTCCAGATGAAAGTTGGAAAATCTCCTGCAACAATCCTTGGAAGTTTTAACAGCCAAAATCCTGGAACACACAAAATCCCAAATATTATTTTTGGTTCTGGAGTCAATGACGAGCTCCTGGAAAAGGCTTTTGGCTTAAGTCTTGAGCAAATTTCAGTCATGAGAAGGAAATTAATCTTTCCGAAAAAACAAAGCAAATTTTGATTTTGAAGGTTAAATTCGTGGGGACAGTTTAACCCCTTTTTTTGGTGTAGAGTTTATTTTGGAGAAGTAGATTAATGGAAAATATATGATTAAAAAATAAGGAAAAGTTTTGAATTTGCAAGTAATATTATTTTATTAAAGAATATGTAATTAAAAAGAAGAGAGAGAAAAATAAATTTTTAAAATAATGGAGATCAAACAAGGTATGTAACCAAAATTTTTTTATACCTAATGCCTAGAGTCAAATAAGTTATGAACCTTCTATTGAGATTAGAAATGGTAAGTCTGACGTCCGTTTCCTGGAAGTATGGTCAATTAAGTTTTGAAATAATTTTGTTCAAATAGGTGATCCAAACGTGGCCTAAGAGCATGTTCAAGCTACTTAATTACTATTTTATTGCATTTACAGCAAAAACACGCTTTCTCAACTGACCATTGCAAACTTTAATCTCACACCGATCAATTTTAGAAAGTTCTTCAATTACGTTTTGTTCGACATCACTTTCTAGGTATCAAAATTTCGATGTCCAAATTTGTCAGTTTACAACTTTTTGAGTCCGTTTGATTGTAAAAATGGACTTTGTGTGAAAAGAAAAAGGAATTTTAGGAAATTGAATTGTCTAGAACTTGTTTTATTGAAAATTGTCAATTAAATGTTTTTGATTGAATTAAATGTGTTTGATTGGTATAATTTTTCATCTGAAAAATATTAAAATTTTGATTCTTTTGGTGTTTATTTGACTTTATTTTTCATGAAAATTGTTAATTTAAGGGATGTAATCTTTTACAATTGTGGATAAAATTTGTTCTTATTGCTGAAAATAAATAAATAAAGTTGAAAAATCATTTTCCCATCAAAACCCAGAGAAACCCAATTCCTTAAAATCATGAAAAATTCGGTCACATGAGGGGGTTGGAGGAAAATAAATTCCATGGAAAAGATTGCTATCAAATATGTCATTTTGGTTGGAAATGAAATTTAAATTCCATTTTGCATGGAAAACTCAACCAATCAAACAGGCCTTAATATTTTACATTAGATAAAGAAAGCATGAAACGGAGAATATGAACTTTCTACACTCACATATAAAAAAATAAAAAATATTGGCTTAGATTTTTTCCATTAGCAAATATACTTTGACTATAGTTTTCATAATATTTATGACTATTCATTGTCACATGACGAAAACTAACCATCATAAATGCCACATGCAAATATTTGTTATCCACGTCGTCCATTCAGTCTATTTATTTACGTTGATAATGGAGTGATGCATGGTGTAACGGTTTCTAAAATTCGTCGGCTAGTCACAGATGTTTTAAAAGTTCAATTACTAATTATAAGCATTGTGAAAAGTATAATCATCATTGGTACGTTTACTTTCAAAATTACATATATAATTCATAACACAACTGTGAACAATTCACTTAAAATCAAACTCTATATGGAAAGTATAATTGCTCTTTTTCTTACTTTTTGCAATATAGTCATTGCTTTTTCTAATAAGATTATGCTTTCATTTGCCTGCACTGCAGCACAAAGGCACCCTCCGTGAGCTTTCTTGGCATGGACTCGGCCGCACCTGGCCGTGTCAAGACATCATATGCTTTCACGGCCATTGGAATAGCCCTTGACACGTCGGAAATGGGCAGCAAACAGTTGGCCAGAAGTGTGTCACTTGTTGCAGTGAAATAGCTATCCCAGTAATATTGTGGAGGAGGGATTTTATTCACTATCTCCAGATTGATCTCAAAAAGATCTCGTTCTTCTTCTTCTTCGACTTCAACAAATGATTGAATATTTCTGCTTTCATATTGTTTTTCAGCATTCTTAGCACCTAAATCCATGTTGAAAATCTGTTGCATACTATCCACGAACAAGCTTGCTAGTTATTTATACATGGTGCTGATTGTAGGGTTAGTGGAAGGTGGGAAGTAGGAGATTTTTTCAACAAATTTACAACTATCTAAGTGGAAATCGAGAGAAGCTGTAATTTTCAAAGCAATATTTTCTAGTTTTGGCAGCTCTTCCAAACTAAACTAATAATACTAATAACACAATCCATGTATAATTAAGGCCATCTCCAGTGCCGCACCAAAATTTTACATCATTTTGCACCAAATCTTGCACAAAACCAAAATTCTTCTCCAACCATTACATCAAAACTTACACCAAATGAACAGTGCTTTATTATTTTATTCATTCTTTCAATTTTTCTCAATGTATTTATTTAAAAAAATTATTTATTTATTTTATAACTATATAAATTATTAAATCATAACTTCGTTAAATTAACAAATATATTGATTACTAAATCATTCACATATTTTATATCTTATGTTAAATTGATAAAAATAATTGATTATATTATTAATTTATGATAAACAATTACGTTAAATTTACAAAAATAATAAACTTTAATAATATAAACTTTACATTAAATTAAACTTTAAACGTAAACTTTACAAATTAAACTTTTCGTTAATTATTATTGATTATATTATTAAAAATAATAATCTTTAATAATATAATTAATAGTGTAATTTTTTTTTTATTACTATCATCATCATCATCATCATTATCATTATAGAACAAAAATAACATAAATATCCTTAACCATTATCTTTGAAAAATGAAAAATAAGAGTAAAATGGATATTGCACCATTTGGTGCAAAAAATAGTGCAATGAATAGTATTGCACCAAATATGGTACAACACTATTCACTTTGCACCATTTTGCACCAAAATGGTGCAAAATTTAGTGTTGCATTGGAGCAACTTTGCACCAAAAAATGGTGCAAAATGGTGTAATGGTGCAACCATTGGAGATGCCCGGAGAACCATATGTCTAAACATAAACCTTAATTAACTATTTTATTGAAATTGAAGATATAATTAAATTCACAGATTGTGATAAATATCTTGAACTGCAATCATCTAATCTTACCGAAACTGATATATAAAAATATATAATTATGAAAGGAAACCAGCGAACTCTCTCCCAATCCGGGAAACATAATTTTTTTTATTTTCTTTTTCAGGAAACGTAAATTTATTGTAACATATGATAAAAAAAAATTAAACATACACATAAACAAGTCACAAATCAAATTAATTATTTTATTCCCATTAACAAAAATGTCAACAAAATATGGTAGGTAGGTAAAATATTTCCAAACCACAAATTCTTCCTTCTGATTGCGTGCATAGAAGGAAGAAAGGCTGATTAAGTTGAGTCATACATTCTCATAATCCATTTTCTATTCAAAGAATTTCCTTCAATTCTACATTTATTTGACATGATTAATTGAGGGGAAATATCCTATATTGATACTATTTGCAAGTTGATAGCTAAAAGGGTATTATTTTTGAACTCTAATTTGTTATTCACTATATACTCCATCATTATAAATTTCAATAAATAATATGTTGAGAAGTAACTTTCTTGTTTGTGGAAATTACAGAATTCCAGGTGTTTAAAGATTTAAATTCAAAAATCGGGTGTGAACTTTCATTATTCATAAATCAAGTATCAAAACATAAAAATCCTAATTAATTTGCCCAACTCCCCCCCCCCCCACCAATCTCTCTCCCCATCTGTTTCTCTTCCCCGGCACCACACGAAATCTGGCGACACAGCATGTGCCCACCCGTTATCATGATCTTTCCTGTGCTGCGCTTATCGTCGCCTTCATCTATAGATCTCAGCGGCACTACAGATCTACTTACTTTCTTCCTTTTTTTTCTAAATTTTTGAGTAGTGGTGATTGATAGTTCAGTGACGGATGTGTACAGTGCGGTGGTGGTGGAGGTGTCAGGTGTGCGGTGCGGTGTTGATATGCTACGATGTCGTGTGGTGGTATGGTGTTGTGGTGCGGCAGAGGTGGAGGTATGTGGTTGGTGGGTGTGACAGTGGTTTGCTACTGGCAGTGTGAGTGGTGTTGATCGATTTTCGTGATGTGATAGGGGTGGCTCATTGGCTCTAGCAGTGGTGTTGCAATAATGGTGGTGGTGGTGGGCGTAGTTATGACGCTAGTGGTGGTTTGCCGGCCAATGCTGCTATGAACGGCGGTGGTTGTGGTAGTGTCTTGCAAGGTAATAGTTTTTACTGGTAGAAATAGTGGTTGTGGTAGTGGTGGAGATGGTGAAGTGGCGACAACATCGCGGTGATGGCTTTTATAGAGTGTTGGCGGTTTTGTATCTATTTTGTTTGTGGTGAGGTGGTGCTTCTTGTCGTGTTTGAGATGACGAGGTTGCTGGAGATGGTGGTGTTGGTGGTTTTAGCGACAGCGATTTTGACGGTGATACGGCTGGTGGTAGTGTTGAGGTGGTGGTGGTCATAGATGATTCGATTGTTTGTGACCAAGAAATTAGCGTATGTGATCAATCATTTAGTTATATATGACCAACTATTTAGTGTGATCTAAAAATTTAATAATCTGTGACCAAGTAATTTGGACTCGAAATAATTTGTCATCTGTAAGTTTTTTATTTGTGATCTCGAAATAAATTGTGACTTATAATTTTTGATTTATGACTTCGAAATAATTTGTGACCAATTAATTTGATATTATGTGACCAGTAAGTAAATCCGTGATCTATAATTGTGAATCTGTGACCATTGAACGTGTAACTGTGACTTTAATATATTTAATTAATAAATATTTTCAATTAATTACATAGATACCTGAATTTTTAATTTTTAAACTATGTACCTGATTTGTGAATTGGTGTAAACAATACTCATGAATTATGATTTTTTTTTCTCTTCTTATTTATTGGCATGTTTCTTTTGTTCAATTGGATATGATTTGAAAAGGAAGAAGCATAATTTTAGCCTGTAATAATATCGAGCATTACAAACCAATTAAACAAGCCCATGATGTGAGCCATTATGCATCCTACTTAGACAACAATATAAACAAAAATGGGATTATGTTAATTCTATCTTCAATATATATAAATCATATCCAATTGAACAAAAGAAATAAAGTTTTGTTACAAACTGAAATAAAGAAATAAATTGAGAAAACTAGATGATCTGAAAATGGTTTCTTCAAACCCACAAAATATGGCAGAAGAATAAAACCCTATCCCCAGAAATTGACCGAAATTTCGAAGGAAAAAATCAAATCTCGGCAGAATGAAATTCAGAGAAGAAAGCCAAGACGTGTAGGAAACATTAAAGAACCAAAATATTACCAAATGCTGAGGTTCTTCCCAATAAATTCTCAGATTCTCCCACCAAAAGAGTCAACCATAGAGGAAGAATACAGCACAAGAAACAGAGAAGAAAATCACCAAGATCGTGACATTTTGAAACAGATCATATTATTTTTGCATTTCGATAGATTTTTTGTATTAATTTGAGCATGCTACATTGTTCGATGATCGATTTGGCATTATAAATCGAGTGCTTAAGTAGTTAGCATGAAAAGATTCAATTTATATATAAGTTTCATTATCCATAATCGATAAATAAAGATGAACACTTTATTTAGATAAAACTGATTTAATATAAAGTTCATCTTTGACTTGGTATTAAGACTAATATCTGAAATTTAATTTGTGATATTAATCACATGAATTTAATTGCACTTGATTATTCTACGTATGACTTTAATCTTAAATGAATAATAATAGACTTCGACTCCTAACTTAAAGTTCTTTGATGTATTAATTGGTGAGATCAAATCATTAATCAATATTTCAATGTCTTGATAATCAAATTGAGATAACAAAGAACATATAATATTCACGATATAAAATTCATAACATAGTTAATAGGCAAGATTATGACATCAAAGGGTATTTTAGTGGAAAGTTAAATTTGAGCTAAGTAATTTGACATTGATCATTGAAATAATATTGTGATATGATCGCATGAGACATTTTTGTCATTTTACCTTGTTTCGAATATTTGACATGACCTACGGGCTGGGTAATATCTAAAAACAATAAGATAGATAATATAATTAATTTTTATATATAGATTTAGTAATTTCAATTAGACTAAAATGCAATCGCATTTTCTTTGTGGAATAGAACAGAATTATTAAATTATCTCAACCGGTTAAGAGTTAATTGAGTCAAATTTAGTTGAAGTTTATTTTATTCTATTCGATTACGTCCCTTTAGTGACTTCAAAATTAGAATTGGAATGATTATATGAATTATAATTTATTACTAGTTGTAGTGAAATTAATTAATTAATTAGACGGAGACGTGTCACATGTGCCATGTATGCAAGGAATTTGATTTGAATAGGAACGAAAATGAAGAATCATTTTAGGTTATGGTATGTTTTCATATCCAAACTAAAAGGAAGAGACCTTTTAGGATATTGATGTTTTCATATCCAAGTTATTTCTGTATTACACACACACATATATATACACGTATATTGAGGTTTTCATAGCCAAGTTACTTTTGTATTATAAATAGACACAAATAGAGGTTCAATTAAGAATACATATGTGTATATACATGTGTATATGTATATGCAAATCATGAACTGTATAAATTGACAAAAAGAAACATACGAATAACAACTGAGTGGCTCAATTTTGTAATTCAACAGGCTTCGATGCGGCTCAACACAGCTACTGTTTGATAAGAAAAGGAAAGATGAAATATATGAGCTTGTAACTCAATGAGTGGTATGTATATGTGTCTCTGTGTGTGTGTGTGTGTGAGAGAGAGAGAGAGAGAGAGGGGGAGAGAGAGAGAGAGAGATCTACTGAGATACTTTCTTTTACTCCTTCAATTTTCATGCGTGGCTAAACTTTCATATTTGGTCGAAGGAAACTGAAGCCTCAGAATCATTAAAACTGTGAAATCTAAATTGTTTTCATCATTCAATTTATGTTTTGAGTATCAGATGTTTTTCTGCATATATTTTCATGATTTTTGCATTTAATTACCAAGAGACCTACTAGTTTATTATTTGTGCAATTTACTTCTGGGTTAGATATCAAATTCATAATTATTTGATCTGCCTAACTTGTAAAGAAATTAAGATTTGATGCTTTACTGCATTAGAAATTGTTGAATCTTGGTAAGGACACTTGACTAAATTAAATACAACCACTTGTACTTGTGTTGTTTAGTTTTGTCGATCTCTCTAATTCTTAAGGTTGTTACCAAATTAAATTTAGAGTTTTTCAGATAAATATTTTTGTTATTTTTCTCTCTATATCTTATTTTCTATCTTTTGATATTTCTCTTAATGATGATCCTTTGGGCAAATTAAGAATTTGTCTTAATTTCCAACAATAATATCAAAGAATCGTGTCATTCGAAGTGTTGAAGCACAAATAGATATGTGAGGTGTCAAATACAACTTAGAGAAATATGATGGAAGAACCAATTTTGGAATATGATAAGTGCAAGTCAAGTATGAATAAATTGCACAATGATTGAAAAAGAGACCAATTATTAAGATTAGAGGTTTCATCTTAAAACGTCAACCTTGTTTAAAGAAGTAGTCCAAGAACTTTCTTAAGGAAAGAGATCCAACAGATGTAAATGGATGTTTACTATCGAATATAATACATATGGGACTCTAGAAATTTAAAAGCTAGATTAATGGCCAAAGGTTCTATTCGAACATATGAGATGGATTATTAGGAGACTTAATTCCCAGTTCCAAAAATGAATATTGTTCGTATATTATTGTCATTGATTATTAATCTTGATTGAACCTTGCAACAGTTTGATGTGAAGAATGTCTTTTTACACGGTGATTTAGGAAGAGGTTTATATGGAATCTCTACAAGGATTTGATGAAAATTTCAATAGCGATTGCATGAGTGTACTTTAGAAAGCTCTATGTGGACTCAAGCAATCTCCTAGAGCTTGATTGGGATAATAAATTCAAGGAGACCGTACCCTATTTACTAAGGATGATGCTACTCCATGTGATGGGGTGTAATTCATTGTGTCTATTAAAAGTGTACAAATAGAATTATCCATTTATTAAACACTTGAGTTCACAAAAGTTATATGCTTTAATTACTTGTGGAGATGACATAATAGTTATTAACAACGAAGTAGAAGAGATAGAACATACGAAAATATGTCTAACTATAGAGTTTGAGATAAAATGCCTTGGAAGGTTGAATTATGTCTTGGGTATCGAGGTAGTTCATTCACATATAGGTGTCTTCATATTGCAATTGAAGTATGTTATTATCTCCTTAAGAAAATATGAATGCTAGAATGAAAACTAGCTTACTCGCCCATTGAATCAAATCTCAAACTTTGTGATGATGAAAATGAGAACATGGTTGACCGAGGTATTTATCAAAGGTAGTTAGGAAGTGTATATGCATATCTCATACCATACCAAATTTTGGCCTATGTTACTAGTGTTGTAAGTCAATTTATGCATTCACAGTCATTTAGAAATAGTGTATATAATTCTTTAATAACTAAAATTTCTCGTAGAAAAGGGATTTTCTTCAAGAAAATAAAGAAATAAATTTGTAAGCATAAACAGATGTAGAATATTTACACTTCTGGAAGGTGATTATAGTTTCTTGGAGAAGTGAGAAACAAGCTATGGCGGCTAAATCAAGTGCAAAGGCATAATTCAAATCCAAGGTACGAGGAATTAGTGAATTACTCTGGTTGAAGATTATTCTTGGTGACCTCACGTTCAATTGGAAAAGAACCAATGAGATTGCATTGTCATAACAAATCAACTATCAGTAGCGGACACATACATTTTTAGCTAGTAGGGCACAATCAAACTTTAAAAAAAAAAAAAAAAGGACAAATCTTGCAAGGTCCGTGTTTATTTTAGACAAATCTTTCAAGAAGTTAATAAAGTTCAATGATTAAATTGGTAAAAAGAATAAAAATAAAAAACTTCAAGGACCAACTTAAATTTTTTCGCCCAACTTCAAGGCCCTTTATGAAATTTACTCGGTATAATAGGGTTTCAATTTATGTAACGGCATCAAATTCGTCATCCACCACTTTTCAGTGTTAACAATATTCCACAGGGAATCTCTTCCCTTCCTTCTCATCATTAAACCTTAACCCTCATTCTTCTTTCTCAATTTCAATTCTCCTTTTCCCTAAATTCCTAGACCCTCATTGTTCTATACGCATGAATATATATCCCATCTACTCTAATTTTCTCATTGCTTATGGATTCATAGACAAACAATCTATATAAAACGGTGTTGCAGCGGGATACAGGGAACGATACCTACACATTCTTGGAATTTAACACACAAGGAGAGGATTTTGATTACCTTGAATTTTTAGAGCTCTTACAACCTATCCAGTCCTCTTTCGTGTGACCCACACCTTCCAACTCAATGGTCGCATCCAACGATTCTTCAATGTGAAGGGCAACGTGAAGGACTATAGCAAGTGTAAAATAAATAAATAAATTAGTTTTGAAAAAGTTGTGACCCACCGTGACCCACCATGCCCCACTGTGCGTCTACCCTTGGCTATCAACATTGCCCATAATCATGTTCGACACGATTGTACCAGCATGTGAAGATAGACAGCCACTTGAAAATTTGGAAACTAGCTTGATTTGCACTCCCCGTATTTCAACGAAGGAGAAATTGACCAATAATTTGACTAAGGGATTAGGGGGCTATGTTTGGTAAACATTAAAATCCAAGATTTTAATATAAATTAAAGTCAACAAATAATTTTAACCACACATTTTATAGAATCCATAACTTTTTAACTGCACATTTCATCAACTTCTATTAAAATATACTAAAAAATTGATTTTAATTCTCAACAAACAAGAGCATAGTTTTTGAATGAATGAATTTAATAAGGATAAATTTAGAATATAATGTGGATGAATATAATGCTTTTCAAATTTTTAATAAAGATATATTTAGAGTATGATTGATATATAAGAATGATGGATGAAAATAGCGACTCCTTAAAGTTTTAATATTTCTAATTTTTTGAGCCTTGACCACTTTTCATCAAATGAACAAAAATCATTGTGAGGTAGTTTCAGTCTTGCTGGCAACTGCAGTATGAGAGTTTGATTCCTGAAATATGAAATTGAACTCTTTATAGGCACTAGTATACGGGCAAACTCTTATTTCCTGACCTGCTAAGATACATCCTGCCATTTAACTTTCTCACGATGCTTCAGAGGAAGGGCGAAGGGAGCTTTCAAAGTTGGAGTTCAACATTTTTTTTAACAAAAATCATTCATTAACAAGTTTTTGTTTGATGTAAATAAAAATTAATTTTTTTAGCAAATTTTAATAAAAATTAATAAAATATATGATTGACACAGTCATAAATTTTGTAAAATATATAATTAAAATTAATTATTAATTTTGAGCTGAATTTTGCTTAGCCCTATTTAGCCTCCGTT
Source organism: Olea europaea var. sylvestris (assembly GCF_002742605.1). Lineage (NCBI taxonomy): Eukaryota > Viridiplantae > Streptophyta > Magnoliopsida > Lamiales > Oleaceae > Olea > Olea europaea. Next base: position 16,666,893 of record NC_036238.1, read on the forward strand.
AATAGTGTAATTTATTTTTCTCTATCTTCTTATCAATCACATATTTTTCAATAAAATAACATCATACTTAATCTCAATTTCTTTTAAACTATAACTACGCATAAAATAAATAAATAAATAAAATACTACTCCAACCATTAAAATTTCAAATAATGGGACCAAAGGCTTATAACTACGCTGTGAAGAGAAATAGTTGGCAACCCTAAATGCTTTTGCCACAGTACGAAAGGAACTACTCTTGCATACACATGACACATTAAAGGATGAAAGCGACATCTAAATTATTAACATCAAACTTTTCTTCGTTTTTTTTCCCTTTTTCTTTCACTAAATCCCACATAATAAATTATGAAAACGGAGAAAATAAAAAGGAAAAGGAAAAATTATTCACATCAAATTCACAAGTGCCATGGTCATCCTCGTCTATAGCCGGCATAATCTCCCGCGTTTATTGGCCAGAAAAGTCATTGAAATTAACGGCTGTAATCATATCTTCTCCAACTTATCAGCTTGGACCACTGGATTGGCCTTGGCAATGGCCTCCTTGCCCATGGCCTTGAAATCAAAGGTACATCCGTGTTGTTCCGGGTACCGATGGCTCCCACAAAAGGTGGTCCCACACCTACACCTGAAACCCATTAACCCCACCTTCTTCCTGCACGAAAAGCACCTGCTGGGCTGGTGCTGCACCACTGGTTGTGCCACCGCAGGAGACTTTTCCGGCGAGGATTCAATTGGCCGCGTCTCCACCACCGATGATGACGGCGCAACCAAAGTCGGGGATGAAAATAAAGGAGAATCGCCAGGTTTGGAATTCTCTTGTGTCTCTTGCAAGCAAAGATCCCTGTAACATTTAGAACATAAATTTTTATAAGCAGGACTTCCAAAAAATCCGCAATTATTTGCACACAAACGGTGGCCTTCAGGAGCCTGAAATTGCTCTTCCGCCATGATTTCTCCGAGGAAAAAAAAAAACTCAAAGATCTCGACCAAAGAAAGGATCAGAATTCAAATTTATTCAAAAGGGTATCTAAAATCAACGAGAAATGAAGATACGACAGCAATATCTTATAGAAAATATGAAGGTTTTCTGTGGGAGAGGAGGAATCTACATAAGAGACGGAGAGAGAATCATAGATGAGAAGGACCCAAGGAAGTTGCCAAAAACTAAACGGAATTTAATAATAAAAAATGATGATCAAAGAGTGGGGACAGGCTGGAAGAGAGCCAGGGTTAATCAATGTGGGGTACCGCAGTGGGACACGTGGTTAAGGCTGTGTGGTGGTTGTTGATGGTGGCGCGGTGGTTTGTTAGGTGGCGATGACTACTGATTATTGCTTAGCTGTATTTTTGTGCTATTATGGCCGTCAATTTTCAGGCACGGGAGGGGAAATAAAATTGTATAAATAAATCTTGAATTTTGACCCTTCGTTTTGCCTAATACACTTGTTAATTCATAATATTAATTGTCACCATATTAATATCAACCAACCGTTTGATTATAATTTAAAGGGTAATTGACACAAAATGTCCCTACCTTTCAAGTATATTGTGGAAAACATTCATACCTTTCATTTTTTGGCACAAAACGTCCCTACCTTCCACTTTCTTGGCGCTGAACGTCTTTTTCATCAATTTTTGACGATTTTACCCTCCATTCAAACAAAACAAAAAGAAAAGAGAGAAAAAAATTAATTACAATCACATTCCCAAAATTTCTAAAAATTGCAAATGGTAACTTGATAATTACCATATTAAATAAATTGAAAAAAATCAAAAAATTAAGAAAAAAATAAAAAAAATGGGTTGTCTTCTTCACCCCACGCACCCCACCCCACGCTACTATTCATCTTCTTCTTCCCCCACCCCATCACACCATACAAAATCTCTCTGCACAACAAATCCTCCAAATCCGAAGCCCCATTACATCCCTCTGCATAATGGGGTTTGATACTGGATATGAAAATGAAGGAGCTTGTATAAAAAGGGGAAGTGCAGAGAGATGTAATGGGACTTTGGATTTGGAAGATTTGCTGTTCACCAAAATAATTATTTTGGGGAAAAGTCTGTCTCTCTTTCTTAATTTTTTTCTTACAAAGAAGAAGATGAATAGTAGGGTGGGGTGGGGTATGGTGAAGAAGACAACCCATTTTTTTAATTTTTTTTTTTAAATTTTTGATTTTTTTAAAAATTTATTTAATATGGTAATTATCAAGTTACCATTTACAATTTTTAGAAAATTTGGGAATGTGATTGCAATTAGTTTTTTGTTTTTTTTCCCTTTCTTTTCTTTTTTTTTATTTGAATGAAAGGTAAAATCGTCAAAAATTGATGAAAAGGACGTTCAGCGCCAGAAAGTGGAAGGTATGGACGTTTTGTGCCAAAAATGAAATTCAATGATGTTTTCCACAATACACTTGAAAGGTAAGGACGTTTTGTGCCAATTATCCTAATTTAAATTTTAATCTAAATTAAAATCAATGATTAATTTTAATTACATATTTTATGAGACCTACAACTATTCAACTACACATCTTACTGACTTGTATTAAAATTTACAAAAATTTTTTAATTTTAATCCATACTGAACAAGGACTAAGACAAGGGTGAGGGCTCACTAACAAATAATTGATTAAAAATTTTTATACATAAAATAAAAAAGGTTTTGAGTAAAAAATAAATAAATTGATAAAGGCTGGCTATCATTGTCAAGTGGCGCGATGTCGTTGTCTAAAGCATAAAACGCGTATTGGGAATTAACAACGCTTCTTCTTGGAAAGCTTCAAGAAGAAAGAAGCTTCACAAAGCACATCAGCAAGTTTCCTGTGCCGTCCCAAGTAGACAATAATTAGGATTTATTACCCCTAAACGAAGAGATTATATAGTATTCATCACAACCATTCGTTTATTTTGTTTGATCTTTTACGATTATAAAAAGACTTGTTAAAAGAGTCTACAAGGGTTACACGGCTCTCGCTCGAATTAAACACGGGAAAATAGAAGTTTAATATTATGAGGTGAATCGATGTTTTAGAATAATTAGTACATATCTAACAATTATACTATTTGTATAATCGTACTTCATAGTAATGGTTGACAATGTTAATATTGTCAAAATTCAAGCCATCGACTCGAAAAAGTTTTGAAATTAATAAAAATGATGTTACCAATTGTAAATTGTCCACCAAAATGTCAAATTAGATTGTACATGTAACATGATTCTATGTATATTGAATTTATGCACATACATACTCTTTAGTCAATTTCATGTAAAGAACTATTCGTCGATTTTACCATCCTCCCGAAGAGTTTGACTATGAGAATTGTTTAGTAATTCGGTTTTAACGATTCATGAAGTAATAATCGTTATTATATGTTGAGTCACGAGTTTGATGTGGTGAAAACTAAAATTCACTCAAGAACTAAGTCGGGAATCATCTGATTATAGTAGCCCATATCATAAATAATTCTAGTGAAAGTATAGATTACCACGGGGATTGAGTTACCGAGAATTCTCTCTTATGCTCAAAGTTCAACTCGAGAAACATACACATTTAATCATGAACGAATAACGATGACAATAAATTAATGTAAATTATATAGTTATCCGTATCTTTAATCATTGTAAGAGCATTTTCAAAAAAAAAAAAAAACTTTTTAAACACAAGATTCGCTTTATTTTAAAGAATGAACCATTAAAATTATGTTCCAAGAGACAATTCAAATTACCATTTTGAAATATAGGGAGTGTATTCAATTGAGACTTTTTGGACTTTAAAAAGTTTAGGGGTATTCAATTGAGATTTTTAATGATTTTTTGGAATTTAAAAAGTTTAGGAGTATTTAATTGAGGCTTTTAGAGAAACATACATATTTAACCATGAATGAATAATGATGACAATAAGTTAATGTAAATTATATAGTTATCCGTATCTTTAATCATTGTAAGAGCATTTTCAAAAAAACACTTTAAACATAAGATTCGCTTTATTTTGAAGAATGAACCATTAAAATTATATTCCAAGAGACATTCCAAATTGACATTTTAAAATATAGGAAGTGTATTCAATTGAGACTTTTAATGACTTTTTGGGATTTAAAAAGTTTAGGGGATTCAATTGAGATTTTTAGAGAAACATACACATTTAACCATGAACGAATGCCGATGACAGTAAATTAATGTAAATTATATAGTTATCCGTATCTTTAATCATTGTAAGAGCATTTTCAAAAAAAAAACTTTTTAAACATAAGATTCGCTTTATTTTAAAGAATGAACCATTAAAATTATGTTCCAAGAAACATTTCAAATTAACATTTTAAAATATAGGAAGTGTATTTAATTGAGACTTGTAATGACTTTTTTGAATTTAAAAAATTTAGGGGATTCTATTGAGACTTTTAGAGAAACATACACATTTATTTATGAACGAATAACGATGACAATAAATTAATGTAAATTATATAGTTATCCGTATCTTTAATCATTGTAAGAGCATTTTTAAAAAACTTTTTAAACATAAGATTCGCTTTATTTTAAAGAATGAACCATTAAAATTATGTTTCAATAGACATTTCAAATTAACATTTTAAAATATAGGGGGTTGTACAGTTGAAACTTTTAATGACTTTTTGGGATTTAAAAATTTTAGGAGTATTCAATTGACACTTTTAGAGACTCTCTAAAAGTCATGATGTATTCAATTGAAATTATATTCCAAGAGACATTTCAAATTAACATTTTAAAATATAGAGTGAGGTTGGCCCACGATCTATAATTAAATCCATTTAAAATATTTCAATTTTTAAAGTAAAAATTAATATAATAATTTAGAGGGAATCTAGTAAAAATAGAAAATGGGAAAAAGCAATAAATATTTTTGAGAGCAGTAAAATTGAGTGTTAAAGATAAAAAATCTATTAGAGCACTTAAAATTTTTACTCTCTAATAACATCTCTAAAGAAAAAATAATAATAAATTTTAAAAAAACTCTAAATACAAAATAATCTTTTATTTTAAAATGTTTATGCTTAAAAATAAGTTTAAGGATACTTTCTAATTTTTTTTTTTTTTTTTTAAAAAGATAGCGAGTTTGACTCTCTAAATTTAGCACATGTTTGGGTCCCATTAAAAATGTATTTTGGGGAAAAAAATGCAATTTTGAATAGTAATATTTTGAAGAATATGTGTTTAAAAAATAAAGAAAAGTTTTAGATTTAATATAATATTATTTAATTAAAGAATGTGTCGTTGAAAATAAGAAAGAGAAATGTATTTTTCGATAATGAAGCCCAAACATGGGCATAAGGAGTTGACTCACTCTTTATTTTTAATGTACAATGATTATATTTAATAAGTCATAGATTTCAATACTCTACATCTTAAACTATTCAAATCACATTTAAATTGATTGGTCATTGACATATAAAAAATTACTTTAAATAAATATGAGTAGAAATTAATAAATATTTTTAAAAAAAAGGCAAAATAAAGAACTAAAATAGAGAGCATTGTCAGAGTGTCTAAAAATTTTGACTTTCAAAACTTAAAGACATTCTCTATAATGTATACTCCCTCCATCCGAATTATATAGGTTTGTTTCATTTTTCAAACAAATTAAGAATTCTTTTTTAATGTCATTGAAAAATTATTTTTTGCCAAGATTTTTCCTAATTTACCCATATTTAATTTTCAGTATGTAATAGTAAATTATTGTTAGAATTAGTAAAGAATTTGAATAATTTAATTTGAAAAATAAGAAATGAGAGTCGTTCCATGTTTTCAAGAAATGAGAAATGTGTGTATTTGGATTATTTCAAGAAGTTTGGTATATTAAGTTGGGAAAGTTAAATAAGGATATATGGGTAAATGAACAAAATAAAATATTTTAAATTAAGAAACAGATCTATTTATTTGGGACAAGAGAAAAAGGAAACTCAACTTATAAAATTGGGACGAATGGAGTATAATAAATAAAAGAGTCTTTTGAATACGCTTTTTAAATTTTTAAATATGCTCTTCAAATATATAAAATCCCTAAGAGAGACACAATCTTGTAGGGATCCTATTTTGTTGGTATCTAGATAGATATGAGCAAGTTATAAACAAGCATAGGTGGTAAGGTTGTGAATGGTGGTAATTTTGGGTAGACATATCAAAATAGGCAGGACGGTTCGAACCAATCTAATGAACTGTTGTAACATATCGGCCCACACTTGTTTGCAACTATCCATTGCGGTTCTTGGATCAGGTCAAAAAATTTTAAAGTTTGTACACACTCGGTAGACCGCCACTTTACGTACTTGATCCAGTCCGATCATGAGATCATGAAATTTTTTGAAATAAATGATGGATTCATTGATCAGTTGATCATCTCCTATGAAATTACAGGTTCAAATTTCAAAGGTCCATCAAATACTTAATGGATAATTTTATCTAGGTCCAATAATATTAAAACACTAGTCCCTGGGACATTAAGTGACAGTAAATAATATGTCTAATTAGATACTATATTTCTATATTTAATCAGGTAATTTATTTAGAGAATAAAAATGGGTAATGTTTCGCAATTGATTCTTAAAATCGTTATTCATCCTCAAATGGTTCGATGTAAAATCAATTTCATGAATGTGAAGTTATTTTCATCAGGACTGATCTCCTGTCTATAGATATCTTGCCCACAGATAAGGTGGCAAGATCATAGGTATTTTAAATTCCACATCTTGCCATCTCGTCGGTGGGTAAAATATCTCATGTCTACTATGAGCAAGACATCAGTCTTATTATTTCAATTATATGCTTTGTTACTTGTCATAGATGTTGCTTTCAGCCTTTATTAGGCCTTCATTTGGTAAGGATTAAAATCATTTTTTTAGTAAATTATGATAAAAGTTATGATATGTGTAATTAAAAAGTTGTGGATATTAGAATTAAAACTTTATGGATCTTAAAAATTTGAAAACCCTTTTACCATATTGTCAATGTCATCTAGTCAAATCACTAAGAGAATTATAGAGTGTGGAACATATTTTCATTAATTGGGAATGAGTTTAATTATCGGATCTTAATTATTGGATTTTGAATTGCGTATTCCTGCTTACAACTTCTAGACCTTAATTGTTTGTTCTTGATTCTTAATCGTGGGTTCTAGATTTTCCTCCTCAATACATTTTCTCTTGCTATTCTCGTGTTGATAGGATGTCACAAAAAATGAGAAGTCACGTACGATTGGGAGGCTATAACCCTATAAATATATCTTTCCATATGTTTTTCGACCATAATGAAATACAACCCAAAGAAATTAGGTCTCTATACATCTTCAGGCACATATCATGTTTAGATACCCAAAGCCCATAACTTTAGTTCTTTGTTGTGGAAATTATATCTACCCAGAGATTTCAACTTCACAATTCAAAAATAAGATTTACAAGTTTCGTATTCAAAAATTAAATAATAATTCAAATTTTTAATATTAGTAAATATGTTACAAAATTTGATTAATATACGTATTTACCCACCGAACCCAATTCTGTTACGATAATGGGTCATATGGGCCTTTCTCGCTAGGCGAGCACATTCTATTCTAAAGTCCTTCACTAAACAAATTCCCGTTCAATTTTATGATAGAATCATCCACCTATTTTCTTCTATCTTTTCTCTTTCTGTATTTCCCTTCTCTCTCTCTCTCCATTCTCTCTTTATCACACGTCATCGTCGGAGATATCGTCGACACTGCAGCGCGACGCTCAAGATGCCACCACTGCAGCGATGTCGCTCTGAAGCAGCAAACGCCGCTGAAACAAATATCGCCGCTGTGAAATATCGCTGTGCAACGACACAGTGATTTCGTCACTGCACAAAGTTTTTCTTACAGTTTATGTTTAATCTACTTTGATCTTGTTTTCTTTTTCCACTATTTGATGGATTGAGCACGATTGCCTTCTTCAGATTCATTTGCTTTTTGTTGGTTGTTGGAGTGGTGGTACCGGTGGTGGTTTCAATGTTTTGGTATTTTTAGTGGCTTGGTTGTAGCCTATTAGATAGTGCACTTGGTGGTAGGTACACACAAATCAAATTCAAACAATCGTTCCACTACATAAATTCGAAATTCAACTTTTTTTTCTCAAATTCCAAAATAAAAGAAAGGGGTTATGGTCGAACTCTCGCAAGTCGACTTGGCTTGTGACGCTTGTCACACAAATATACGAGCTTGAAAATTTTACAATTGAGTAGGCTAGTGCTCATCTCATTTGATCGGACAAGCCGAACCTCGGATGAGCAAGCCAAGCCAACTCTGTGTGATCCATTGCCATTAGTAAGTCAACTTGTGGATCAGTGCAAATCGAATTGAATTGAGCCAAATCAAACCAAAATAGACGATAGTGCTTTTAATCAACATTTGTTTACGATCATGGTTCATTGGTGCTTTTACTATTGGTCACTGTACCCCAATACCCAAGTTTTAACCCTGCTATAAAAATAATTCTACTTGTATAGCAGGAGTTGCTGAAAATTTTACAGATATATGAGTTGTCAAAAAAGAGTGGAGATGTTTTTTATTATTATTTAGTTAAAGAAATTTTAATCCAATCATATCTCACCGTATTACATGAATGTACTTATAGCACAACTCCCATTATATGACCCTTCTTAAATGTTTATTTCCTTGAACAAAGTCGAGATCTGCTGTTCAATTTGAACAGAGATTTAAATTTATAATTTTTTTTCACTTAATTTCTGCATACTAATCTATCTGGGTTTAATTTTTGAATAATAATGCTTGAACAGGGGCATTTGACAGGGACGGGTGATAGGTGCTCTCTTTGGTCTTCTTCTTCGTTTTTATTTTTCTATTTTTTATTGTGTATGTGTTAACTGAAAAATGACACATGTATCCTATTTAAAAATTCTATCATTAAATCCGTTCATGTAGCAGAGTTATTAATTTTTTAGGGAAAATTGTTGCCACGGTATCAAACCTTTCGTTTGTGCCACCATGATTATCCAACCTTTAAAAAATTCACACCTTAAGTCTAAATAGAGGATTTCTGTTAGTTTAACCGTTAGTTGACCTAATAAATTGACTTTGACCAATTTTATAAGGGATAGAATTGTAACATTGAAATAAAATTAAAAAACAAGAAAAACAAAAAATCAAAAGTCATTCACTATTCATCTTCTCATAATTAAATAAAAAACAAAAATCAAACACACCACCCACCACCATCCCCTTCTTCCCCAAACCCTTTACCCCAAAACCACCAAAGGTAATCGCTGGTGGCACCGCCACCTTACGTCGACCACCACTCCATCTGGATCATTCAGGCCACCGCTCCTTCTATCAAAATCTCTTACCCACAATATAAATCTCACTCTCAATTTGAACAGGTAAATGAATTGAGCATAAAATAAGCACTGTACATTGGGTTATGAACCTGGTGCCTATGAGTTCACTTTAAATCAACTTGGACTTGCTTATTGCAATAAAGTTGTTGGGTCTGAATCCGACGAGTCTTTCTCCTCTTCTTCTTCAATAGATAGTGGTGTTAATGAGTTATTGCTGTAATGGTGGTGGTGGTCGCGGTGGTGTTAGTAGGTTTTTGCTTTTTCTATGATTCTAGGCTGTAGCAATGACGATGTGTTTCGGTCTCTATCGTTGTGGATGGCTACTGATGTATGGGATTTGGTGGTGATGACAGTGGGATTGTTTCAATGTGGAGTTGGAATATGATGGTTAAGATTTGGTAGAGGTGCAGACAAGCAAAATTGTAGACAGAACCCAGATGGATGATATTTTATTAGAAATAGACGATGGTGGTTAGGGCGGTGGCGGTCAGTGGGATGGATGAGAAGTTGGATAGGTTTTGGTTTTTGGGCTTGGGCATGTGTGGGGTGTGGGTATGTGTGTAGGAAGGAGAAGATGAACAGTTGCTTTTGATTTTTTGTTTTCTTTTTAATTTTAATTCAAAGTTACAATTTTACCCTTATAAAATTGGTCAAAATCAATTTATTGTATCAACTAACAATCAAACTAACAAAAATCATTTATTTAGACTTCAGGTGCAATTTTTTTAAAGATTTGGTACTCATGGTGGCACAAATGAAACGTTTGGACAAAGTCTGCTAATAAACGAAATATTTGGTACCGTGACTACAATTTTCCCATTTTTTTATGGTTGGCCATAGCTTGGCTTCTATGTATTTGTAGGAATCTGTAAAGTAACTGATGTCTATTGCTAATTTCTTGTATATTCTCTACTTACCTTACAATCATAAACATCAACCCTGCTACATTAATAGGTTCAATGATAGAATTTCAAATAGAGAACATGTGTCATTTTTTTATTGGGCAGTCACCAATCCCAGTCAAATGCCCCTATTCAACCACCATTATTCTATAAGCATGTTCAAGTGCAAATGTAATTGATGTTGAATAAATTTGTGGAAGCAAATTGGAAAGACAGTTCATATTATCCATAAATTATTCTATGTTCATGATTGACATTAAGGAGAATCTATTAGACTTTTATAACTTTTTGTAAAATTGATATTAGAAAGTTGACATTAGCTAAAAGAGTCATGCTTGCTTGCTGTACGCTCTTATGTACAACAAGCATGACAGTCCACTCATATGAAGGGGCTTCACGTTGCTAAAAATGACATTTGCTATCATATTTTATGAAAACTACAATAAGGAGGGTTGAATTGATTGTTATGGTGTTTGGGGCTATTACTCTTTCAGATATTCTTGAAAATTGTTGAAGTGCATACATATTATTTTTGTGCACAAGATGACAATAATATTGTGTATTTTTCCAAAGCTATTTAGTTCTTTTCTTTTTTGTTCATGTAATTGTGGTTCTTGTTTTTTGTTTTAGATACGACAAGTAGTATAATTGAAAATTCCCTCACTGATATTCAAATTCTGGCACGTCTCTGATTGAAGTACACAGAAATACAATTAATAAAATCACAGGAACTAAGCATTGCTCTTCAAAATGTAGTTTGTGGTAAATAAGCAAACCATCTTCCTGTCACCAAGAGGTAGATAGTTTTGATATACAGAAGTAGGTCTAAATGTAATATGACCTATGGAGGTTTCTTCAGTTGGGCGTGCTGTTCTCACGGTGGCTCAGACTGAGTTTTACTTCTGAATGTTAATCCTCTCTTTTCAAGATCTGATTTTAGTATTTAAGCTGCGAGTGATGTCCCATGACTTATTTATCAGATACGAAAGGCAAATGATGATTACGAGAGTTATGAAAGTGGAAAACCTGCTAAAGATTGGTCTGCAACTGATGTTTCATCACTCTCAGATTCCCTTCAACTTGATATTCCCAATGAAGAGGAAAAAGAGTCTTCTTCAGAAGCATCAAAATCTCCTCAGGAAGAGACTAAGGTTGAGTACAAGAGAACGCTCTCTGGTGGTCTTCAGAGCCCTAAAGCAGATGTCCCAAAGAGAGTAATATTGCAAAGGATTAATTCCAAGAATGTTTCCAGTTCATACCAATTAGGTCAACAGCTCTTCCTCAAATGGTCATCGGTGCATGCCCCAGAATTGGTTGTATTGGTGACTACCCTGTAGAATTGAGATTACAGGCATTGGAACTAACTAACCTCTCGCCTCGAATTTGTCCTGAATCATCAACCCCAAGGAGGATTGCTACTGTTGCTTCTCCTACAGCATGTAGGCAGAACTTAGTAACGGAAATATAACAAGCTCTTGATTTTCAGTCTGCGTTTTTGGATTCACTTCTACCGTTTCTCCCAGTGTTGTGTTGCGTATTTGTATGTATTCTGCTGATATTTGCTTTACAATCTCAACAATGTAGTCTGATCTGTCCCTGCATGTCATCCCAATTTCAGCTCTGTTTGAGAAACTTCGGGCAAGCAGTTGACAGATTTTATAGCATTTGCTGTCAATAAATGAAGATTCTGGTTATTTTAAGCTCCACTTGATCTTTATTAGCACCATCACGGAATTGCATTATTGGTCCCCAAGCTATTATAATTGTATTAAATCTTGGTTACTTACTCATATACAACGATTTAAAGGCTGTCTGAGCTCCGTTCTTGGTGTAGAATGCATTTTGGAATAGTAAATTGATGAATAATGTGTGTTTAAAAAATTAGTAGAAGTTTTGCATTTGCTTATATTGTTATTTTATTGAAAAACGTGTGGTTGAAAAAAAGAGAAAAAAATGTATTTTGAAAATAATGGGGGATCAAAATGAGGACTTAGCATAATTTTTGAACATATTACTGTAGTGGCTCAATAAATGTACATCGGTGAGTGATGGAACTAGATTCCAGGGTTAGCTAATACTACATATATAAAAGAGTGAAAGAATGTCAGGAAGTGTCGAAAAAATGTGTTGTCCACTTCTTTCACTATTTTTTTTATATTTATTTTTTGATACCCATTCCTTCTATTTCTCCATTCTCACACTCAACCAAACACCTATTCATTTTCCACGCAATCTTGTGCAAGCTCCTCTTTATTTTTCATCTTCTTTTTTTTTCGTTTGTATTTCTCTCTCCATGATTCTCGTTGCTCGCTGCTGTAATTTTGCCAAAAAACTAAAATGCATCATCTTCAATCTCGTGTACGTATTCTTCTTCTTCTTCGTCTTTTTTTTTTTTAAACGTGATTTGAATATACAAAGTGGGTGTTGTTCTTTTTTTTTTTTTTTTTTTCGTTTGGCTCTTTTTTTGATTTATAATTAGTTGTTTGACAAAATGGGTAGCTTTAAATTTTTGGATTCTAATGCTCTGTAAGTGTATGAGTATGTATGTCAACAGTTTTAGCTATGGTCGTGCCCGCATTTAAGCTTTTATTTTTTATTAATCATTATTTTGGGCATATGTATTCTTAAATTTTTTAATTTCAAAGGGTATTTCGAGTGTAAATAAGCGTTCTAAGAAGCATAACAAAGGATCACCAAAAGTAAATAAGGGTTCTAAGGAGGATAATAAAGGATCACCAGAGACCCATTTGAGTGAGTTTATCTGACGTATAATTATATGTTTCTTCTATGCATAATGAATTAGTCGAATTTTTTTTTAATTCGATGTTTATAAGCACTTTTCTGTGGTGTGCATGCACGCACCTTCACTTTTGGTTTCAACTGTATTCTATAATAATAAAATTCATAAATTTAAAAAATAAAAATAAAAAAATTTATACCTTCCAAGGGTTTAGATGTTGAAGTGGGATTTTGAGCTTAAAATATCATTATGTTTTTTAAGATTAATTTTTTGCACGAGGAATAAAGTTGTTAACGCTGAGAGCCATCAACTATACAAATGGAGATAAAAGTGGGAACAATGAACTGAATGAACTATATGGATTGTTAACTGTAATCCAAGAAATGGGAAAATAACCAAATGTTCTTAAGGGACAAAAGAATAATATCTTATACGTTTACTAAAAATTCATATCAAGTGGTTAGACTTAACTTGATCCATGCCATGTATCTAGTATACTGCACTTAATGATTTATTACCTCAGATTAATTCTTCTATTATTATTATTATTATTATTATTATTATTATTATTATTATTATTATTATTATTATTATTATTATTTTGTTGCAACACTATGGACTCTTGTAACATCAGCTTGTTGATTGTTCCCATACCAATTAGATAAGATGTAAACACTAGATGGTAACCAGCTTGCCATAATTGAATGCAAGTGGTTTTTCTGAGACCATAAGAAATTTACTTAAATGGTTATATAATTGCTTTGGGGGTGTTTTTCTTTGTCATTAGTTGTAAAGAGAAAGATTGTTCAAGTAATTCGCTTAAATGGTCACATAGTTTTTGTCCTAGAATTGTAAAGAACTAATGAGTTGCCATGGATTTCTGAATTAGATTGTTTAATTATGATGGCTGGATTACTAAAACAAGTACTTGGTTATGCTTCACAATATTTCTATGTCTCCCAAACTAAACAATTTTGACATAGACTAGGAAAAAAATTGAACAGCTTCTAAAAATCATGCCAATTAATCACTTAAGCATAAAGAAAATACAAGGTAATGCTTACTGAGGGCAGTCCCATTCCCCACCAATCAACTGTCTTTTTGGCCTAGGTCCTTCACAGTCAACAAAAATAACATTTCTTGCATAGTATAGATCATATTTAAATATATGAGGAAACACTTTATTGCCATAATTCTATTGGCAATTCTTGAAAATCAAAGATCAAATAAGCATGCTTTTGTGCTTGAAATATTTCCTTTTAAACCACCTATCACCAGGCATGCACCTTCTTCGTCTTCCCCATTTTTCTTTTGGTTGCATAAAAGTTGGTTGAACTTAACAATTTGGATCTTCATCCTCTTGCTTAGATTCAGTTTGCTTCAAGCTCAAAATATGAGGTTTTCAGCCAAGGCGTGGCTGTGTGACTACCGGTCAATATGGTGCAGGTTTAATTGGTTTTGTTCAATTATGTATTTGTGTTCAGTTCGGTGGTTTTGTATCATCACTCCTAGAGGGTTGCTTCAGCTTTCGTTTGATTCTTGGCTCTATTACTGGTTTGTGTTCGATCAGTTTGGCAGCAAACTTGGTTTATTTATACGAACAGTCCAGTTGTGGAGTTCCAGTTTTAGTTTCTTTTCTGGGCAGCTAGAAGTTCCTGGTGAGTTATTTTCAGATTTAAAATAAGTTGGGGTTCTGTCTCGTACGACTTTGAGTTTTCTTGCTAGTCATTCAATCTCGATGGAGGGGATTTCTTGCTGGTCATCCACGGAGTGAACACACTCCATGCAGCACGGAGTGAACTCTCCGCACAGAGCACATACGATTTTTTTTTCCATTTTTCTACTAAGAATTCCAATTTCCCAGTGTTTGGAGAAATTTTGAGGTTGTCCATTTTTAATGAATTTTTAGTCAAATTTGATTGAAAACGTGTCAATGAACAAAAAGTTTGGGCAAATTCCTTCATTTATAAGTTGTTTCATTTTTTAGTAATTTTTATTTTGGTTATACTCTTTGTAAGTCTCAGATTCTCATTCAAACCATTTTTTTCATTGTTCTTTCTTTTATTTATTGTTTATAAACTTATTATACACTTTTGAATTGTGGTTTGGATGGAAAAATAACTGTTTGTGTGTCTAGATGATTAATGAATTTGTCCATGGTTTAGAAAGAACAAAGGACCAATCATATTGATTGTGTGAAAATATTAATTTCCCCAACTAATACTACTACCTTCTACTTTCATAAAGTAGTTAGAAAATGAAATTCTTCAATTCCCAATAAGACGAAACTCTATGAACCTTTATACATCTAAACATATCTCATTCAATCCTTATTTAATATCTCACTAGCAAAACGAAAAGAGTTTTAACCAAACTATGACAGTAGAATGTAACTTAACATTTACCAACCGCTAGATGACAATATGAATATTAAACAAAAAAAGGTAAATAAAAAGGAATAAAGATGTATTTGTTCTATTAACATCTTTTAGCAACCAACTTTAAAAATAATTTATTCATGGGTTTCATGATAAATATGAATGTAATTTAACATTTAACATTATTAGTTCTCGTTTAAACTTATATGTTAACTTATATTAAATATATTACCATAATGTCGATAGGTAAACGGAAGATTAAAATCGAACCAAGCCGTAAATTATGGTTTGATTTGGTTTGGTTCGAAAAATAAAATGGTTTGGTTTGGTTTGAAAAAATTTCAAACCACATAAAATGATTTGAGTTGATAATATAGTACAAATCGCTCAAACCGAACCACCTTCACCCCTAACTGAGTGTGCAATTTTGATTAGAAAAGTTATTGCTTTTTTCCCTCTTCCCTGAAAATTGAGGATATCTATGTGCAAAGTGAACTGAACATTGAACATACAGAGAGACATTCTCCAAGAAAAACTAAACGCCTTGGAGTGTATTCTCCATTTTCTTAGTCTCCTTTATACTATAAATAATTCAACAATAAATCTATTGGTATAGGAGAATTTTGACAGAGAACCTAAAAATTTTTAAAAATGATGACTTGGCATTAAATTTAAAAGGAAAATGAAAATAACAAAATGGAAATGGAAAAAGCTACTCTGATAGGGTTAAAAACCCGGCTTTGGATCCAAATTGTGTTTTTTTTTCCAACTCTCTAATCACTGCATGATACGTGTTGTCTGGATTTAAAATATGGATTGAAACCCTATCATTGTAGCACAATTGAATGGAAACCTGCTAAACCCAAATGACATTCAATTGCGCATGGTGTAACAGGTCCTTTACACGGCGAACGTGGCAAAGGGAAAAAAAAAAACGTTGGTCAGCAACCAACGCTTCTTTACTCTACTCTCCAAAAACCTCCAAATTGAAACTCTGCAGTGTTGGAAATCTACTTATACATGCACTGCGAAAAATTAAAATCATTTCGATTCCCATCGAGGATCCCTTTGTGTTTAGATAGAAATCGTGATAAAGATTGTACCTTTGAAGAATTCTACAAACCTTTTGCTTTTCTTTTTCCTTCCTGCAATATTGATTCGCCATCCACAGCTGTCCAATTGTCCAGCCTCGAACGGTGATCCACACAGAGAACAAGATTGCAGCTACCAGGATTTTCTCCTCTTGTCCTAGCAAAAATAATTATGAGAAAAACCATGTGGATTGAAAACCATAGCAATGTATTTATATAAGCCCAAACGGGCCTGGTCCGGTCCGGTCCAATATTTAATTAATTCATCTCTTCGTCAATATGATCCGATTAATTACGAGATATGAAAGTGTGTCAATCTCGATTATCGATCATATCTTTCACTCCACTATTAAGTCAATATAAGTCGAAAACTCATTTTCGATTTATGAGTACACCTTGGCCAAGGATTTCGTTATCGACTTAATTGAATGAAACGCAGATCATAATCTCTTACCATCTAAGAGTGACGAATCATCTATTGATCATTCACAACATTCATATGATTATTGACATACCCGAACGATGCTGTATTAGCAGCCCTTGACAGAGCAACATCCAAGATCGTCAAAGCATGACCGTCCTCATATAAGGTACTATGACGACCTCAAGTCAAAAGGACCAATCCCACTATCGAACGTTAGAGATTAACCACTGACACTCAGATAGTTATCCATGTGGAATCTCTCGACGGGTCTCCAATGCTTTGTTCTATAACAAAACATTCACGTGTTCATTTAAGTGTCATCACACTTGTGAGATCAGCTACTTACTTCATAAGTAAGAAATGTCACACGTGATGGTCTATCCGTAATAACGATATCCGTATCTTGTTATTACTTACGACCACGAACGATTTAAGATTCAATCAGATATAATTTGTATCTCACAATCACAACTCCTTGTGATTAACAAATTAGGAAGATTTGAATCTACGGACTCTATTATTTATTTAATTGTCTATTAATTAAATAATAGATCTGCCATTAAATTTCATTAATTATATATCAAAAATATTTATATCCAAAGTTGATTGGACTTAGGGCATAATACTTACAAACTCCCACTTGCACTAGATCCAATCACTTGTGTGTCCAATATCATAAGTCTACATGACGATCATGTTTATGCTACGACAACTCTTTGTCAGTGGATCTGCAATATTGTTAAATGTGAGAATTTGTTCTTCTTTTTACGTCATTTCTATGTATTATCTCTCTGATGAGATTATAGCGCCTTAATACATGTTTAGATCATTGATGAGACCTTAGTTCATTCGTTTTCGCAATGGCTCTATTGTTATCACAATACAATGGCATGTGATCAACAATATCAGGAGCTACTCCAAGTTCATTTATGAACATAATGATCCAGATTGCAACTCTTTACTACTTCTGAAATAACAATGTATTAGGTTTCTACTATTGAATCAACGGTTGCTTCACGTTTGGAACCTTTCCAACATACCGCTTAAGAGTAAACCAATTTTTCCATATGAAATCTTCTCAAGATTTTATCTATGTAAATTGGGATGAATTAAGCAATCTTCTAGATCTACCTCTATAGATCAAGTTGCTTCTCACATATCGTTCATGAATAAATCTTTTAACAACTATTATTTCAACGATTGAAACATAGGGATGTCGTTTTCTATAATATTAGGAATACGACAATGCTCCCACTATCTTCTTGTAAACACACAATTTGTCTTCAAATTTGATAAAATCAAACACTTTGACTTTTTCATCAAATCGAAGACTTTAGCTCCATAGAGACTTATCTCAACCTATAGTTACGATATGCAACTATTGCAAGTAAAACCCGAATGGATTTCAGCAAGGTCAACACTTAACCTTTGCTTCTAGCCTTGCTTTGTATATATGGATATTCTCATCCATATCGACCTTTCCCTTGTAAACTATTTACAAAACCTTATGGGTTTTATTCTATCAGGAGGCTCAACCAAGGTCCAAACCTTATTCACATATGCCGAGTTCATCTCGAGTATCACGGCCTCTTGCTGTCTCTTTTAAGTCAACACTTAACTTTATTTTGGTGCAATTAGTAAGTTCATCATCCTGAATCAGTAATACCTTATTAGTAATCATGGATTCACACCTTATTGAAGGTCGAATAATCCTACTAGACTCACATAGAGCTGACATGTTCTCAGGCGTCTCTACTCCCTAATTAAAAGTATGTCCCATATCAGATATGGGATCAAACTTGGATTTAACTATTTGGTTAACTATATCTGTGGACTCTTAAACTCTTTCAAATTCTATTTTGCTCCCACTGTCCTCCCCTAGAATAAACCAATTTTCTAAAAAGACGATATGTCGTGAGATGAAGACTTTCTTTATAATAATTGAATTTATATTCAAATGTCTGTTTTGAATATCCCCATAGATACGTATTTATCAAATTTAGTATCAAACTTATCCGATTCAAGGCGTTTAAATAAGCGTCATGGCCCCAAACTTTCATATAAGATAAATTGGGACTACTGTCTTTCCATAACTCGTATGGATTTTTGTTAACCAACTTAGATGTGATATGATTTAGTGTGTTGCACACTGCAATCAATGTATGACCCTAAAACAATTTTGGGAGATTTGCATGACTTGTTATTAATCGCATTATATCTAATAATTAACAATTCCTCCTTTTAGATACACCTCTATACTGCAGTGTATATGGAGGAGTCCAATGCAAGAGAATCTCATCTTCTCTTAGATAATCTAAATTTTATCTTTTAGATATTCTCACTTGATCGAATCTTAATGTGAGGGTATCTTTATCTATTTATTTCTTTACTTCTAGTTTGAATCCCTTGAACTTTTCAAAAGTTTCATGTTTGAGTTTTCATCAAGTATACATGATCATTGATGAAATAAGAGAAACATTACCTGACCTCATTTGATATGAGTCCATATGCATTACTATGCATTAGACCAGTGATTATGCTGACCTTTCTTCTTTTCAAGTAAAAAAAGATTGATCATTGTGCCAGACATGCATAATTTGTACTTGTCAAAATCAATTAATCTCGAGTATACATCTTTATGTAACTTTGGAATTGCATTTCATCTATATGACAAAGTCTGTCAAGCCAGATTTCGGTAATAATTAGATTATAACATTTATGTTTTATAATTTCTATACTCATTATAGAATCTTTAGTATTAAAGAATATAAATGTCGTTTTGTAATTTATTATAGCCATTAGGATCTTTATCAAGATAAACAAGAACAACAATTGTCCTTAATATTAAAATAGTTCATGTCCGAACACGAAATTCATTTTAATATTCCAGCTATGGTTGGTATAAAGCAACATTTCTCTAATTCCAATACTAAACCAAAAGGTAATGGCAAGAAGTATATTCCTACAGGCAATGCAGCAACATTTGCTCATCTCCAACGTGTATGTCAACTTCTCCCTTTCGCAGTGGTCTACTTCTATTTAGTTTCTCTATATTTGTATAAATATGAGATTTACATCTGGTATCAAATACCTAAGAAACTCATGAAGTAGACATAAGCCACGCTATATTCCTTCCATATTGGGTGCTTTCCCAAAGTCCTTTTAGACTTCCTCTTAATACCTTTAGAGGAATAAATAGTTTGCCCACTACCAACTTTGATAAAGGGCTTAACAGTCCTAAGCATGTCAAGCAACTTAATGAGTATGCATTCGAGTTTATTCATATCATAATTCATAATTAGTATGAATAACTCTATAATAGAGATTGCAGAGCTAAGTCAATACTTAGATCATAGTTAATGATTGAACTCAGTTGAGACACTTCTCATTTCAATCATCTTCAGTACATGATGATTGACTGAAGATTCCTTTGTTAATTTGCATCGGTATAATTGTTTGAAAGTCTCATATCCTTCTACATATGATTGTTATCATACAACTCTTTGTAATGAAGAATTATGTGTTAAGATCTATACTCTCAAGTTGTTTTTGTAACTCAGGTGACATAGTTGCAAGTATCGTATACATTGCAGTACTATTATCATCACAGCGTTTATTATAGCAGCAACCTCTTCCTTAATCGAGTCATCACCATATGTCTCTGGAAAATGACTATTTAAGGACAACCAACTTTCTCATGCTTGAGAACAGTTCTCAAATTGCAGTGTCAATCAAGAAGATTTAATTTGGTTGTTGGCATCCAATATGCCTCTCAAATACACATAGTTACTCACGATTCAATAAATATAAATGATGAAAAGAAAAAGAATAATATATAAAAATGCATCAATTAATTTAACATAGATTTTTATTAAATTAATTATGATCCCACCGTTTAACTAAAATTTATGACCATCTCACATAAATTTATGAAGTTTATACTTGACTCCCAGTGGGCTGGGATCCCATTTTTTATATCAAGACCTTGCGTGTACTCAACAAACCTTAATAAAATATTTGGGTAGATACTATTATCAATTGCATCTACATACAACACTTAGATCCTTAAGCTGACAACTCTTTGTCTTCACACATCTTATTTGTTAGCTTAACATGCCTCTAAAATTTATCTCCTTGAGTGTACTCAACAAAAGATAAATTTTAGTTAAGTCAAACCCGTCATTCAAAAATATCAAATATTTCATATTGCCAAACATATCCCTAATAGATCAGTCTTGAGTGTACTCAACAAGTCGAGACGATTTGGGACTCTGATTTTTCACTATAATGATGAAAGGTGATTATAAACGTGACTTAATATTTTATGGAAGGATTTTGCATTCAAGGGTCTCATTGTAACAATCATATATATTTTATTATACATCTACCATGCAAATAAATATATATAAAACATAATATAATAGTGTGGACGATTATGGACTTTACTATCTAGTCTTCCTGAGCCATAAGGAAGACTAGTTGATCAATTCATAGGGGTATTACATTGATTAGTATCAATGCACCATCTCCATGGTCTCTTCCTCTTCTTGTTTCTTCAATTAGTCTAGTTGCAACATGTATCAGTACTAGTTGACACGCAGACCTAAATGAAATTGGACTCGCAGGCCCATAGCAACAATAACAGTAACGGACTCGCAGGTCCAAAATGATCAAGAGCACGCAGGCCCAAAATAATAACAATAATAACGGGCTCACAGGCCCTCAAAACAACAAGAATAAAAATCAACCATTCAACACATTCATATGGTCGAGTCCATAATCTCCACTAATAATGCATTTATCACATAAATGTATTCTTATATAATATCTAATATTATATGCAGACATGTTTCAAGTTTCTAGCAATTAAGATCTTCTAGCCTCTTTTAGACAAATGGATCGGAACAATCAAATAATTAATTAATCATATTAATCAATTATTTAATTAACGAGCATATTTAATTAAAATAAAATTTTAATTAAATATCGAATTAGAGTTCAACTCTAATTCAACAATTATAGGGCGGGATAATTTAAGTAAAATCAAATTTTAATTAAATATCAAAATAGAGTCCAACTCTAATTTCAAAACTTAATGCGGTTGAATTTAATTAAAATCAAATTTTAATTAAATAGCAAAATTAAAGTCCAACTCTAATTCAAGATTTAGGGCGAACAATTTTAATTAAAATCATATTTTAATTAAATATCAAATTACAATTTAACTCTAATTCCAAGAAAAATTTTAGGGCAACAAAATTTAATTAAAATATAATCGGGTGAATAATTAATTAAAATTAAATTTTAATTAAGTATTAAATTAAAGTCAAACTCTAATTTAAATTGAATTAATATTTTAATTTAGGATAACACTCCTAAATAAAATAAAAATTCAATTGGGTCAAAGTTTAATGTTTAAGTCAAAATCCAATTTTAACGAAAATATAAAGTGTCGTCAAATTTAAATAGAACTTTTAATTTGGGTCAAAATTAAAATTATGGGTCAAACCCATTTGGAAATCAAATGTAAAACACCTCCAAATTTAAAATTCAAAACATTTTTGAAAATTCATAATTTGACCCATTTTAAAAATACCAAATAGGCCCTCCGATTTCTGAAATTATGAAAAGGCCCTTATTTCAATATTTACACATTTACCATCGAAATGAAATTACAAGGGTCCTCAATATCAAATAATGCAAAACGGTCCCTTACTTAAATAATTTACAACCTGACCCCAAAATGGATATTGCAAACAGAGGCCTGCAATTTCACAAATTGTGTCAGAGGCCCCCGCCTCCAATTCACCCAAAACTCGACTGAAAACCCTAATTTTTTCCCCTTCTTTCTCTTATGGGTGGCTGTGCCAGCCGCCCATGGAAGGAGTAGCACCCAGCAGCGTCGAGACCGCTACTGAGTAGGCAGCGGCTGCTACCTCACCCGGCAGCAGCAGCAGCGTCCGACGCTGCTGCAACAAATGGCCAGCGCTGCTGCTTGCCCTTCCAAGCATAGCGGCATTGGTCCAATGTCGCTGCGCCACCAGTTGTTGCCGGCCACGACCCGATCCGATCAATTACGAGATATGGAATTGTGTCAATCTCAATCATCGATCATATCTTTCACTCCACTATTAAATCAATATAAGTCGAAAACTCCTTTTCGACTTATGAGTACACCTTGGCTAAGGATTTCATCATCGACTTAATTGAATGAAACTCAGATCATAATCTCCTACTATCTAAGAGTGACGAATCCTTTATTGATCAATCACAACCTTTATACGATTCTTGACGTACCCGAACGATGTCGTATTAGCGGCCCTTTTCAGAGAAACATCCAACACCGCCAAAGTATGACTGTCCTCATATAAGGTACCGTGACGATCTCAAGTCAAAGGACCAATTCCACTACCGAACGTTAGAGATTAACCACTGATACTCAGATAGTTATCCATGTGGAATCTCTCGACCGGTCTCCAATGTTTTGTTTTATAACAAAACATCAATGTGTTCATTTAAGTGTCACCACACTTTAACTTGTGAGATCAGCTACTTACTTCACAAGTAAGAAATGCCACACGTGATGGTCTATCCGTAATAACGACATCCGTATCTCGTTATTACTTACGACCACGAATGATTTAAGATTCAATCAGATGTAATTTGTATCTCACAATCACAACACCTTGTGATTAACAAATTACAAATATTTGAATCTACGGACTCTATTATTTATTTAATTGTCTATTAATTAAATAATAGATCTGCCATTTAATTGCATTAATTATATATAAAAGTATTTATGTCCAAAGTTGATTGGACCTAGGGCATAATACTTACAAACTCCCACTTGCACTAGATCCAATCACTTGTGTATCAAATATCATAAGTCTACATGACGATCATGTTTATGCTACGACAACTCTTTGTCAATGGATCTGCAATATTATTAAATGTGGAAATTTGCTCTTTTCTTTACGTCATTTCTATGTATTATCTCTTTGATGAGATTATACCGCCTTAATACATGTTTGGATCATTGATGAAATCTTAGTTCATTTGCTTTCGCAATGGCTCTATTGTTATCACCATACTATTGTATGTGATCAACAATATCAAGAACTACTCCAAGTTCATTTATGAACATCATGATCCATATTGCAACTCTTTGCTACTTCTGAAGTATCCATGTATTATGTTTCTATTATTGAATCAACGGCTGCTTCACGTTTGGAACCTTTCCAACATATCGCTTAAGAGTAAACCAGTTTCTCCATATGAAATCTTCTCAAGATTTCATCTATGTAAATTGGGATAAGTTAAGCAATCTTCTAGATCTACCTCTATAAATCAAGTTTCTTATCCCATTTCGTTTATGAATAAATCCTTTAACAACCATTATTTCAACTATTGAAACATAGGGATATCGTTTTCTATAATATTAGGAATACGACAATGCTCCCACTATCTTCTTATAAATACACAATTCGTCTTCAAATTTGATAAAATCAAACGCTTTGACTTTTCCATCAAATCGAAGATTTCAGCTCCATAGAGATTTATCTTAACCTTTAGTTACGATATGCAATTGTTACAAATAAAACCCGAATGGACTTCAGCAAGGCCACAGGAGAAAAGTTTCACCAACGTCAACACTTAACCTTTGCTTCTAGCCTTGCTTTGTATATATGGATATCCACTTCCATATCGACATTTCCCTTGTAAACTATTTACAAAACCTTATGGGTTTTATTCCATCAGGAGGTTTAACTAAAGTCCAAACCTTGTTCACATACGCCGAGTTCATCTCGAGTATCATGGCCTCATGCTGTCTCTTTTAAGTCGACACTTGACTTTATTTTGTTGCAACTAGCAGGTTCATTATCCTGGATCACTAATACCTGATTAATGATCATGAATTCGCACCTTCTTGAAGGTCGAATGATCCTACTAGATTCACATAGAGCTGTCATGTCCTCAGGAGTCTTTACTTCCTGATCCAAAGTATGTCACATATCAGATATGTGATCAAACTCGGATTTATCTACTTGGTTAACTATATCTGTGGACTCTTGAACTCTTTCAAAATTCTATTTTACTCCCACTGTCCTCTCCTAGAGTAAATATTTTCTCTAAGAAGACGATATATCGCGAGACGAAGACTTTCTTCATAATAGAATTTATATTCAAATGTCTCCTTTGAATATCCCACAAATATATATTTATCGGATTTAATCTCAAACTTATCTGATTTAAGGCGCTTCAAATAAGCGTCATGGCCCCAAGATTTCATATAAGATAAATTGGGACTATTACCTTTCCATAACTCATATGGAGTTTTGTTAGCCAATTTAGATGGGACATGATTTAGTGTGTTGCACACTGCAATCAATGCATGACCCAAAACAATTTTGGGAGATTTGCATGGCTTGTTATTAATCGCATTATATCTAATAATTAACGATTCCTCCTTTTAGATACACCACCTTATTGCAGTATATATGAAGGAGTCCACTACAAGAGAATCTTATTCTCCCTTAAATAATCTAGATTTTATCTTTAAGATACTCTCACTTGATCGAATCTCAATGTGAGGGTATCTTTATCTATTTGTTTCTCTAATTCTAGTGTGAATCCTTTGAACTTTTCAAAAGTTTCATGTTTGAGTTTTCATCAAGTATACATGATCATTGATGAAATAAGAGAAATATTACCTGACATCTTTTGACATGAGTCCGTATGCATCACTATGCATTAGACCAATAATTATGCTAACCTTTCTTCTTTTCAAGTAAAAGAAGATTTGGTCATTGTACCAGACATGCATAATTTTTACTTATCAAAATCAATTAATCCAAAGTATACATTTTTATGTAACTTTGGAATTACATTTCATCTAAATGACAAAGTCTGTCATGCCAAATTTTGGTAATAATTAGATTATAGTATTTATGCCTTATAATTTCTATACTTATTATAGAATCTTTAGTATTAAAGAATATAAATATCGTTTTATAATTTACCATAGCCATTAGGATCTTTAACAAGATAAACAAGGACAACAATTGTCCTTAACATTAAAATAGTTCATGTCCGAACATGAAATTCATTTTAATGTTCCAGTTATAGTTGGCATAAAACGACATTTCTCTAATTCCAATACTAAACCAAAAGGCAATGGTAAGAAGTATATTCATGCAGGTAATGTTGCAACCTTTGCTCATCTCCAACGTGTATGTCAACTTCTCCCTTTCGCAGTGGTCTACTTCTTTTTAGTTTTTCCATATTTGTATAAATATGAGATTTACATCTGATATCAAATACCTCAGAAACTCGTGAAGTAGACGTAAGTCACGCAATATTCCTTCCAATGACCTTTCATTCTATAATGAAACCAAGGGTCATTAGATTTGGTATTTGTCCTTCGCTTATACTGTCTTAACCATATTGGGTGCTTTCACAAAGCCCTTTTAGACTTCCTCTTAATATATTTAGAGGAATCAATGGTTTGCCCACTATCAACTTTGATAAAGGGGTTAACAGTCCTAAGCATGTTAAGCAACTCAATATTTTTGCATTCGAGCTTATTCACGTTAAATTCATAATTAGTTATGAATAGCTTTAGCTAATAGAGATTACAGAACCAAGTCACTACTTAGTTCATGGTTTATGATTGAACACAGTTGAGACATTTCTCAACATCAATCATCTTCAGTGTCTAAGCATCGATTGAAGATTACTCTGTCATTTTGCACCGG
Organism: Olea europaea var. sylvestris; assembly: GCF_002742605.1. NCBI lineage: Eukaryota > Viridiplantae > Streptophyta > Magnoliopsida > Lamiales > Oleaceae > Olea > Olea europaea. The sequence continues at coordinate 16,693,532 of NC_036238.1, forward strand.
TATAGTTGTTTGGAAGTCTCATATCCTTCCACATATGATTATTATCATACAACTCTTTGTAATGAAGAATTATGTGTTAACATCTATATTCTCAAGTTGCTTTTGTAACTCAGTGACATAGTTGCAAGTATCACATATGTTGCAGTACTATTATCATCACTGCGTTTACTATAGTAGCCACCTCTTCTTTAATCGAGTCATCAGCAGGTGTTTCTGGAAAGGGCTACTCAAGGACGTGACCAATTTTCTCATGCATAAGAACAATTCTCAAATTGCAGTGTCAATTAAGAAAATATAGTCTGGTTGTTGGCATCTAGTATGCTATTCAAAACATATGGTTACTCAGATTCAATAAATATAAATGACAAAAAGGAAAGAATAATATATAAAATGCATCAATTAATTTAATATGGTCTTTTATTAAATTAATTATGCTCCCACTGTTTAAATAAAATTTATGACCCTCTCACATAAATTTATAGAGTCCATGCTTGACTCCCAGTGGGCTGGGATCTCATCTATTATATTAAGACCTTGAGTGTACTCAACAAGCCCTAATATAATATTTGGGTAGATACTATTATCAATTGTATCTCTATACAACTCCCAGATCATTAAGCTGACAACTTTTTATTTTCACACATCTTATGTGTTAGCTTGACATGTCTCTAAAATTTATCTCCTTGAGTGTACTCAACAAAAGATAAATTTTAGTTAAGTCAAACCCATCATTCAGAATTATCAAATATTTCATAGTGTTAAACATATCCCTAATGGACCAGCCTTGAGTGTACTCAACAAGCTGAGACAATTTGGGACTCTGGTTTTTCACTATAATGATGGAAGGCGATTACAAATGTGACTTAATATTTTATGGAGGGATTTTGCATCCATGTGTCTCATCAACAACAATACAATCATATATATATTATTATTATACATCTACTATGCAAATAAATATAAATATAACATTATATAATAGTGTGGACGATAATGAACTTTTACTATCTAGTCTTCCCGAGCCATAAGGAAGACTAGTTGGTCAATTCCTAGGGGGTATAGCATTGAACAGTGTCAATGCACCATCTCCATGGTCTCCACCTCTTCTTATTTCTTCAATTAGTCCAATTCCAACATGTATCCTATATTATTTGGCACGCAGGCCTAAAAGAAATTGGACTCGCAGGCCCATAGTAACAATAATAATAATGGACTCGTAGGTCCAAAATAATAACAATAATAACGGGCTCGCAGGCCCAAAACGACAAAAATAAAATTAACCATTCAACACATCCATATGGTTGAGTCCATAATCGTCCACTAATAATACATTCATCACATAAATGTATACCTATATAATATCTAATATTATATGCAAATAAATTTCAAGTTTCTAGCAATTAAGTTGTTTAAACTCTTTTAGACAAATGTATTGGAATAATTAAATAATTAATTAATCATATTAATCGATTATTTATTCAGCGGGATTATTTAATTAAAATCAACTTTTAATTAAATAACAAATTAGAGTCTAACTCTAATTCAATAATTATATGGCGGGATTATTTAATTAAAATCAAATCTTAATTAAATATCAAATTAGAGTCAAACTCTAATTTCAAAATGTAAGACGGTTGAATTTATTTAAAATCAAATTTTAATTAAATGACAAAACTAGAGTCTAACTCTAATTCCAATATTTAAGGGCGAATTAATTTAATTAAAATCAAAATTTTAATTAAATATCAAATTAGAGTCCAACTCTAATTCCAAGAAGAAACTTGGGCGAGTTAATTTAATTAAAATCAAAATTTTATTTAAATACCAAATTAGAGTCCAACTCTAATTTCAAGAAGAAATTTAGGGCGAAAAAATTTAATTAAAATCAAATTTTAATTAAATGTGAAATTAGAATCCAATTCTAATTACAAGAATATATTCGGGTGAATAACCAATTAAAATCAAATTTTAATTAAGTATTAAATTAAAGTTCAACTCTAATTTAAATTGAATTAATATTTTAATTTAAGATGAAACTCCCAAATAAAATAAAATTCAATTTAGGGTCAAATTTAATATTTAAGTTAAAATCTAATTTTAACAAAATATGAAAGTCGTCAATTTTAAATAAAACTTTAATTTAGGTCAAAATTAAAATTATAGGTCAAACCCATTTAAAATATAATTTTAAAACTATTTTAAAGTTCAAATTCAAATAATTTTTTCAATTTGCAAATAGACCCAAAATTGAAATTAAAAGGCAGTCCTTCAATTACTTTAATTGCATGACAGGCCCTCCTTTTAAAATTGCATATTGACCACTGGAAAGTAATTGCAGACAGGGGCCTCCAATTATTTTAATTGCAGAGGAACCCCCGCCTCCAAACACTGCAACCCGAATGCAAACCCTAGAATTTCTGCCCAAATTTCTGAAGCAACCCCAAACACGAATAGCCGGCGCCTGTTCTTAGTTTTCAGGGCCGCCGGCAGCGTCCCTCCGCCATAGCAGCGCCGCGCGCTGCTGTAATGTTACAGCAGCGCTGGCCTGGCGCTGCTGTAACGCTGCTGTGTTACAGCAGCGTCGGCCTGGCACTGCCAAACCGGCAGCAGCGCCTGCGCTGCCCGTCGAGGCAGCTCCGGTGGCTGCTCGGATTTCAGATCTATTCACATAAATTTATTATTATTATTATTAATCCGAAAATCAAATTTTCAAATTGCTAGAAAACAAGAAAAATATGTATAATCAACATTTGATTATTCAATCATGCAAATCAATTCCTAACAAACACAAAATAGGCTCTGATACCACTGTTGGGAATCTACTTATACATGTACAGTGGAATTTAAAATAATTTTCGATTCTCACCAAGAATCGCCTTTGTGTTTAGATAGAAATTGTGACAAGATTGTACCTTTTCCAGATCTGCAATCTTTTTGCTTTTCTTTTCGTTCCATCAACCTTGATTCGCCACCACAGCTGTTCAATTGTCCAACCTCCAACGGTGATCCACACAGAAAATAAGATTGCAGCTTCTAGGGTTTTCTCTTGTGCCAACAAGAATAATGAAAATCATATGGACCTCAAATCCTAGCTATGTATTTATATAAATCCAAACGGGCTCGGCCCGGTCCGGTCCAATATTTAATTAATCCAATTAATTAAACCCGATCCGTGAATTAATTAATCCAATTAATTAATTCGGGAATATAAATAACAAATCCAATTAATTAATTTATCCAACGATTGTTAAATTAACCAATTGACAATTTGTAATCTTCCAATTCTCTTTTGTGTGCGACCCATTAGGTTCCCGACGACGATGGCTAACGACGTGAAATATTATTTTGATCTAATCAAAATTGATAAATTAAAATACCCTTTTAATTTATCGTCAATTCACACTCGTCGTCCCTGATTGACATCTAGCAATGTGTCAAGGCAATACATGCGACGGGAAATGTCACGTGGTATGACAAAACTAAATTCGTTCGTTTACCGTGAAACTATAATCCCTTCGTCAATATGATCCGATCAATTACGAGATATGGAATTGTGTCAATCTCAATCATCGATCATATCTTTCACTCCACTATTAAGTCAATATAAGTCGAAAACTCCTTTTCGACTTATGAGTACACCTTGGCCAAGGATTTCATAATCGACTTAATTGAATGAAATTCAGATCATAATCTCCTACTATCTAAGAGTGACGAATCCTTTATTGATCAATCACAACCTTTATACGATTCTTGACGTACCCGAACGATGTCGTATTAGCGGCCCTTTTCAGAGAAACATCCAATACCGCCAAAGTATGACTGTCCTCATATAAGGTATCGTGACGATCTCAAGTCAAAGGACCAATTCCACTACCGAACGTTAGAGATTAACCACTGATACTCAGATAGTTATCCATGTGGAATCTCTCGACGGATCTCCAATGTTTTGTTTTATAACAGAACATCCACGTGTTCATTTAAGTGTCACCACACTTTAACTTGTGAGATCAACTACTTATTTCACAAGTAAGAAATGCCACACGTGATGGTCTATCCGTAATAACGACATCCGTATCTCGTTATTACTTACGACCACGGATAATTTAAGATTCAATCAGATGTAATTTGTATCTCACAATCACAACACCTTGTGATTAACAAATTACAAATATTTGAATCTACGGACTTTATTATTTATTTAATTGTCTATTAATTAAATAATAGATCTGCCATTTAATTGCATTAATTATATATAAAAGTATTTATGTCCAAAGTTGATTGGACCTAGGGCATAATACTTACAGAAGCTGGCAGAAAGGAGGGGAGAAGGTGACTGAAAATCTTGGGAAAATTACATAAACAAAACGGCGGCCCACAAAACAATTGAAATTGGTTTTTGAAGAAAAACATTGGGAGTTGTTGGAGATTATTACAATCCAAATAAGAGGAAAAACTACCAGCAGTGAGGGGATGATTTATATATATTCTATACGCCAATTAGGAGAAAAAAAAGTCAGCTGCTGTAATTGAGAGAAGAGGGTTGCCTTGTTAGTTAATTAATACATATATATACCCACAAAAATACGTGGACTAGGGCAGTAGATTGAGGGAAGAAATTGAATCAAAGTTGGGTTATTCTTTGGAGGTCAAACATTGTAGCTATTGGAAGGAATAGGCAGCACCAGGAAAATTAATTAGAGATTCATACATACAAAAAAGAAAAGGCGGCTGATTATTTTATTTTATTTTTGTGCAACTCTCTTCAATAATTCTGCAAGGAGCTTGAAGATTAATCATGTCCCGTCGATTTTCGGTGATTTCCTTCCATTTTTATGTGTTTAATTCCAACAATATGCTAGGCTAATTTTTCTCATGTGTTGGATGGATGACAAAATTGTTTGATTCCTAGTTTTAATTCGGGACCTGTGTTTTTATTTTAATTCTTGTGTTGTGATTCTATTAATATGCATAATTATATTGTTTTAATGTTTGCGCACCATTAGGACAATATGTTTCTTATTCATGGTGTTGGAAAACTCACGATAGATAGAACACTATTAATGAGACACATTGACAATAAATGTTAAGAATAATATTTATGGCATGTGCGATCATATGTGATAATCCTAAATGTCAATGCATGTTTGGCATATGAATTCGGACTAGGAATAGGATCGTTTCGTGGTAAACATAGGTTTATTTTATCTTGGGAAAGAATAATAAATAAAAGTGAAATTATCGATCGTCGCAATTGCATGAATTAAGATAATTATTACTGGTTGAGAATTAGAACTAAAAATTGATCAATGACGTCAGAAATCCAATACGTTCACACACTTAATTGTTTTTAAAAACCAATTTTCATTGGTTTCATAAGTTTTAGTTATAAAAAAATTAGTTAGTTATTCATCAATCATCTTTCGATTAATAACACGAATTTAAATATATCAAATATACTAGAATTAATTCTTATTCTCTGTGGGATGATAACTCTCTCATCATGATTATTACTTGGACGATGAACCATACGCTTGTGAGAATTTGACGAACAAGTTTTTGATGCCGTTACCGGGGAATAATGGTGTTAATTTTAGTTATTAGATATTTTAGATTCTTTTTTATCTTTATTTTTATTTTATTTTAGTTATTGTTTTTAGGCTATCATTACACTTTTTAGGCAACTTTAGTTTATGCAAAATCCCGACAAGCCAGATCTCTTTCCAATAGACCACGAAATCGAAAGGACATTCAGAAATCGTAGAAGAGTACAACGTCAAGCAAGGAAAATGACCGATAATCAAAATCAACAGCAGAGTCAGGTTCAACTTCAATAGCAAATACCACAGCCAAATCAACAGAGAGCCATCCAGAACGGAGCTCCTATATTAGTTGGAGATTATGTCAATCCAATTCCTACACCAGTGCAACTAGCTATGGTTTATCCTCAATTTGGACAACCTAATTTCCACCTTCAACCAGATGTCATCAATCTATTTCAAAATCACCAAGACATCTGGTTCTTTGGAAAAGCCACGAAAAATCCTCATGAGCATATTTTTTCTTTTCTCATGTTATGTGAAGTGATCAGTCACGAAGGGATATCAGTAGATTCATTCCGAATACGATTATTTCCTCATACCTTGACGGACGCTGCTAGAGCATGCTTCCTTTGTTTACCACCAGGAAGCATTCAATCATGGAACGATATGGTTCAAAAATTCATGATGAAATTCTTCACACCTTCTCGAGTTCACCAAATTAGGAATGACGTCAACACCTTTAAGCAAAAAGATCTCGAGAGCTATCCTGAGGCATGGGAGAGGTTCAAGAATTTTTTCAGAAAATGCCCCAACCTTGACATTCCTAAGCATGCTTAGCAATATCTTTTCTACTACGGTCTAAAACAAGAGTTTAGAAATATGATAGATGCTTCAGCAGGAGGATCAGTGATGAAACATGATGTGGATGAGGCATATGACCTGTATGAAAAAATAGCTGAGAACCAATCGATGTGACCAACCGATAGGGAAACTCCAAGGAAAATATCAGGGTTACACAATGTGGATGCAGTGATAGCATTGGCCATGCAAATGGAAGTTCTTACAATGAAAATGGACAATCTATCTAAGTCAGTCAACATGGTACACCAATCGCCACCTGTTTGCAAAGGCTTTAGAGCAGATCATGCTAGTCCACACTGCCCTTTGGTGTCTACACATGTTAATCAATTCGAAGAAGTAAGCTACGCGCAAAACTTTCAGAGACAGCAAAATAACCATTTCTCCAACACATATAATCCGGGTTGGAGGAACCATCCGAATTTCTCTTGGTCCAATAATCAAGTACATGAATAAGGAGGAAACAATCAGAATAAACCACAGGATTCCAACAGCAACAACAGCTGAGAAAGTGCTCACGAAATAATTCTTTCGATTTAAAACTACCGCAAGTGCACGGTTCGTAACAAGTAATAAAGTGGATTTTAAAAAGTCCGAATATCGTTCCTCAGAGATTGAGTAGTTCAATTCTATATAATCTAGCCTTAACCGAATCTAATTGAGTGAAAATATGGTATATATGCAAAAAGCCCTAATTTCAATTAAGAAACCCTAATTTCAACTAAAAACCCTAATTTCTATTGAAAACCCTAATTTCTCAATTAGAAACCCTAATTTCGAAATTTCTCTAATTAAATGACTCAAACACTCAAGTAAATGAAATTATGCAAATTCAAAAGCTAATTTATGGAAATTAATCAAACTAAAATCACTAGGATCACGGATCCCCAATTGAAGTTATAAAAACCCTAATTTCATAAAATTAATGATTCGATGAAAATTTGCCAATTCAATGTTCCTAATTCTATCCAATATACTCTCTCGATATATATTAGACCTATTCTTGCACACCACCAGCCTATATCTCTATGGATGATGCAAACATACAAGAATGCATGTAGTTTTGATAAACAATTTAAGAATTGCATAAAGCATAGGGGTATATTTCTATCCCCTATCGGACCCTATGTTAATTTACACCTTATCGAACCTATTCCACTTCTCTCGAATGTAAGAAATAAGTCATCAACACTCACACAATCATTGGCCACTAATTGCGGAAGAAAATTAATGCATGTAAACCAATCAAATTATCCAAACGAGTCTTTATATTAAATTCATGAAATATAGAATTAAAATAACAAAAAACGGTTCATCGATCACCTAGTAATTGAAAACCTAGCCTAGAAGATTCATAATTACAAAAAAACGAAATTAATAAATAGAAAGAATAACACCCGTATGAAAGTTCTTGAAATCTTGAATAAAACCTTGAAAACCCACTTGAATCCTTGTGAAATCGGCTTCAAGTTCGTGTTCCTTGCCTCCAAAAGTTGTATTCTTCTTCTCCCTAGACGTTTTGCCCTATTTCTGATGAATTTTGGCTTTTATATCATGTTCTCACGGAGCCTCGAAAGAGTTTCAATTAAAAATGGAAGTTCAGATTTTTTTTTTCAAACTTAAAGCCATGCGGCTGCATGGTTCAAATTTTCAACTCAATTAAAACCCTGCTAGACCATGTGCGGCCGCATGGTATAGTTACATGCGGCCGCAAGGTTGTAACTTTACAACCTTGCCATTTTGGTCCCTGAACTCCGTTTTCTCTTTTCTTGATCTCTTTTCTTTCTTTCCTTTGTTCCATTATCAACTATTGACTCATAATTGATGTTTGGGTCAATCAATTCCTTGACCATTTGCTCGGCTCATCTTTTGATTAATTGCAATTTAGTCCTTCATCTTTCACTTTTCTTCAATTCAGTCCAATGTTACTTCTTTCTTCCTCCGATCATCTTGTATCATCCTCAATCTCATACTTGGTATATTTTCATTCTAGTTCTTCACTTTAGCTCAACTTTCCAATATTTGCACCTTTGGTCCCCGAACTATCGCTTTGTTTCGTTTTGGTCCTTTTTCAGCTCTTTTCTTCTTAATTTCATCTTTTCCATAGAAACACCTACATTGCATGAATTTAACGAGATTAAGTCACAATTCAACTACTTTGTCCATGTTTAAGTTATGTTTGTGAGCTAAATAAGTGTGTAAAAACCCACTTATCAAATCCCCAAACTTAAACTATTGTTTGTCCTCAAACAATGTAGTGACTTAATGCTAAACAAACATAGCTTAATAGCTTGCCGCGTCTCAGGATTGGACTTAGTAATAATAATAAAAACAATATCAAGAGTGCGAGAATTGAATCAACCTTTACTCATCAAATGCAATACTCAACGTGTATGTGTGAACTCATGCCAACATATCAAGCTTATGATTAGTTTATCCCGGACCCATAGTGGTCAGATTTATCCTTACGTCACTCGAGAGATACACAATCCCCAAATGTATTCTTTTCACACAATTTCTCCGAGGTGTATTCTAAGGTTAGGAGTTTAAACAACTCTAATCCTTACCCTCTTTTAGTTTGGATAGATTTTACCATTACAAGTTCACATATCAACAAGTAGAGACTCTCCTTATTTTGATTGCTTCAACCTTTAGGATTAAACTAAGCTACTTGCCTCGCATTGAGGTTATAGTTCTATCAACCAAATGTCCAACGAGAGCTTTTATTTTATTTATTTATTTATTAATTATTTTTTTTGTGTCATCTTCTCATTTGCTTTCTATATAACCCATGTAACGAGCTTTAGGCGATGACTCTTAAACCAGTTGGCTTTAGCGCACCAGATTTTAAACCCTTGCAGTCTTATTCACTCGAGTTATAAAAGCTCGATAAGATGACTTTTATCAATTCTTCTTTTTCTTGCTTTCTATATGACCCATGTAACGAGATTTAGGCCAATGACTCCCAAACTAGTTGGTATTAGGGCATCAGGTTTTAAACCTTTACAGACTTACTTGCTCGAGTCATAAAGGCTTTTTGAGAGAAGTGATAATTTTTCACTTTTTACTTTATGCCCCTTTTTTGTTTTTTTTTGGGCATTTGACTTCTAAAACCATCCTCACTTAAAGCTTTCACCTATTTCTCACCTTCCGGGTTTAAACAATCCACACATTATAATTTCATGCACAGAGCCCCATTTATCTCCATGTTTCCTTACAATGGCTCAATCATCTCCAAACTATCTTAAAGTGATATTACGGGTTAATGTTATAGAGGGTTATTCTAGGTTTCTCCTAATTTATTCTAAAATTTCAATCAATAACTTAACACGTGACATGAGTGGCGTGCAAAAGAGTGTCGAGCAATGCATCAACAAGTATTAGCAAATTAAATCCTGCACTAAATCCACAGTTTCTAGCTTATACATGTCCAATAATCACATCATAGCCGACAAGGCTATCAAACCCACACAAGCATGCAAACATTCATAAAGATTCACTTATCAAGCATGCATCATGCAAAAACTTGTCAAAATTAACGATGGATTGTGAATATGCAAAATAATTACATGCCGAATATTTGTTTGAAATTATGCTACCATCCCCCAAACTTATACAATACATTGTCCTCAATGTAAAATGTAAAGTTAAAATGGCAGAATTTAAAACATGGACACAACTTAGCAATAAGAGATTAACAAAACTCCCCTAATCAATTCGGTGGCTGTGGTGTGAAGCTGGGACCCGCAGCATCATCTTCAAGAGGAGGTGGGAGGCGAGATAGGACTTGTCTCAGCAACTCGGACTGTTGTGCTTGCTCGGTTTGAATGGCTTGAAAACTACTTTCCATATTTCCCAAGCGATCCCAAGTTTCGTTCACATGCCACTGTATGCCATCCATTCTCCCAGCGTACATGTTGAACCTACCATTCATAGTCTCTACTTCCCTTCTTGCAGCTGTGACTTCATTCAAAGCACCTTTTGTGTAGTCTCGGGAGGAGTAGAGGTTTCTCTGCACTTTTTCAACAGTGGTGGTCATCGTTTCGAACCTCTGCTAGAGATTTTGTATATCCCTGCTAGTTCCAGTGGCTGTGGAAAATATCTGTCGAAATAGCTGTGAATCCATCTCAACTGGTTGTGGCGGGGCTTGTGGTAAGTGTAAATCTTCATCAGCTTGTCCTTCTTCCTGCGCATTTTGTCTTTGCTGCTCAAGTCTGTCTTGTTCTCTCTTCCTTACCCTAGCTCGTTCCTGAGCTTCAAATGTAGTGAGCTTTATCAATGGGCTTGATTTCTCAGGCATCTCCCCTGCCTCAACTGTAACACCAGCGGCAAGACATATCCCGCTAATCAGACTAGGAAAAATCATCGAAAATCGCCTATCTCCCTAGGTTCCCAAATTTTGTATCTGGTAAAAAATAAGAGTAGCCAAATCAACTTTGCATCCCCAGACTAAATGATATATGAACCCAGCAGTCTGATCCATGAAAGTTGTCCGATACGATGTGGGTTCGATATTATGGCACATGAAGACCCAAAGGATGGCTATGGAGAGAGTAAGCTCAATTTGATGCCACTCTGCAATGGGTAGGGGCCAAGCATTCTCTCTTCCCAAGAGAACCTCACTTCATTCCAATTGAATTGAGTGGGAATCGGGACCACATTGTCCAAACTAAGATTGTAGAAGTCATGAATGACGGCTGGGGAGAACATTATCCACTTACCTCGCACCCACATCTGGTGTAAGTGTTCAGAACTCGGAGTCTCAATTTCACTATTGAAGTTTGCATAAAATTCACGGACTATACTTTCATAAATCGGGTGTGGCTTTTCTACAATCTTCTCCCATCCACAAATTTGTATCAGATTTGTCAACTTAAAACCACGAAAATCATCTAACCGGACCTGTCTCTCTGGTAACATGCCCCAATGGCTTATTATGTTCTCATATCGAGCTAATATTTCTGCATCACAGAATTTTCGCACACCTCCTACTAGCTCTTTGGTGCGGGTTGTGCCGGAGGAGGAACCAAATTTTTCTTTACCTTTTGATGTTCTCTTCGGCGGCATCCTACACAAATAAGGAACGAAGTGTATCAAGTTCTTGAAATAAGAAAACGATAAAGAATATCAATGTCATGCAAAAATCCCCCAAACTTTCTTCAAAATGTGTGCAATATTCAACACATGGAAGTCAATGTAACATCAATATTGCATTAATGAGAAAAACTCAAAACTATGGCTCTCGCATGCATTTTTTTGAAAATTCGACCCATGATTAAGTGACCAACTTCAGCCTCGAGCATCATCGAGAAATATTAAAATTTCCCCGGACAAGGTCCAGGCATATGAAAGTACTTATTGTGGTCTAGCATATATCCAAATTTCACTACAATTGGAGGTCGTTTGGATAGAAAAATACATGGACGAAGTTAGTGACGTGAGTTGACATGGCTTAGCAATTTATGTGGTTATGTGCACATATATGTGAGGTTAACTTTTTCCAATGAAATTCCATGAGATTTTTCGTCTAGTACGCCTCACATTAACAATGTAAATCATCACACAAATGAAAAGTTCAAAATTTCGAATTATATGTCTCATTGACATTTAATCGAACATGTTGTGTGCATTGGAAATTTCCTTCACTTTGCTTTTGATTTACACTTAGGGCTAGTCCACAAATCACAATTCAATCACAATTCAACACTTACCCAATTCGAAAATGGCAATAACATCAAAGAATAGCTTCATACTTTGCATAGAAAGTAAATTTCTTACCTTTAGAGTTTTGTGAGATGAAATTGAAGAGTATGCTTCAAAATTTCTTGATAACAATGTCAATGATGTGAATAATGATAAGTGTGTTGGTGATTTATTGTATGTGAAGGTGGATTTGAGGGGGGAAAATTGGGGTGTTCGTGTGAGAATGAGTTTGGGAAGAAAGAAAGAAAAAAATAGTGGGTTGTAATGGCAAGTGACGGGTTAATACCCGTCACTTATACACCATGCGGCCGCATGGTGTAATTTTGTCGCCCCCTTTTAGTTTCGGTGAGGGTCCATGCGGTCGCATGGACCAAATTTTTTTTTTTTTAAAACGAACTTGTAATTTTAACCCCCAACACACCATGAATTTTAAAAATCCCCCTACATTGGTTTTCAAATTCAAATTGACTCGACTCTACATATTCAATTTTTTGTTTTTGAAAAACATCTCGAAAAATAAAACGAACGACTTTGAACCCCGAAATTATTTACTTCACACTCAAACACCCAAAATATTTTCTTTAACCTCGACTCATGCAACTATAAACGTGTAGTGCCTAGACTATCATGTGTGAATGATCGATGACCTAATAAAACATACGAAATGTAAACAAATTCCAAAACAAATGCAATAAAATAAATTGAAGGATACGGTGGGTTGCCTCCCACCCAGCGCTAGTTTATAGTCGATAGCTCGACTTTCCTACATCTTCTTCACGTTGGGTTGTTGAGTTGCATAGTGGACTTCTGCTTAGGGAAATTACATCCCCAATAATGTTTCAATCTTTGCCCATTGACGATGAAAGTGCCTTTGGTCTCGTGACTCACTTCAATAGCCCCATATTGCATCACCTTAGTTATGGTATAAGGACCCGACCACCTTGTTCTTAGCTTTCCTGGGAAGAGTTTGAGTCTAGAATTGTACAATAACACTTTTTGCCCAACTTCAAACTCTCGCCTCTGAATGTTTAAATCATGTCATCTCTTGGTGCGCTCTTTGATCAACTTCGAGTTCTCATAAGCTTCCATTCTCATCTCATCCAATTCATTAAGTTGCAGCAGTCGTTTTTCACCAGCAGCCTTGAGATCCATATTCAACTGTTTCATAGCCCAATATGCTCAATGCTCCAACTCCAATGGTAGATGACACGCTTTCCCAAAAACCAGGTGGTATGGAGACATTCCTATTAGTGTCTTAAACACTGTTCTGTATGCCCACAGTGCATCGTCCAACTTCTTAGACTAATCTTTTCGGGATGAGTTCACTGTAACTTCCAGTATTCTCTTTAACTGCCTGTTCGAAACTTCAACTTGCCCATTGGTTTGTGGATGATATGGAGTTGCTACTTTATGTTTCACCCCATATTTGTTCAACAGCTGCTCTAATTGACGATTTATGAAGTGTTTGCCCCCATCACTTATTATTGCCCTCGGTGTACCATATCTTGTAAATATGTACTTCTTCAAGAACTCTATCACCACTTTCGCGTCGTTAGTAGGCAATGCAACAGCTTCCACCCACTTAGAGACATAGTCAACGGCCACCAAGATATATTGATTTGAGTACGATGGGGGAAAAGGTCCCATGAAGTCTATTCCCCATACATCAAATATTTCAACCTCCAAGATGTAATTTAGTGGCATCTCATTTCTTCTTGAGATATTTCCGATTCGTTGACATTTATCGCATCTCTTCACATACTCGAACGTGTCTCTGAATAAAGTAGGCCAATAAAAACCCGACTATAGTACCTTTGCAGCAGTCTTTGAAGCTCCAAAATGCCCAGCATATGCAGAAGAGTGACAATGTTCTAGAATCTCAGGTACTTCATCTTCAGGAATACATTTTCTGATTATCTGATCTGCGCCTCTATAGAGAATGGAATCCTCCCAAAAGTAATACTTCAGCTTTGCGAAGAACTTCTTTCTTTGATGGCTAGAATACTCTGGTGGCGGGATGGACTTAGCAAGGTAGTTAACGATATCAGCGTACCATGGGACTATTTCTACTCCAAAAATTTGCTCATCTGGAAAGATTTCATTGATGTCAACTGACATCTCAGGTTCATCCCATTCCAATCTTGATAGGTGGTCGGCTACCACATTTTCACTGTCTTTCTTATCCTTGATCTCAATATTGAACTCTTGCAATAACAATATCCAATGGATCAATCTCGGCTTAGCATCCTTCTTTGTCATAAAATACTTCAGAACGGCATGATCTGTGTAGACGATAACCTTAGACCCAACAAGATACGATCTGAACTTGTCGAATGCATAAACCGCAGCTAGCAATTCCTTCTCGGTCGTAGCAAAGTTGATTTGGGCGTCGTTCAAAGTTCTACTTGCATAGTATATCACATGAAAGATTTTATTCTTTCTTTGTCCCAATACCGCACCAACTACATGATCACTCGCATCGCACATTAGCTAAAAGGGCAAATCCCAATCAGGTTACACAATCACAGGCGCTGTTGTGAGTTTTTCCTTCAAAGTATTGAATGCTATCAAACATTTCTCATCAAACTCAAAAGATACCTCTTTCATTAGCAAGTTGCATAGAGGTTTGGTGATTTTGGAGAAGTCCTTTATAAACCTCCTGTAAAACCCTGCATGCCCAAGGAAACTTCGAACTCTTTTTATTGATGTAGGAGGTGGTAATTTCTCAATAACCTGAATTTTCGCCTTATCCACCTCTATCCCCTATGCCGATACTCTATGTCCCAAGACTATTCCTTCTTAAACCATGAAATGACATTTCTCCCAGTTCAATACTAAGTTCGTTTCTCTGCATCTTTGCAAAACCAAATTTTAAGTGATCCAAACACTCATCAAATAAGGTCCCAAAGACCGAGAAGTCATCCATAAAGATTTCAATGAATTTCTCTACCATATCTGAGAAAATTGTCATCATGCATCGCTGAAATGTGGCAGGAGCGTTGCAAAGTCCAAATGGAATTCTTAGGTATGCAAAGGTACCATAGGGGCATGTGAAGGTGGTCTTCTCCTGATCATTCGGTGCCACTGGTATCTGATTATAACCCGAATACCCATCCAGAAAACAGTAGTGGGAATGGCCTACCAATCTCTCCAACATCTGATCTATAAACGGAAGAGGGAAGTGATCTTTCCTTGTAGCGGTATTTTGTTTATGGTAATCAATGCAAACTCTCCACCCTGTTACTGTCCTTGTCGGAATCAACTCGTTCTTTTCATTCTGAACCACTGTAATTCCTCCTTTCTTGGGTACAACTTGCACTGGACTAGTCCATTTACTATCTGATATCGGGTAGATTATTCCAGCATCCAGAAGTTTGATCACCTCAGCTCTTACTACCTCCTTCATGTTTGGGTTTAGCCTTCTCTGACTTTCAACTGTTGGTCGAAAATTCTCCTCCATGAGAATTTTATGCATACATAAGGAAGGGCTGATCCCTGTGATATCAGCTATGGTCCACCCAATTGCTTGCTTGTTATCTCGAAGCACCCTAAGCAGTTTTTCCTCCTCCACTTCACTAACCATGTTTGAAATTATCACTGGAAGTGTATTGGACTCCCCCAAATATGCATATCTTAAGTGTGGGGGCAGCTGCTTAAGTTCCAACTTTGGTGGTTTCAAAATAGATGGCTGTGATTTCTCTGGCCCTGTCCCAAGCTCCTCAAAGTATTGTTTCCGCGTGTAAGGTGGGTTGGACTCCAAAAATCTTGCACACATTTCTATGTCTTCAGAATCAGAATTCGTGGATTTAGAATATGCAATGCAGGCCTCCAATGCATCTGATGGGTTTTGCAGTGTAAATGACTCTTCAATCATTTTATCAATCATGTCAACCCTGAAACATCTGTCAGTCTCTATTGGCAGTTTCATGGCCTTGAAGACATTGAATGAAACCTGTTCTTCTCCCAATCTCAGTATCAACTGCCCATTCTGAACGTCGATCAAAGTTCTGCCTGTGGCTAAGAATGGTCTGCCCAGTATTAAAGGAACATCTTTATCTTATTCCATATCCAGAATCAGAAAGTCTGCTGGGAATATGAACTTCTCCACTTTAACCAACACGTCTTCAATTATTCCTCGTGGATGTGTTAATGATCTGTCAGCCAGCTGTAAGGTCACCGTGGTAGTTTTAGCTTCTCCCAATCCTAATTTCCTGAAAACAGACAATGGTATTAAGTTAATACTTGCACCAAGATCACATAAAGCTTTATCAAAATAAAATTCACGAATGGTACAAGGGACAGTGAAACTCCCTGGATCTTTCAATTTTGGCGGGAGCTTTCTCTGAATCCTGGCACTGCACTCCTCTGTTAGCATAACTGTCTCGTGATCTCCTAGCTTCCTTTTGTTTGATAGGATGTCTTTCAGGAATTTCGCATAGCTAGGCATCTGAACCAGTGCTTCAGCGAATGGGATGTTGATATGGAGCTTCTTGAAGACCTCGAGAAACGTCTTGTATTGCTGTTCCATCTTTTGCTTCTTCAGCCTATGTGGGAATGGTATGGGTGGCTCATAGGGGTTCACAGCTACAGTTTCTTTATCCCTTAAGTTTCCTTTATTTGCTCTCGGTGTTGGCTCTTCTGTCTGTTCTTCTTACTCCAAAATCTCTTCTATTTCAGGAGACACCTCTTCTCTGTTTGCCACAGGATTATTCACTTGTCTCTCAGGCAATTCCACTCCACTTCTCGTTGTTATAGCCTTTGCATGCTCTTTCGGATTGACTTCTGTGTTACTTGGCAAGCTACCTGGTGCTCTACCGGTTAATGCAACTGCTATCTATCTCATCTGAGTTTCCAAATTCTTAATGGCTGCATTCTGATCTTAAAGAGTGGCTTCTGTCTTTTTCATGAATTGGTTGTTCGCCTCCATATATTGGTTGGTCTATTCATACAGGTAATGTAGCAACCTTTGCTCATCTCCAACGTGTATGTCAACTTCTCCCTTTCGCAGTGGTCTACTTCTTTTAAGTTTCTCCATATTTGTATAAATATGAGATTTATATCTGGTATCAAATACCTAAGAAACTTGTGAAGTAGACATAAGCCACGCTATATTCCTACCAATGACCTTTCTTTCTACTATGAAAACAAAGGTCATTAGATTTGATATTTGTCCTTCGCTTAGACTGTTTTAACCATATTGGATGCTTTCATAAAGCCCATTTAGACTTCCTCTTAATATCTTTAGAGGAATCAATGGTTTGCCCACTACCAAGCAACTTAATAATTTTACATTCAAACTTATTCACGTTAAATTCATAATTAGTTATGAATAGCTTTCTCTGACAAAGATTGCAGAACCAAGTTCATTACTTAGTTCATGGTTTATGATTGAACTCAATTGAGACATTTCTCAACGTCAATCATCTTCAGTGTATAAGTATCGATTAAAAAGTACTCTGTCATTTTGCACCGGTATAGTTATTTGGAAGTCTCATATCCTTCCACATACGATTATTATCATACAACCCTTTGTAATGAAGGATTATGTGTCAACAAAAAAAAAGTTGCTTTTGTAACTCAGTGACATAGTTGCAAGTATCACATACGTTGCAGTACTATTATCATCACTGCGTTTACTATAGTAGCCACCTCTTCTTTAATCGAGTCATCAGCAGGTGTCTCTGAAAGGGTTACTCAAGGACGTGACCAATTTTCTCATGCATAAGAACAATTCTCAAATTGCAGTGTCAATTAAGAAAATATAGTTTGGTTGTTGGCATCTATTATGCCATTGAAAACATATGGTTACTTAGATTCAATATAACTGTAAATGACGAAAAGGAAAAGAATAAAATATATAAAATGTATTAATTAATTTAAGACTTAGAGTGTACTCAACAAACCCTAATATAATATTTGGGTAGATACTATTATCAATTGTATCTCCATACAACTCCCAGATCATTAAGTTGACAACTCTTTGTTTTCACACATCTTATGTGTTAGCTTAACATGCCTCTAAAATTTATCTCCTTGAGTGTACTCAACAAAAGATAAATTTTAGTGAAGTCAAACCCATCATTTAGAAATATCAAATATTTCATAGTGTCAAACATATCCCTAATGGACCAGCGTTGAGTGTACTCAACAAGTTGAGACGATTTGGGACTCTGATTTTTCACTATAATGATGGAAGGCGATTACAAATATGACTTAATATTTTATGGAGGGATTTTGCATTCATGAGTCTCATCAACAACAATACAATAGTATCAATGCACCATCTCCATGGTTTCCTCCTCTTCTCATGTCTTCAACCAGTCCAGCTGCAACATGTATCCTATACTAGTTGGCACGCAGGCCTAAATGAAATTGGACTCGCAGGCCCATAGTAACAATCATAATAATGGACTCGCAAATCCAAAATAATAACAATAATAACGGGCTCGCAGGCCCATAAAACGACAAAATTAAAAATTAACCATTCAACACATCTATATGGTCGAGTCCATAATCGTCTACTAATAATACATTCATCACATAAATGTATACCTATATAATATCTAATATTATATGCAAATAAGTTTCAAATTTCTAGCAATTAAGTCGTCTAAACTCTTTTAGACAAATGGATCGGAATAATTAAATAATTAATTAATCATATTAATCGATTATTTAATTAGCGGGAATATTTAATTAAAATCAAATTTTAATTAAATGACAAAACTAGAGTCTAACTCTAAATCTAAGATTTTAGGGCGAACATGTTTAATCAAAATCAAATTTTAATTAAACATCAAATTAAAGTCTAATTCTAATTGGAACAAATTATAGGGTGAATTGATTTAATTAAAATCTAATTTTAATTAAATAGCAAATTAGAGTCAAACTCTAATTTCAAAATGTAAGGCGGTTGAATTTAATTAAAATCAAATTTTAATTAAATGACAAAACTAGAGTCTAACTCTAAATCTAAGATTTTAGGGCGAACATGTTTAATCAAAATCAAATTTTAATTAAACATCAAATTAAAGTCTAATTCTAATTGGAACAAATTATAGGGTGAATTGATTTAATTAAAATCTAATTTTAATTAAATAGCAAATTAGAGTCAAACTCTAATTCCAAGAAGAAATTTAGGGCGTAATAATTTAATTAAAATCGAATTTTAATTAAATGTCAAATTAGAATTCAATTCTAATTTCGAAAATATATTCGGGTGAATAACCAGTTAAAATCAAATTTTAATTAAGTATTAAATTAAAGTCAAACTTTAATTTAAATTGAATTAATATTTTAATATAAGATGAAACTCCTAAATAAAATAAAATTCAATTTGGGGTCAAATTTTAATATTTAAGTTAAAATCATATTTTAACGAAAATATTGAAAGTCGTCAATTTTAAATAAAAAATTTTAAACGGGTCCAATTTGAAATTTTAGGTCAAACACATTTAAAAACAAATTTAAAATCATTTTGAAATTAAATTCAAAACTACCTTTTCAAAATTGCAAATTGACCCTAGTTTCAAATTTCCAACAAAGTCCCTTAATTTCGTAAATTACGGAACACGTCCTTTTTCAAAAATTGCAAACTGACCCCATATTCCATAATTGCAACCAGGGGCGTGAAATTTCCAAAATTGCAGTTGAGGCCCCCGTCTCCCCCCGATTTCTGGAAACCCTAAACAAAATTTTTTTCTTTTTTTTTTTTTATTTTCTTTTACTTCATCTGTTGTGGCGCCGCCGCAGCAGGAGCCGCCTGGCGCGATGGCTCCTGCAGCATCAGCAGCGGCAGACGCCGCTGCTGCCGCTTTTGGTGTTTGCCGCTGCTGCCGCTTTTGGCAGTAATGGCCGCTGTCGCACCGGCAGCTAGCAGCCGCGTTGCCATCGCCGGCAGCAACTGTTGCTGTCGGCATCCCACGCCTCTTTTTTTTTTAATTATATATATTCCAATCCGAAAATATTATTTTCATTCTCAAAACCAATTTTGAATACGAAAATTAATTTTCTCAATTGCTAGAAACATGAAAAACAATAACAATCAAAGATCAATTCCTAACAAACACAAAGTAGGCTCTGATACCACTGTTGGGAATCTACTTATACATGCACAGCGGAATTTAAAATAATTTTCGATTCCCACCAAAAATCGCCTTTGTGTTTAGATAGAAATTATGATAAGATTGTACCTTTTCCAAATCTGCAATCTTTTTGTTTTTCTTTTCGTTCCATCAACCTTGATTCGCCACCACAGCTGTCCAATTGTCCAGCCTCCAACGGTGATCCACACAGAAAATAAGATTGTAACTTCTAGGGTTTTTCACTTGTGCCAGCAAGAATAATGAAAACCATATGGACCTCAAACCCTAACTATGTATTTATATAAACCCAAACGGGTTCGACCCGGTCCGGTCCAATATTTAATTAATCCAATTAATTAAACCCGGTCCGTGAATTAATTAATCCAATTAATTAATTCGGGAATATAAATAAAAAATCAAATTAATTAATTTATCCAACGATTGTTAAATTAACCAATTGCCTATTTGCAATCTTCCAATTCTCTTTTGTGTGCGACCCATTAGGTTCCCGACCACGATATCTAACGACGTGAAATATTATTTTGATCTAATCAAAATTGATAAATTAAAACACCCTTTTAATTTATCGTCAATTCACACTCGTCGTCCCTGATTGACATCTAGCAATGTGTCAGGGCAATACATGTGACGGGAAATGTCACGTGGTATGTCAAAATCAAATTCGTTCGTTTACCGTGAAATTATAATCCCTTCGTCAATATGATCCGATCAATTACGAGATATGAAATTGTGTCAATCTCGATCATCGATCATATCTTTCACTCCACTATTAAGTCAATATAAATCAAAAACTCATTTTCGACTTATGAGTACACCTTGGCCAAGGATTTCGTTATCGACTTAATTGAATGAAACGCAGTTCATAATCTCTTACTATCTAAGAGTGACAAATCCTTTATTGATCAATCGCAACCTTCATACGATTCTTGACGTACCCGAACAATGTCATATTAGCGGCCCTTTTCAGAGCAACATCCAATATCGCCAAAGTATGACTGTCCTCATGGAAGGTACTATGACGACCTCAAGTCAAAGGACCAATTCCACTACCGAACGTTAGAGATTAACTACTGACACTCAGATAGTTATCCATGTGGAATCTCTAGACGGGTCTCCAATGTTTTGTTCTATAATAAAACATCCACGTGTTCATTTAAGTGTCTTCACACTTTAACTTGTGAGATTAGCTACTTACTTCACAAGTAAGAAATGTCATACGTGATGGTCTATCTGTAATAACGATTTCCGTATCTTGTTATTACTTACGACCACGGATGATTTAAAATTCAATCAGATGTAATTTGTATCTCACAATCACAACTCCTTGTAATTAACAAATTACAAAGATTTGAATTTACGGACTCTATTATTTATTTAATTGTCTATTAATTAAATAATAGATCTGTCATTTAATTGCATTAATTATATATACATAAAAGTATTTATGTCCAAAGTTGATTGGACATAGGGCATAATACTTACACGTTTCATGGTAAACATAGGTTTATTATATCTTAGGAAAGAAAAATAAATAAATGTGGAATTATCGATCGTCGCAATTACATGAATTAAGATAATTATTACTGGATGAGAATTAGAATTAAGAATTGATCAATGACGTCGGAAATCAAATACGTTCACACAATTGATTGTTTTTAAAAACTAATTTTCATTGATTTCATAAGTTTTAGTTATAAAAAATTAGTTAGTTTCATCAATCGTCTTTCGGTTAATAACATGAATTTAAATATATCAAATATATTAGAATTAATCCTTATTCCCTGTGGAACGATAACTCTCTCATCACGATTATTACTTGTACAACGAACCCGTACACTTGCAGGAATTTGACGAACATAAATACACATTTTTTGGATGTTCTCGTGGTTTTTATAAAAGTATAAACACAGAGACACATCCAGGTTCAGTTTGTGATTTCTGGGACCCTTTAAAAAGTTCTTTTTCTTTGTGGAATTTGTGTCAAGAGAGGTGATGTCGATTCTTCAGAGTGGTGAGATTGATGGAGTGGTGGTTCCCAACATTTGTTGTGCCATGAAACATGATAAAATCATTATTGATACGGATCCTGGCACTGGTAAGTGTAGTCACCAAGACTTAAAATTTTTGAACTTGGTAATTCTGTTGTAATTAGGTTAATCTGCGTAGAATTATCTGGATCCTTACTGGAAAATGTGGCTCGTATTTTTATTGAAATTCACCTGGAAAAATTAAAAATGTTAAAGTTTTGAGATTTGAGCATAAAATGTGGCACCCAGCTTCCTGTTCTTTTAGCATCATTTTTTCGGTTAAGATTGTTCTATATCCATCGATGAGTTTGAATGTGAATGTTCCGGAATGGATCTTCAATCGATGCATCCCGGGCTCAACTTAAATTTACCAATCAATATCAACCAACCAACCAAAACTCCAACCTACTGCTCAATTCTCTAATGGTTGCTTTCCTCCTTTCTCACCTACAAAGGGACAACAATATGGTGGTGATTGCAAGTCACAAAGACAAAGAGAAGACAAGAAGATGCAAGAACTCGAAGGAGATCACAAAGGGCAGCCACACTTATTCTTCTCACACAAAGGGCAAACACATTGCTTTTACAATTGAAGGTCGATATATATAGCTTTAGGTAGATTATCAATTTAGGCTAAGACAAAAAGGATTGGACCAAGACACAAAGTAATGGGCCAAGATACTAGGAAGCCTCCTATAAATGAATTTGGACCAAGACAACATTAAACCAATCAACTTGCTACTAGTGGCCCACGTTGTTTTTGGGTTGAGCGTATGGATTGATTGGTTGATAAATATTTCACTCATCGGTCGAGGACTATGAAATATAATCCAAAAGTGTTTAACATTATTGCCTAGGATTTATTGGATTTCAAAACCCAACAGTGAATATGCATGTGTATGTGTGGGCGGGGGTTCCTCCTCTTTTTCTTCTGGTTCACTTTCTTTCTTTATCTTTGTTTCCTTCAAAATTATTAGGATCATGATCTATGTTGAACTGACAACACAAGATTTTGTTATAGAAAACCAGAAAAGATATTGTGACCTCAATCGAAAATCAAATTTTCGTCCGGAGCCATCTTTATTTGAATGATTAAGAAGCAAGAATAAATAGAAACGTAGTTTCAATAGAAGGAAACCAACAGCTATGTTCTTTTTCCCAATTTGAGTTTCCTCACACCCAAAATAGCGTCAATGGCTATAATGACACGATCTCAATGTGATACGAAAGGGAGGAGGAGACCAGAATTAACATGTCCTGTGGTAGTTGCTTTAAATCTTCTAAGAAGCAAGAATAAATAGAAACGTAGTTTCAATAGAAGGAAACCAACAGCTATGTTCTTTTTCCCAATTTGAGTTTCCTCACACCCAAAATAGCGTCAATGGCTATAATGACACGATCTCAATGTGATACGAAAGGGAGGAGGAGACCAGAATTAACATGTCCTGTGGTAGTTGCTTTAAATCTTCGTGTAGATTTAGCAATAAATTGAACTTGGTGACTTCGTTTATGGAGCTAACTCCAAATTTATCAGGAAAAAGACTAGTTTATAACTTTTGTATTTGATGTAACTTCAGCATCCAACAGTTGCTGCTGAGCACCTTAGTTCCAAGGCGTTCTATATAGTTTTCCATTTTTAATCACACGTGGAAATCAATTATTAATAATATTTGGTTTTAGCTCAATAAGCAAGTGTAGTTGAGAAAATGGGAGCAGATTCTCTTTTTATTTCTAAGTTTTTGCCTGATGGCCTTGGATGATGTTCATGTCATCCACTCTACTGTTTCAATGTGCAAAGGTATAGCGTGAGATTTTCGATGTCCAGATGTTCCTGTGGCAGAAGGTAGCCATGAACCTTTAAAGGTAAACAGACTTCTGCCTAAGTTTGGCTTAACTGGTATTTTTCTTTGTTATTAAGCCCTTGTTTCAATCCCATTTTCCCAAAATTCAATTTTTTCAGACCTCATTTTCAAACCATACATTTACACAATAAAATATTTTGCACTTAAATTCAAAACTTTTCCATACTTTGTTATCACACATTCTTTAAAAAATCAATATTCGAAAATCTATTAACACCAAATAATGGGACTCAAACAAGGGCTAAATTATGCCAGAGCCAAAGGGTAGCCATGACTGTGTGGCTGAGCTTAAAAAGTTCACTTGTAAATCAAGAAGTTAATTTTAAACTAAATAATTGTTTTGGATCATGTTGGAAATAAGTAAATTACTTATTTTGATAATAAATAAAGAGTTACTTTTCAAAAGAGGTAGTTTCTTTTACTCTGAACAAATAAAAGTGTAACATATCTAAACATATGTTGGAACAAATAGTAACTTTAACATTTTTAAATCTCGCCAAACGCGTCATGCTGCATTTGTTTACACTCTTCTCAGCTTATATGTACTATTGAGTGTAGAATAACTGTTGATTTTAGAAATTTCGTGCTTATTATCTGGCATTTAAGTGATGTTACAAAAAGTCGTTTATTAAAGGTATATATAATATGATTGTGCTTGAGATAGCAACTTTTAAGGATGTTATATGGATTATGGATTAAATATTAAAAATAACCTGGAAAATAAGAAGATGAAAAGGATTTCACAGCCTCTAGCTGAATAGGGTACGTTGCTTCCGATAAAACATGAAGACAGTGTACGATTTTATGAACCACATAAATTTCATCTAGCGTATGTCTCACGATCATGCTAGATGGCCTGAATCCTGATTGTTATTATTATTAGAGATTTTGTTCTTAAATGCGAGAAGTCCAGTCACATTGTACTGTAGCCTGACCATACTGAAAATTTGTAGAAGAGAGGGAAACCAGGGATTTTGTTCATGGTTCACATTGATTATAGATTACACATATTTACCTCCTTCCAAGTGAAATATCAATTTTTGCATGGTCATATGGCTATTTATGTTGGTTTGCATAATCGCAAATGCCAACCAGTTTCTAGTTTGACATACTTGTCAAAATTTTAGTGTTTATAGATACTTTTTTCTCTTCTGCATGAATACGAGTCGATCCTCTGATGCTGCAGTCTGCATTAGTGCGAAGATTTATTTCAGAATTTCTATAGGGCAATGCAATTAACTATAAAATTCTTTCACTTAAAGATCTATGGGGACCCAGAAGCAGCAGATGTTATGTTCACTTCTGGGACAAATATTGTTGTTGTTCAGTTGTTGGTATAAATATTACCACGCAGGTCAAATTGACAGGTTAATTCGGTCCTGATTTTCCCAATTTTCTAGTTCCACCCCTTTTAAACAGTTCCATTTAACACATATTCTGATTTTTAGACGCAAATTTTACCTGGACTGGCAGGTGAAATCTGATGGCGTCTATGGTTATCTTGCTTTGTAACTTGACTTATATACTGTGCCTTGCTCCTATCATCTAATCATAATTATTCTCATTTCTGTTTCTGTTGACTTTTCATGTTATGATTGGTTTTACGTCGTTCAGGAATTTTTTTTTCACGATCCTGTTAGTTTTGTGCTTCTTGTCCTCCCTGATCTCTTCACATTCAAGAAAGGAGTTGTACTAGTCGAGAGACGGGGAATTTGTGTGGGCCATAAGCTGATGGACCAAGGACTAAAGAAGCATGTTGTCGAACATTTTATCTGTGCATTTTCATTTTTCACTCAGTGCAGTGATCTCATTGTGTCGAAATTATTCAAAGCAGTTAGGAGTCAAGTAACCCATAGTCAGGCTTTTCGCCCGTTTCAGTAGCATGGGGAGTTAATGTGGAAGAAGTCGTAAATTAAATTATCAAGTTAATGAAACAGTGAATTCTAAGATATTGGTTGCTTTATATCTAAAACTCTTGGGCTATTGCTGAACTATCTTGGAGTTCAACCTATATTTATAAACTCGTTACTATATATTCTTCATCAAATAAATAGTTTAAAATGATATACGAGCATTCTTCGAATTTATATACCAACATTGTAACGATTCGAGTCTTTGTGTCCAAGCCATTATATCATACAATTGTGCTATTGATAATATGATTCAACCTAAGTCAAATGTCTTGGTTTTGAATCCTGAGGAACACAATAAAAATTCATGAATAAGAAAGACTGAGGTTCTCTTAAAACGGACAATAATATGATATAATAGCTGGAGTACAGATGCTCCAATCGTTACAAATTGTGTGTTTAACATGTCATGTCCCTTCCTAGAAATTGATAATCCAATTGCAAGATCGTTTTGACCTGCTTGTAAGGTACATAAGTTTAACATAGTTGTTGCATACATTTTGGTGCTTACAGGCCATAAATTTTTTAGCATAGGCTACGAAATTTTTCATTTTTTTTAAATTTTCTAAAATACAGGCCGTGTGAGTCAGTCGACTTGGGCTGTGGTCCTCCATAGCCAAGTTAGGCATGCCAAGACTGAATGATCTGACACATTTTGACACACCTATGCACACACAATGTGCCGATGGGCGTTGATCCTTTCTTTTATTGAGGAATATTTTCTCGTGATATTCATCTTTGGTAAAATTAGGTCTAACCCGAGAACATTCTCACACTTTGCTGGCAGCTGCAGTGTGGGGATTCGATTCCTGAAACACGGAATTGGATTTCTTGTAGGCGCAGTGTACATGCAGCTCTTGTTCACTGACCTGTTGGGACACATCCCACGATTTATCTCCCTCACAAAACTCTAGGGACAAAATGTTGGGGGCCCTTAAAGTTAGGGTTCAACCTTTTTATCTTTGCAAGCAAGCACATAAAATATAAATATAATATAAATAGGTGATTTGACATACTACAATTCACACTATTACCGCGTGATACACAAGTTAAATGATTTATGATAGTGAACTTCAAATTACTTGACTAATTCGATGACTGTCCAACGACCTTTATCAGTAAGTCAAATATTTACTTAGAGATAGGTTTATCCAACTGGGATCATATTACAAACTTACACGTGGAGATATTTTAATTATTTTTCTTGTTAATCAGTCAAGTGCCATAATCATGTGTTTTTCATGTCTCAATTGGAACAAAATTCCACCATTAATTTAGAATCATTACACTTTTATTTTCAAAAAGTTGATTGGACACCAAAACTACTAAAGTAAAGAAGGCGACGTTGCATGAAACAGGTTACTTCAAGGGCCCGAGAAAAATCATTCCCCTAACTTTCGGTCAAATTTTATGCTATTAAAGTCTAATTAAGGGTTAATTAGGATTAATACCTTTCCAGTCAAAATCTTATGCTTTTAAACTGTAATTAAGGATTAATTAGGATGAATATCTAATCAGTCCATATGTTATACTTATCTACTGGGTGACAGTCTGGAGAGAAAATAATTGCTTACAAGTAAATTATTGTTGAATCATTGAATTTGATAGTGTATTTGAAATAAAGTACTGTTTGACGAATTTATTGAAACGTAATTATGTTGCTAAAAAAAAAAAAAAAACGAAATAAAAGGATGTTAGTTCATACAGAGTTCTAATCGTGTTGAACGAGATTATCTAATGAAAATGTTACTTTTTTTTCAAAGTTCATGAATACAAAAATTGGCTGTCTCAACATCCATTGAATAGTAACTTAAAAAAATACATTTAAGAGAGTTAAAGAATTAAAGAAATATAATTTCTTAATTAATTGTTTTAGAGTTGCTTGTCACTTCAAGAAATTCATCATGGACTGAAGTGTCTTCTCTCCTTATAAATTAATCCCTGATTAATAACATTTCATATTAAGATTATCGATTATTGATTACATATTGAGGTAGGGTGACACAACTAATTCTCTCCCTTACTTCGAAAATCGCTTACATAAATCATCACGTATGAATCATTCTCCCTTTCCTTAGAGGAATCGTAAACAAAAGCATTCAATGCTTCCAACCACCACATGATAAAAGTTGAAAATTGTGTTCGGTGGAAATCTTCGCTTATCCCTGACATTTATGATAGAATCAATTAGGGAACTGAGAGGCAGTGATTTTCCTTTAAACAGATATCAGTGAATAAATCAATCTTTAACTCTTGAACTTAGTCGATACAAAGTTAAATGAGTATTCAATTTTTTCACTTCGATGATCCAGTTTATGATGTATGGATTTTAATAAGGTCCACTAATTAGCCACACCTATGGATGTCATAGCCTTATAAGGGTTCAAAAGAGGAAATCCTTACAATGGATACTTACCCAAAGATGAGGAAGTGCATAGTAAAAAAAATAAAAATAGAATCGTGTATTATGTCAATTTCATGGATATTATCGAATTCATAATATACTGTTAACTATTGTCCTCTCATTTTATTCAGGACGTGAAATTGTATTTTATCTTTTCAGATATTTAAGGAGTGACCAATAGTATCTTGATTTAACTTTTCAAATCTACCCTTTCACATGATACTAGTTTATTTTTCAAAAATATCATGTAGGATCATGGTCGCTTTCTTCCACCGCGCGCACTTGAGGCTCCTGTCAACATAATATTTTCCATTCGATTGTAACTACACATCATTTTATCGTATTAATTCATCAAACTGAAATTTGTCATACCACATTAAGCCCCTGTTTGGCTATTGTCTATTAACTATTTGTAATCAACTTATCACTTTTTATCTGCATAATTTGTAGGATCAACAAGTATTGCACTTTTATCCACGACTTTTTTAATCCTTTTTTAATCTATTTATATTTAAATCATTTAAAAACATTTGCCAAACATGCTTTAAATAGCCAACTATTTAAGCATGTATTTGGGACAACTAACGAGATGCTTATAATCTCCTTATAATGCAAAAAGTAGTCGATCACAAGGAATATATGGATAACAAGTGTGTAGTGTGAATGTGTTAAAATTAAAGTTTGATTTTGACTTTTTCCTTATAAATAACTTATATAGAAACACAAACACGTGCTAAACCTTTATTTAGGCTTCATTTTATTTTGTTAAAATTTTACTTTTCAATAAATGAGTGGTTGATAGTTGGTAGTACTTGCGGATCTTGCAAAGCATGGGATCAAAATTGATATTTAACTTCAAAAGTAGAATTTTAGGAGAAGAAAATGAAACACAAATGAAGGCTAAGTATTTCATAATTTCATGGATGATATCATGATTCAACTGTCCTGAAAAATGTTGTTCTAAGAAACTAGAATTGATGTAGCAATAGTGAGTGCCTATTTGTTTTATTCAAAAATCGTATTTTCAATAAATTTTAATAAAAGATGATAAATATATAACTTAATAATTGACAAAAATTATTACTCATATAACATGTGTGATTAAAAATAAATTTAGAAAAATTAAGGCCAAATGGAGGTTAAATTTGGCCACAATTTACACTTGTTGCCGGCCATTTCTAGCACTGATTTATGACAGGCAAATTATACTAACCTAGTGATTTTCCTCGTTTATATTGTGTTGTGAGGTGGGTCCTAGGAGAAAACGAAATGTGTGGAGACAAATAGTGGTGGGTAGGTTCAACCAAATGATGAAAAAATATTTATCTTCTTTTTCTAAAGAACTTTATCTTGTTAATTTTAAACTAAAAGTAACCTTAAGGGAAAATTCAGTGATCAAATCTTAAGTTTGCTCCTTAATGGTCATCAATTCGAGTCCCTTCAAAACCAATGATGTAAGTACTCAACTATAAATTTGAGGATCCCGTGGATTAGTCGAGGTGCGCTTAAGCGGGTCCAGACACCCACAGTCATATAAAAAATAAAAAATTAAAATTAAAATTAAACCTACAGTAAATAAGATTTTAATTTGTGATTTTAAAACTAATGTTGCTTTCAATTATTTCATCAAGTTACTTGTATACTTGTTATATTGAAATGAAGTTTCAAAAGTTCACAACATTACTCAGCACCTTTCTGTATCGATACACGCATGTGTGTTGTATACATGATAATAGAGGGACCTAACTTCAATACGTGGAAATCAAGTAACTACGAAAAATCAACACGATCATTTCGTAGATTACTGTCGCCAATAATGATATACTCGAGTGGGCCAAAGAAAAAGCGACTGTATCTTCCATATTTCAAGTAAATGTACATAAATTATGTTCCTATAAGATGTAGGACCATTATTTAGAACAAATTCTCAATATTCCTGCACCTCATTTAATGCATTTTGGTTTTATCATTTCTTGAAAAAGGGATTGAACCCTAACCTTAAGGTCCCCCATCGTCCCACTCCTAGAGCATTATGAAAGAGGTTATCGCGGGATGTGCCCCAACAGACCAAAGAATAAGATATGTCTGTATATTGGTGTCCATAAAGAGTCTCAATCCATTTTTTAATTTAGGTCCACCAATGCTTAGCATCATCAACTATAACCTTGTTGAATTCGTTCATCTGAAAGTTAGAAAATTATTTTTCACGAATCATCTCAACTAGGGTTTAATTTACTTTTTTCACGAAAGATCCGACGAATCCGAAATGAGTTTCTAAATGAGTTAATGGTTTCGATTTTCAGAAAATGCACATGCAGCATGATTGTTTCGCCAAACTTATTGTCTCCCTCAAAACATTTATGTACTGACAGCAGCATGATTTGATAAACAAGAAAATGCCATGGCTGTTTGTCATTAAAAACTAAGTCATTATCTGTGACTAAACAGAAGTCGTGTTTGGACATAGAAAATGAATGAAACAATTGGCTTATGATCAGACCACACAGCGATAGCACTTCAATTTTGTTTTTGCATGGACAGTTGTCATTTTATCTGTGGGTATGTGGCTGTGTTTCTGCGTACTTATTAAATTATGAGCCCCAAAATATCAAAAAAGTCGTAGGAGAAAGAAAAATCGAATACTATTTTATACATGTATAGAAGATAATTAAGTTATGAATCTATTGGATATTTTCTTGAACATGCACATCGAAAAATTGAACAAGTTTCAACACTTAAAAACGGATCACTTTGTGTCTAAACAAAATTGGTTTATGAGGTATCCATTTGATGAATTCCATAAGTTGGAAAGATTCTCAATCTAATCTACCACGATCTCAACATGTCATAGTTTGTCTAGATGTTGAACCTCTATTAGATACCGTCCACCACTGCTAGCAGTCGACTATGGTGGTGATCAGATTTAAGGTGAATTGAGTTTAAAATTTTGGCTATTCACTTGTACTAGCTGTTGGGAATCTACTTATACATGCACAGCGGAAAATAAAATTATTTCGATTCCCATCCAATAGATCTCATTGTGTTTGGTTAGGAATTGTGATAAGATTGTACCTTTTGTCAGATCTGCAATCTTTTTGCTTTTCTTTTCGTTCCATCAACCTTGATTTGCCACCACAGCTGTCCAATTGTCCAGCCTCCAACGGTGATCCACACAGAGAATATGATTGCAGCCTCTAGGGTTTTCTCTTGTACTAGCAAGAATAATGAAAACCTTAATGGACCTCAAACCCTAGTTTGTTATTTATATAAACCCAAACAGGCTCGGCCCGATCCAGTCCAATAATTAATTAATCCAATTAATTAAACCCGGTACGTGAATTAATTAATCCAATTAATTAATTCAAAATATAAATAACAAATCCAATTAATTAATTTATCCAACGATTGTTAAATTAACCAATTGGCAATTTGCAATCTTCCAATTCTCTTTTGTGTGTGACCCATTAGGTTCCCGACCACGACGCCTAACGACGTGAAATATTATTTTGATCTAATCAAAATTGATAAATTAAAGCACCCCTTTTAATTTATCGTCAATTCACATTCGCCGTCCCTGATTGACATCTAGCAATGTGTCAGGGCAATACATGTGACGAGAAATGTCACGTGGTATGACAAAACCAAATTCGTTCGTTTACCGTGAAACTATAATCCCTTCGTCAATATGATCCGATCAATTACGAGATATGGAGTTGTGTCAATCTCGATCATCGATCATATCTTTCACT
>NC_036238.1:16729393-16729647 GCF_002742605.1 Olea europaea var. sylvestris
AATAGTGTGGACGATAATGGACTTTTACTATCTAGTCTTCCCGAGCCATAAGGAAGACTAGTTGGTCAATTCCTAGGGGGTATAGCATTGAACAGTGTCAATGCACCATCTCTATGGTCTCCACCTCTTCTTGTCTCTTCAATTAGTCCAATTTCAACATGTATCCTATATTAGTTGGCACGCAGGCCTAAATGAAAATTGGACTCGCAGGCCCATAGTAACAATAATAATAATGGACTCGCAGGTCCAAAATA
>NC_036238.1:16729881-16731226 GCF_002742605.1 Olea europaea var. sylvestris
CTTAATTAAATA
Source organism: Olea europaea var. sylvestris (assembly GCF_002742605.1). NCBI lineage: Eukaryota > Viridiplantae > Streptophyta > Magnoliopsida > Lamiales > Oleaceae > Olea > Olea europaea. The sequence goes on from NC_036238.1 coordinate 16,729,894, forward strand.
TCAAATTAGAGTCAAACTCTAATTTCAAAATGTAAGGCGGTTGAATTTAATTAAAATCAAATTTTAATTAAATGACAAAACTAGAGTCTAACTCTAAATCTAAGATTTTAGGGCGAGATTATTTAATTAAAATCTCATTTCAATTAAATATCAAATTAGAGTCCAACTCTAATTTCATAACTTAAGGCGATTGAATTTAATTAAAATCAAATTTTAATTATATATGTTAAATTTGAGTCTAACTTTAACTCCACAATTACAGGGCGAAACTATTTAATTAAATATAAAATTAGAGTCCAACTCTAATTTCAAAATTTAAGGCGATTGAATTTAATTAAAATCAAATTTTAATTAAATAGTAGAATTAGAGTCAAACTCTAAATCTAAAATTTTTAGGGTCAACCCGTTTAATTAAAATCAAATTTTAATCAAACACCAAATTAGAGTCAAATTCTAATTGGAATAAATTATAGGGTAAATTGATTTAATTAAAATCTAATTTTAATTAAATAGCAAATTAGAGTCAAACTCTAATTCCAAAAGGAAATTTAAGGTGAGACAATTTAATTAAAATCAAATTTTAATTAAATGTCAATTAGAATCCAATTCTAACTTCGATAACATATTTGGGTGAATAATTAATTAAAATTAAATTTTAATGAAGTATTAAATTAGAGTCAAACTCTAATTTTAATAGAATTAATATTTTAATATAGGATAACAATCCTAAATAAAATAAAATTCTATTTGGGGGTCAAATGATATTTAAGTTAAAATCATACTTCAACGAAAATATAAAAAATCGTCAATTTTAAATAGAATTTCAATTTGGGTCAAAATTAAATTTATAGGTCAAACCCATTAAAATCAAATTTAAAAGTATTCCAAAATATAAATTCAAAATTATTTTAATATTGTATTTTGACCCAAACTTGAATTTATAATCAGGACCTCCCAAATAAAGAAATTACATTAATTTTAAAACCATTTCAAAATTGAAATTCAAAACCATTTTGAAAACTTGCAAATTGACCCAATGGCAAATTATCAACAGGGCCCTTGAGATTACAAAATTGCACATCAGCCCTTCCTTAAAAAATTTACATATTGGCCCCTTTTACATAATTGCACCCGGGCCCCACAATTACTGTAATTGCAGAGTAGCCCCCGTCTCCACCCCACCCATTTTCAGAAAACCTAAAATCCAAAAAAAATTTTTTTTTTTTTTGTTCTTTTGCCTCATGGGGCGGCGACCGGCGCCGCCCCATCTCTCCATAGCCCGGCAGCAGGCGCTGCCAGCAGCAGCGCCTGCTGCCCTTTAGCGCAGCAGCTC
>NC_036238.1:16732084-16763791 GCF_002742605.1 Olea europaea var. sylvestris
TTGTGTCAATCTCGATCATCGATCATGTCTTTCACTCCACTATTAAGTCAATATAAATCGAAAACTCCTTTTCGACTTATGAGTACACCTTGGCCAAGGATTTCATCATTGACTTAATTGAATGAAACGCAGATCATAATCTCCTACTATCTAAGAGTGACGAATCCTATATTGATCAATCACAACCTTCATACGATTATTGACGTACCCGAACGATGTCGTATTAGCGGCCCTTTTCAGAGCAACATCCAACACCGCCAAAGTATGACTGTCCTCATATAAGGTACCATGACGACCTCAAGTCAAAGGACCAATTTCACTACCGAACGTTAGAGATTAACCACCGACACTCAGATAGTTATCCATGTGGAATCTCTCGACGGGTCTCCAATGTTTTGTTCTATAACAAACATCCACGTGTTCATTTAAGTGTCACCACACTTTAACTTGTGAGATCAGCCACTTACTTCACAAGTAAGAAATGCCACACGTGATGGTCTATCCGTAATAACGATATCCGTATCTCGTTATTACTTACGACCACGGATGATTTAAGATTCAATCAGATGTAATTTGTATCTCACAATCACAACTCCTTGTGATTAATAAATTACAAATATTTGAATCTACGGACTCTATTATTTATTTAATTGTCTATTAATTAAATAATAGATCTGCCATTTAATTGCATTAATTATATATAAAAGTATTTATGTCCAAAGTCGATTGGACCTAGGGCATAATACTTACACTAGCAAGGATCCACTAGTATAATCAAATACTAAATCTTGACTATATAATTTATGTTACAAGAAACCCTAAAATCTTATTAAGATTAATAAACTCCATAGTCACACAATCTATAGATCACAATCATATAACATATTAGGTTACGATCAGAATGTTATGCACAAAATGATCGGAAAGTAGTATGGCTAATATCTGTGACCAATACAATTCGTTTACAAACAATTGTTTAGTTACGTTTTTCACCAATAGAGGTAAAAACGATCCAAAAAATGTGCCCAGTTATTCTAGAGAAACTGTGGACAAGAAATAAGTAATTATTTTGGAGAAATCGATTTGGGAATTTGTTGGCAATTTTTTTTTATCTATCCCCATGAAGGTCCGAGATTCTATTTTCTATTTGAGGTTTGTAAGAACGTTGGGGAGGAAGATAACTGATAGCTTCTTCTTTTTTTTAGAAACTAATAAAATGAGATAGAGTAATCATCAATTATCCTTTAATGATCCTAAATTAAGACACATTATTCTCTTATTTAAATTCATATTTTTATAACTTTAGGAAATATAATATTGATTTAAAACTTGATTTCTGAAAGAATTCTACAAATTTGATATTTTTTAAAATTATATTCCTAAAGCATGGTAATTATGATTTTTTCCAACTTAAGCAAAATCGTGATTTTAAATTTAAATATCATTAATCGGATTATTAACATTTTCCTTCAAAAATCAGATGTTAATTGTATGTAAAAATATAATTTTTAATATTTTTAAAATTATATCATCAAATAACATAGGTTTAGTAAGTTATCTCATAGTTGAAGGTTTTACTATCTTCAATGGATTTCAAAATCACAAAATTTGGATTCAGAGAATAAGATTGTTAATAATCAGATTCAATATTTTCAATCTCATGTTTTAAATTAAGCCTCCAGCCTTAAAATCGGGTCACAATTCTTGCACGAAGTAACGGTTTGTAAATACATGTTCTAGAACACATTCAAAGAGACACAAAACCACAAAGCAGTTTCACACATTTAGGTTACAATCACACAATCTCATAGGCCATAGTCAAAAAACATAATGATAATCTTCTCACGAAGTGAAAATTTTTCAAATGCACATTTCTTAGTCACATTTTTAACTTGTACATGCATACTAGAAAATTTAGACTGTCACAATTTTATGACTAGGAGTCACGTCACATCAAACAACATATTGTGGCTGATGCCTATGGTTTGTAAGAAAGTTGAGAAGAAAAATATCTTAGGGACTGTTTAATTTGACCGATTTTTCATGGAAAACTTTTTTTCATTTCTAAACAAATTTTATCCCCAATTATAACAACTCTGTTCCTTTAATTGAAAATTTCTATGAAAATAAAGTCAAACGAACGCCAAAAGATAGAAAATTTTAACATTTTTCAGGTAAAAATTTATACCAATCAAACACAATTAATTGACAATTTCCAGGAAAACAAGTTTTAGACAATTCAATTATCTAGAATTCGTTTTCTTTCCAAACAGACCCTTTTTTTTTTCTTTTAAGAAAGTGATAAGATGGAGAAAAAATAATCATGAATCATTACTTATTGACCCTTTATTAAGTCACAATAGTCTCTTATTTAAATTCATATTTTTATAATTTTAGAAAAATAGTATTAATTCAAGACCTATTTTTAAAGAATTCTATAAGTTTGATATTTTTGAAATTATACTCTTAAATATAATAATTATAATTTTTTTCATGTAAGAATTGATATAGCAAGGGTATGTTGGATTTTTTGAAAATTGATCAGAATTAAGATGAGAGACGCGTAATAGTAATTGTCAATTATCAAGTTCTTCCACAGCCATGCATCAATTATAATATACGAGTACTGAATCTTTTTATATTTGTTGACCTAAAAATGTCAAACTTTCTGTGCTTAAGTTTTAAATATAGAATTTGAACATAATTCAGCAATTACATGGGTTAAATATTAACTAAGATATATAGTAAAGTAATATGACAGAGTTGTATATTTTTCGTACTTATGATCTGTATTTTGTCAAAATAATTTATTAATCTCGTTCTACTCTTCTAAAAGAATGATATTATGCTCTTAGGGTCCGTTTGATTACAATAATGAAATTTGAGTGGAAAGAAAAGAATTTCAGGGAATTGAATTACCTAAAATTTGTTTTTCTGGAAATTGTCAATTAATGTGTTTGATTAGTATAAATTTTCATTTGAAAAATGTTGAAATTTTCTCTCTTTTGGTATTATTTTGATTTTGTTTTTTATGAAAATTGTCAATTAAAGGGATAAAATTTGTTACAATTGGGAATAGAATTCGTTCCAATTGAAAAAAAAAAAAAAAAAAAGCCTGAACATAGGAAATTGCATGTGTTGGGGAGGAATGAAAAGAAATTGCCAAGAAAATTATTGCCATCAAACATGCCAAAAATGGGAAAATTTTCATAAAAAATCGGTCAAATCAAATAGGCCCTTAATCTAATTAAAGTCAATGAATCTGCGTAAGCAATAGTTACATCTTCTGGCTTATCATTATTACGTATTATCCCGTTAATCATTTTGAATATCAAAAGAAGGCCAAAATGGCCAAAATGCCCTATTTTTCAAATATTCATAAATCCTCAATTTCATTTTTTATCTTAAAGTACCATGTGATCACATTAGAATATTGATTCAACAATCAATGTCGAATTATTGAGCTTAAATTCAATTGTTTAGTAAAAATTCCATTGAAATCGTGATTGTGCCTATTAAATAGGTAGCAAATTTCATATTGTGAATATAATTTTGTGTTATTTCACTTTAATTCTCAAAGCACCGAGATATTGATTAGTAATTTGTTCTTGCCTATTAATGTAATACATTAGTTTAATTAAAAGAAAAGTCAAAAGTGTAAAAAAAGAAAAAAAAAAAAAGAAAAAGAAAAAGGGGAGGCTGTGGAGCGATATATAAATCCACCCAAGTTCAAAATCTATCCATTTGTCCCACAAACACACACACTGAAAGAAAACAAGAGCAGGGAGGAAAAAAATGATGAATAACAAAGAACAAAAAAAGAGAAAATTTTCGTCAATGTGTTTGAAAATAAGTGGGTTATACTATTGAGTTTGAATTCCTCAATTTTGAACGTAAGTAAAAAATTACTTATTGTCAAGTTATATTTAATTTTATAGTTGTTAGATTGTTAGACTAAATTCAATTTTATTGAAGGGGTTAAGTATAATAAACTATGAAATTGAGTAAAATGAAATAAAAATTAGTTTTAGTGATTAAAGAGATTTTAGAAATCGCCTAAACGTGAAATGATTAAATTTGGATATCGCTATTTAATTAGTGAAAATACATAAAATAGTTAATTGTTGATTTAAAAATTATATCATATTTCAGGGGCGATACTGACATCGAGACAGTTTACCAACCAAGTTGATTTTGTGAACATAGTTCTGTAAGTGGAAAAATATAAATATTTTTAAAATATTTATAAATTAAGTATATTGTTTAAGTATGTGCAATTATATGCAATTATGTGTTCGAATTATATGGTTATTATGAAAATATCTTTTATCATGATACACGTGGGATTTCAAAAATTGTATACGGTACATTGTGAATTGGAATATGAAATATGATTTTGAAATTGACTAAAAAAATACCTATGATTATATATTTCTTCTAGTTCATAGAGGGGCATTGGCCGTATTCTATCCTACACGGAGGGGTCTTGAACTGACATTGGTCTTGATTGTGTATATATAGTTCACAGAGGGGCCTTGACCGTATTCTAGAATTGATTATCAAAGGTCATGAGAGCCGCTTTTGTTCACGAAGGAGGCTAAAGGCCCATGGCGAAAGTATTTAGCCCAAGGGACGGGGTTATAGATTTTAGTCAGAGGGTACATTTTTTGTGGATCACATGTAATGTGATGAGATGGTGGTATAGATATCAGCTGATGAGTATATCATGATTATGGGATGATATTTACAGTGTTATGAGAATGTTCACTTTTTGCCGATAATTGTATGAGGCTATCATGTGAAGTATTTAATGATATGAACTTGACGTTTGATAAAAATATTTAAAGGAGAAAGTATGATTATTTTTGAACTCTTCCATTTACTGAGCTATCAACTCATATTTTTTTTAAAGTTCATTTTTACAGATAATATTGGTCATTGATAGCTTGAGAAGCCTGGCGATTTCAGAGTTAGAGACACACGACATGTTGAAGGATATGAGTCAATTTGATTAAACCATGAAATAAAATTTTGGGCTCATTGCACTATGTTTTTATAAACATTTGATTTTGTTGCATTTTTTTTTGAAATAACTCATAATCAGCTTGGTGATAAATTTAACATTTAGCCAGCATCTATTATCGGCGCACATCATGTATCGGGTCCACTAGGATGATTCGGGACTGATCATGTCAATTAATACCTCGAAGAATTTAGTAATCGATTCATTACCTGCTTAGGATTAAGGTTTTACGTACGACATTCAAGTACTATTACATTTGTGTGATCAATGTCACAAATTGATATTCACATGCTCCAATCCAATACATTCAAAATATACTCTCAATCTTAATCTAAAAATCAAAGATGAACTTTAATAAAATTGGGACGATCTTATCTATATAAAGTATATGTGTGTATTTACTAACCACGAATTGTAAATGTTATAGATCGAATTATAAATCAAATATTTCTCTACTTAACAACTGAAGCACTTGATCTATAATATCAAAAGGATCTATGAAAAAATGTAAGCTCAAATCAATACAATCAATTTATGAAAAAACAAATTAATATTTGGGTAATTAGCATAAAACATCCCTACCTTTCGATGTTTTTATGGAAAACGTCCCTACCTTTCATTTTTTGGCGGATTACACCCTTACCTTTACCTTTTTTTGCGCAAAACGTCCTTCTGTCAACTCTTCGTTAAAATGTTCCGTTAAATCAAAAAGGTAATTAGCACAAAAGGTCCCTATCTTTCAAAGTTATTGTGCAAAACGTCCATACCTTTTATTTTTTAACATAATTAGTAGAAAAGGTCCCTACCTTTCAATATTATTGTGCAAAACATTCCTACTTTTCATTTTTAGCATTTTTACCCCTACATTTCACCTTTCATTGCGCAAAAGGTCATTTTCATCCATTTTTTCAATAAAATGACGATTTTACCCTCCTATTAAAATAAAATAAAAAGAAAAGAAAAAAATAATTAATTAATTGCAATCATAGTTCTAAATCTTTCAAAACAATATAGATAAATCATAAATTCTCAACCACCACCATTTTCACAACCTATCAAGCTGCCAACTATAAATCCACATAATACCACCTTTCGGCCACCATGCCCACCGGACTCCACCACCGTAAATGTGGTTGTTTCGGACAGATTGGTGACCAATACGATGGAGGAGGATATTGGGGAGAGTGAGGTGACACTGGTGGTGGTGGAGTCCGATAGGTGTTGTGGTCGAAAAGTGGTGCTATATGGATCTATAGGTGGTGGCTTAGTGGGGTTGTGAAAGTGGCGGTAATGGAGAATTTAGGATTTATCTGTAATGTTTTGAAAAATTTAGAACTATGATTGCAATTAATTAATTATTTTTTTCTTTTCTTTTTGTTTTATTTCAATCGGAGGGTAAAATCGTCATTTTATTGAAAAAATGGATGAAAAGGACCTTTTGCGCAATGAAAGGTGAAATGTAGGGGTAAAAATGCTAAAAATGAAAGGTGGTGACGTTTTCCACAATAATATTGAAAGGTAGGGACCTTTTCTGCTAATTATGCTAAAAAATAAAAGGTAGGGACGTTTTGCACAATAACTTTGAAAGGTAGGGATCTTTTGTGCTAATTACCTTTTTGATTTAACGAAGCATTTTAACGGAGAGTTGACAGAAGGACGTTTTGCACAAAAAAAGGTAAAGGTAAGGGTGTAATCCGTCAAAAAATGAAAGATAAGGACGTTTTCCACAAAAACATCGAAAGGTAGGGATGTTTTGTGCTAATTACCCTTAATATTTTATTTTAAATGTCACTAGTACAAATAAATTTAACCTCAACTTATCTTCCATTAAATCAAAGATTTAAGCTACTTGTACAAAATTGTTTGTACACATTTATTTATGGATGCTGAGGTGACATATTTTGGTCCTTAATTTCAATATCAAACAATTTATAAAGAAAATTGTACAAGTAGCATTTTTCTAAATCAAAACTCCCTTTTCTCAAACTCAATTCTAACAATACATTTATGCCTTAAATTTTTTTACATATAAACTTAAAACTTTTTTCTATTTTTAAACTCATATTCTCCAAAATTATTATTCCAAAACTCATTCTCCCCAAAAAAAAATAATAATAATAATAAAGAAGGATTCTATGGAAGACAAACAGAGGCTTACTCGAAGGGGAAATACTATCTAAAACTTTGGACCTACACTGGCGTCCTCTTTAGTAGAGAGTGAGTACGTAATTGATTACGAGTCAAATAAAAAATGTCTCACACAATATGCGTCATGACAAGGAACATGTTCAAATGTTTAACAATCTTTCTTTCAAAACTCTTTTTCTTATATTCATTTTCAATTGCATATTCTTACAATAAAGCTTTCTTCACATAATTCAAAAAAAAAAAAAAAAATTTACTTTTTAACTATATATTCTCCAAAAATTTACAATTTAAAAACTCATTCTACACCGAAAAAATTGTCAACACGGGAGCTTAAAGTGAGACTTTTCTTTTCCTTCCTCTTCCATTGTTCAACACCACTATTTCGCAGTATCCATCTAATGTCCTTAAATTATTGAACTTCCAAAATATGACTCATATCTTCATTTAAAATATCCAATCATTTAAGAACACTTAATACCTAAACTGGTGCTATATGTAAATAATGTTAAATAGAATTACTCTTAAATTTATATTTTTTCGGGTCATTGACTCAAGATCAAGTTAGTTTCGTATTGCCTTTCTTTAAAATATAATTATAACTAATTAGTGAGTAAAATATAGCTCCACCAGTAGCTACAGAGCTAAGTGTGTTGGTCCTATTTTCCATTTTTCCTAATAGTAGTTGGCTTAGTAAAGAATAATAGGACAAGTTGCATATGTATTACTCAACTCAATAATGCGTCTTCTATCTGAACTCTGTACTTTATCCATGCCTTATTCCTGTCCTGGCTTGGGGGAGGGGCAACACATGGCTCCCCCCTATTGGAGAGGCGCTTGTCCCTGGCAGACGCCCCACTAATAGGGGCGCCACTGTCTTCAACCCTGTCCCCAAGCCGGGACAGGGGCTTTATTCTTCATTTTTTGCTCTTTTATCAGTTCTTTTTTCAATCTAATATAAAATAATTTATTGTGGGGCCACTGATTTTTATGGTAATCCAGTTATCTATATATGCGGGCATGTTTCTTTGTGCGAACGTGCTCTCTTTTTAATAATCTAATAAATTTAAAGTTTTCATTTTATCTCTTTATTACTCATTGTTGTCTGATATTTTCTTTTGTATTCATCTTTTTATCTTATTTGATCCACCATGGAGTCTGCAATTTCTGGGTTTTGTCAGTCTTTTGATCAAGAATTTTGCTGTTGTTTCTTCATCATCATGATTTTGTTAATCTTTTTGATCTTCTACTTTGCAAGACTGAGGTTTTTGTGCAGCTGCGAAATTTGCCAAACTTACATGAAATCAAGCTGGAAAAACCAGTTTGTTAATCTGTGTGATTGGTATGCTGATCTTCTTAAAACATCTCCCACTCAGACTATTCATATTCATGTTCTTGATAATACTATTACTGCAAATCCTGTTAATGTTGAATATATGCTCAAAACAAGGTTTGATAATTTTCCAAAAGGGAAACCCTTTTCTGCAATCTTGGGTGACTTTCTGGGCCGGGGCATATTCAACGTGGATGGAGATTTATGGAGGTTTCAGAGGGAAATGGCATGTCTTGAGCTTCGTCGAACATCCATAAGATCATTTGCTTTTGAAGTTGCTCGTCATGAGATCGATCAACGGTTGATACCCCTTTTAGAATCTGTAGAAGGGAAAGAAGATATATTTATAGATTTACAAGATGTTTTTCGACGATTTTCTTTTGATAGTATTTGCAGATTTTCGTTTGGTTTGGACCCTAATTGTTTGGAATTATCCTTACCTGTCTCAAAATTTGCTACTTCATTCGACCTAGCATCAAAACTGTCAGCTGAGAGAGCCATGACTGTCTCCCCACTTATTTGGAAGATCAGACGGCTGTTAAACATTGGAAATGAGAAAAATCTTCGAAAATCAATCAATATGATCAACAAATTAGCCCACGAGGTCATAAACCAAAGGCGAAAATTTGGGTTTTCTGATCATAAAGATCTTCTGTCCAGATTCATGGCTTCTGTTAGTGATGAAACATTTCTTAGGGATATAGTGATTAGCTTCCTCTTGGCTGGCCGTGACACAGTGGCTTCCGTCTTGACAAGCTTTTTCTGGCTAATGGCGAATTACCCAGAGGCCGAGGCCGCCATTCTAGTTGAGGCTGATCGAGTTATTGGGCAAAACAAGGAGATTTCAAGCTATGACCAAATGAAAGAACTTCATTATTTGCATGCAGCAGTGTATGAGAGCATGAGATTGTATCCACCTATACAATTTGATTCCAAATTCTGTTTAAACGATGATGTTTTACCTGATGGGATGCCAGTGAAGAAGGGGACTAGGGTTACATATCATCCATACGCAATGGGCAGAATGGAGGATCTATGGGGCACAGATTGCTTGGAATTCAAGCCAGAAAGATGGTTAAAAGATGGGGTTTTCTTTCAAGAAAACCCCTTCAAATTCCCAGTTTTCCAAGCTGGAATGAGGGTGTGTTTGGGGAAAGAAATGGCCCTTGTGGAACTCAGAAGTGTTGCACTTTCATTGTTGAAACGTTTCCATCTTGAGTTAGCACCACCGCAAACCACCACTCCCCAGTTCTCCCCCGGGCTGACGGCCACCTTTCACGGTGGTTTACAGGTTCGAGTTCGAGCTCAAAGAGGTCCATCCACCCTAAAAAAGGCGGGTCCTCCGTAAGATAGGGCAGAATTAAATGTACTATCAAGATTGGTTAAGATTATTGTTACGTTAAAGTACTGCAAGTGTAAGGTATTATAGTCAAGTAATAAAATGTGAGCACAAGTATAGATACCACGAGGACTAAGTATTTAATTTAATTTCTAATTAATCCTAACTCAAATCGAACAGCAAAAGTGGTTGGGATATTTTACGTTAATAAAGTAAACATGTGATTAGTCTAACTAATCTAACAACTTCATTGAAAGCGTTATATAACTTGATGAGAAATAGTACTAGAACATCGAATCCCCCTAGCAATATTTCATCCCAAAAAATTAATTTTTTAGCCGTTATTTCACTATTTCAACTGTCATTTTTTACTTCTCACTCATAGGTAGGACCCACTTTTCTCTCTTATGATCGAAAATCAATTCTCATAATCACTATCGAATAGACCCATATTTATCAATTTTAATATCAATTCAAGACTTAGACAACGTATTCGGATATCATAATCAATGTCCCTAATTCGTTCAATAATCTTTCTTGAGTAAAATTAAATCTATCATCACATATGATTCTTCTATATTTCTATAAAAGATGCATTAAATCACAAGAACATTTAAAAGGATCATGCAAAATATAGATGTATATCTTTATTTTCTATCGGACTCTATAATTATTACTAGATGTGATGAATTCATATTTCTCTTCTTAAATGTCAATAGAAATCACAAACTATTCAATTAGTGATCAATTAATTGAAAAGCATTAACTTCCTAACAATCTTTCCAAACCAAATAAACATTCAATGTCAAACTTGAGAATCTAATATCTAAATTTCGAAACATAGGGTTCAACGTTATTATAACATCAAAATAATACAAAACTACAATTTGAATTGACACAATATCACCCAGGATTAAAGTTTGGAGAGAAGATTGAAAGAAATCTCGAAAATCTTAAATTTCTTAAATCACTTCTTTATCGATCTCCTTGATTCTTCATTTTCTTCTTCAACCCCAAAAATAAAATAAAAAATAAAAAATAAAATGAATGTATGAAATTATATAGATAGGTGTTTTGTAACAAAAGCTTGATTGAATATGGATTTGAAGATCAAAAGCTTCCTCTATGGCTCATTTCTTTTTAAAAGATATGTATTTTTGTTCCCAAGAGGTATGTGAAGACATGTACTCATAGGTTCCAAAACCAAGTCAAAAATAGTGTCATAATTGTTTTCCAATAAGAGATTGAAACGAAATACGAAACATATTAAATTTCTGTTGCCAGGAATAACCATGCGATAGTTGAAACCATGCTATCGCATGGTTCAATGTTTTTGTTTGCAGGTTCAGAATTTTTCTTTGAAATCACAAGGCACAACTTCGCTCCTATCCTCACTTTGGTCCCTGAATTTCTCCTCTTCTTCAGCTTGATTCCTTATTTGCACCATGGATCTCTTTCAATTTCTCACCTAATTCTTTTAATTAATTACTTGCAATCCAAATAATCTTCAATTTGCTACAAACCAATCGCAATTAAGCTCCAATATGCTCTTTTCATACCAATTAGATTCAAGTTGAAGTTTTACCTACAATTAACATACTTTATACAAAATTAGATAGATCTTCGCTCAATTAAGCAATAAATCATCAAGCTTATAAACTTGGATAAGTGCATAAAATATACTTATCAAGATGTCTAAATGGGGTCATCATCTTGTAGCCCGTATCTGAAGTTAGTACTTTGGGTTCTTTATGTTGTACAGATTGATTGGCATGTAGCTGCTGTTTGACTGCACATACAATAATTAATGAATGTTAAATCGTTTGGATATTTAATATAGATTAGTCGTTGTATCTGCAATTTAGGGTTTTAATTAATCAGGTTAATTCATTCTGGTATTTCTCTTGTGGCTCATTGAGAGATCCACTGTATATATGCATTTAAGAATCTATACTTTTATTTGTTAATGATTAAATTTTCAATTAGTATCGGGATTATTAATTTTTCATTAAAAGTTTTACATGTAAATTTCATAAATGGTGACAACATATCTTGATGTTAGAATCCATATATAAACTCATACTCACCTAAATTAAAAACTTTAAAGAAGAAAGAGATTCGATAATCGTTGGTTTATATTTATATCTTTTTTCATTGAAGTAATATTAGACATACAATAGAACTAGCCTACGTCCCGACACACTGGCCAACTTGCTCACAATGTATATCATGATAGCATCTCGAGTCGAGGCTATGTTTTAACCCTTTGATTTAGTTAAAATTGTTGATAAAAATTTAAATCAAAGTTAAAGATTAATTTAACCACACATTTCATGAGATTAACAACTTTTATCAACTTTTCAACCACACATTTTATCAAATTCTATCACAATCTACTAAAATTTTATTTTTATCAAAATCAAATAGGGGTTTAATTAAAAAAAAAAAAACAAAAAAGGTGAGACGTGTTTAGTACACTAGATGAAGAAGGTTTGCTATCATATGATAAAAGCAAAAAAGGTTGCACGTGAGATGTTTTTCCACAAGTATAAAGTATTTGTAACATATAAAACACTTGGTAGTTTTGATATCACAATGTTGTTTCCTTCATTAAATCAAGATTTTGGTCTAATCCGAATGCTTGTTTGATAAAATCTTGCTAAAATGTTATTACTTTTGAAATGATCAAACTTTACTTTAATCATATATCTCAAAATATTCGGACTTCTATCAATTTTTCAATCACATATTTAATTTTTAGCATAATCTTCTAAAAGCTTTTTTAGAAAGTTTTATCAAACAACTCCTGAATCTGATTGGCCTAAAACGGTCGAAGTTGGAAGGCTAGCTGGGTTGAACCTAACAAGTGCCAGTAGGCTTTAATATGTGGATTATGTCATGAAATTCACAAGGAATATTGAAACTTCCGCACGTTGGCATATTGTTAGGCACATACATATGATTCACAATGGCCGAAGAGGGGGTGGCAACTTTTGGACAAAATCCTTCTGTTTTTAACCGCCATTGATTTTTCTATATTTTTGTCTCGATTTTTAAAGTCATTATGGGATATTTAAAGAAATCAAAATATTATATTCTTAATATTATTTTGAAGTGTTCATGGACTAATTTTTTACGTCGTCAATGACGCGCAATACAATCAATCGTAGCTAATGTTAAGACTTATCAAAATAGACTATTGCAAATTAGAATTTCGAGAATTTCGATAATATGCTAACTTTAAAAATTCTTTGACAATCATACGCTATCTGAATTTACAAATCATGTACATTATCTTGAAATTCGTTTCGAGAACTACATTATAAATATAATATTGAATTATCTAAATAGATATCGAAAATAGTTAAAAGTAAGTCAATCGTGAGTGTTAAAAAGAGGTATTTAACTCGTCTTTCTTTTAAAAAAAATATTTCATTTATTTCATTAACATTTATTATGTTTATGTAACAAATTTCTCAATATAATTTACATCATTTTATTAGAAAATTTTACATGGGTATGGCATCAAAAATTTTAGAAATTTTACATCCGAAAAAGTTATACTCCATATAAATTTTCGAATGTAAAATTCGATGTAAATTTACATGGGTATGATTTTTTTAATGTAAATTTTTTAATTTAAAATTCTTCATAACTTTTTTGTAGGTTTTGTTGTGCTTCTCTAATTAAAAATATTTGTTTCCACCACTAATGTTTAATATTTAAGTTTTGTACTCTATTTTTATAGCAAGTAGATCATCATGTATAAAATAATATATTCTTGTGGAGAAGATGCACTTATCGGTCACCTCGACTAAAATTTTGGGAACCTTAGGTATCGCGTAGTGCATTTTGGGAATCGCAACTCATTCCCAGAATGAAAAGAATTATATGTCACAAAGATTAAGAGAAAAAAGATAGTGAATTTCGATCAGTAGAACAAAAATTAAGGCTAATATTTCTCTTTTTGTCACGCTTAATCTATTACTCCATTCATCCCATTTATATAGGTTAGTTTTATTTTTCACACAGATTAAGAAATCTTATTTAATATTATTGAAAAACAATTTTTACCAATAACTTTTCTAATCTACCCTTATTTATATTTGTACAATTTCAAAATTAAATAAAAAAAAATTGGTTATAACTAAACAAATTAAATAAGAATATATTAATATACGAATAAAATAAAACATTCTCAATAAAGAACATGACTATATGATTGAAACAAGAAAACAAAGAAAGTTAGCCTCTATAAATGAGATGGATGAAGTATATTAATGTCCTACGTGCATACATCTATACCTGATTTGGTGGAGATTAAAATCAGATTTTAGTAAATTTTGATTAAAAAAATTTGAAAAGTGTGGTTGAAAAGTCGTGAGAATCATTAAATATTTGGTTAATATTGATTGTTTGATTTTGATTTAAATTAAAATTTGGTTTAAATCAATATTAAATAAGTACTTAGTTAAGTAAGTATTTATTTGAGCTCAACAAGTGCCAGATAGCCAATTCAGCTAGACTAATATCTATTAATTTCTATATGAACTTTGAATTTTTGACACTTTTTAACGCTTTTAATTGTTAAAATTTTAGTAGGACATTTTAGCTTTCCAAAAATATTGAAGTGATTGCCATCACATAGGTATGTGTAGATAGAATTGGCAAGCCGCACTCATCTCCACCATCTAAATCATTATAAACACACGGCCATCACTCAATTTAAGCCCCTGTTTGGTTTAGTTAGAAAGGTTAATTAAAATTTAAGTCAAAGTCAATAATCTATTTTAGTCATATATTTTATGGAATCTACAACTTTTTAAACATATATTTCATTAATTTTAACCAAAATTTACTAAAAATCTTATTTTTATCTAAATCGCATCTAAAAATTGAAAATTCAACTAAAACTTTGTTCTTTTCTCTTTACTACAGCAGCAGCATAATATGACTCGAAGTACTAAACTTGTCACCGTCCTTTCTTCGTTTTTATGGCTGAGCATTTTAAACCGGCCCAAAGAATTTAGATGCCTTAGGCGATTAATTATTATGAGGCCCTACAACATAATATTTTATTTTAGAAGTGTAATTATATTTAAATATTTAAATAATTTACGCTTTTATATTAAAAAGGAGAAAATTCAAGAGATAGAATGGCAAAATAAAACTTATCTCACAATCCAAGAGATTAGGCTATCATAAGATTAGACCTTCTCACATTTTGAGATGTAAAATTAGTAATCAAACTACTAAAATCAAGTTTTTCCAACATATTTTTTTAATAAAAATCATAGCTAATCCATCGTTTGCTCTTGTGAGATGGTTGATCAAAGATAGGATTTAGTCAACTTCAACTTTGAAAAACTTCTTTCAGCGGAGACAATTGTGATAAGAATAGTCAATAATACTTTATAAGCAATCCAAACATTTGCAAAACGCATTTCATTCTCTTAATGTAATCCAATACATCAATTGCTCCAAAAATGTTTGCAAATACTGCTTCCTTTAAAACTTTCAACTCAGAAAATAATTTTACCCCGTCAATATCAGAAATCATATTATGCTTCAATTAATTTTCAAGATTAATGGAAGAACACTCAAACTATCATCATCAATATATTTAAGTCTTCTCAAATCAAATAAAAATTCAAAAATATCATCATATTTCTGAAATTGCTCAAATCTATTCTGAAGTGATGATAAAGCTTGATCCACTATATATATGAAATAATTGATCTTAAAATATTTTTCAGTTGTTTGTGTCATCTCTTCAAAAGAAGCCTCATCAAATTTCTTTTTTCTATATATAACCCGTTTTTTATGAAATATAGATTTAATTTTTAGTTCACTTGCAACCTCTTTAGCATCAACCATGGTCGATTCAAACCCAAATTCTCTATAACTTTTGAAAAATGAAATGAGCCATTTTAAATGATTTATCGCAACATCAATATGCATATCTTCTACTTGCAAATGTTTGTTTACTCTGTTAACATTATTTAACAATTCATACCAAATAATCATCCCAAATAAGAATTCAAAATTGTCATTTTCTTATGTTGCCAAACACTCCGCCTCACTTTTTGTCTTAGAATCATCAATATTCACCAATTGAAGTAAAGCTTTTTTTATCTGTGGAGCTTGAAATCATATTGCTATAACACATTCAATATGGCTTTCCCAAAGAGTTTGTAACAAGGTCTTAAGGGTAAGACCATTTACATTCTCTTTGAAAATTTTCCACCGTTTAGTAGATGGCGAAAATAAAGTCTATACGTTGCACCACCCCAAAGAAAGATGGGGATTTTGTTTAAGAAGCCTAGTCAACTATAATCTTTGGTAAAATAGTCTATATCAATACTTTTTGTTCAAGTAGTCCATAGTCTATTTGATTATATATTAAAAGTCTTAAATACCCTGAAACTGAAATGACTAAAATGTCCAATTTGGAAATAAATATTACCCAAATCCCCAAATATAAATCCTTAAATCCCCTTCATTTCTCTCATTTCCAAGTCCATTTTCACCATATTAAACCCACCTTCAAATTCAGCTTTATTCTTCTTCCTATGCATTATTCTTGCTTACAATGAATGATTGCATGTTGAAGTTCCCTTTCTTGAACCAAGAACAAATGAAATAGCGCAAATTTTGGAGGTGGGTTAGCAAGAATCGATTTCACACAGTTGAAGGTGAGCTTTATAAATTGAAAATTATCGATTTGTTGTTATTTCTAGTTGTATACTATGAGAAAAATCAATTAGGTAATTAAAATTTGCTGTAAAATATTGAAATGGAATGGTGCTGTTTCTCATTAGTTGGGTGCCTTTTTTTTCAGCTGGTTGCCGTTTTAATAAGACAATGGAGGTATTGATATACTTGCTAGCAAATTAATTGTTTTCCCCATTCTTTTATAGCATTTTATTATCATAAATAAATTTAAACGGCACATACACATTTCAAACTACTGAATGTCGTTTTGTTCTACTTAAATCTGTTATGTAACAATATGAGTGGCCTTTTGTTTGTTATTGAAAATGTGATTCATAGTATTCAGTATATATATATATATTATTTATTTTATTTTATTTTTTTCGTTGAATTGCAGATATGGACTCTGGTGCAATGATTGTTATTTGTTATTTTGTTAAATTTGAAAAGAGTGATGGTGGATGGAGTTGGAAATGGATAAGGAATGATGAAGACACCTCAACAAATATTTTTGTATAAAAAACAATCTCATATGTAGAGTTGTATAATGAAGTATGAAAAGCAGTTAAGGTTGATCCCAATGTGTATGACATCGAGATGAAATTTCTCGTTCCCAACATGGCAAAATTATCAGTTCCGCCAATGAAGATTACTTACGATATGGATGTTAGTTGGTTTCTTTCTTTGCATGACAAAGTTCCAATTTGTGCAACCCTTGTAGAAAAGGATAATTTTGATCAACAAGACATGGATTTCGATATTGTAAATGTTCAGGAGAATCATGAATACAATTCAAATGTTGTAGCAACTAACAATGCGGTGGACATGGATGAATTGTATATGCAAAATGATCAATCTGATGACAATTATATGTGACCATTGTCTCCATGTAATCAAAATTGTGAAAACGATTGTGAGAACTTTACAAGTGATGATTATTGGGATGGGATAGAAGTAGTGCATGGCAATTACATAGATGATTCTCATGTGATAAATGAAGACAATGTTACTCATAATACACCTTTTACATTGGTAGATGAGATCATTAGCATTTCCTAAGTTGTTGTCTATCCGAATCCTTGTGGAACATTAGTTAAGATTCCTGACGTCGATGATGTGCACGTTAGCCAAATTTTTCGCAACAAGAAAGATCTTCAAGCATCACTACAAATGCTTGCTGTAAGAAACTCTTTCGAATTTAAGGTCACTGAGTCAAATAAGAGTACATATGTAGTAGTTTGTGTTGAGAAAATTTGCAAATGGCATTTGCGGGCAACACGATTGAAGGAAAGTGATGAATTTGAAATTCGAAAGTATTCATGTTATCATAATTGTTCATTGGATGTTCGCCACAAAGATCATAAACAAGCTAGTTGTTGGATGATAGGAAAACACATCATGTCGAAGTTCGAGAATCCCAACATTATATACAGACCTTCGAACATTCAAAATGATATTCGTCGAGAGTTTGACATAGATATAAATTATTATAAGGCATGGATGGCTAGAGAATGGGTTATAGAGCTATTAAGAGGTTCACCTGATCTTAGTTATAATAGATTGGCCAAGTATTGCAATATTCTGAAGAAGAATAATCCCGGTACAGTGACGTTCATTGAGGTTGATAATGAAAACCGATTCAAATACTTTTTTATGACTTTAGGATCAAGCATACGTGGTTTTCACTCATCAATGAGACATGTCATTTCTGTGGACGGAACATTTATGAAATCAAAATTTCGAAGTACGTTACTTGTTGCCACGTGTCAAGATGCAAATCTTCAGATATATCCTCTTACATTTGGCAATGTTGATTCTGAAAATGATGCATCATGGACTTGGTTCTTCGATAAGTTGTTTCAGGTAACGGGTATGTTGGAAGGGCTTTTTTAATTTCTGATCACAAGGATACATTGGTAACGCTATAAAATTTTTTTATCCTTATGCACATCATATGCTAAAAATCATATGATTTTGAAAAATCAATGGCAAATCTATATCGTAAAAGTCCGGCAGTTGGACAATACCTAGAAAAGAAAGTTGGGTATGAATTTTGGTCCTGAGCACATTTCAAAGCAATCCGTTACAATATTATAACAACTAACAATGTAGAATCTTTGAACTCGTTATTCAAGAATGCTCGGGAGTTTCCAGTACTTGCTATGGTTGAGCAAATAAGAAAAAATTTATAGAAATGGTTTTATGAGAGACACATTGAGGCAGAAAAATGTGTAACTACTCTAACCCCGCCCATTGAGGATAAAATGCGTAAAAAGTATAATGATGCAAAGGGACTGATAATGGTACCAATAAATGAGTATGAGTTGCACTTCGGTGTTGAGAATGAAATGCATATCGTGAACTTGGAGGCAAGAACCTGTAGTTGTAGGAAATTTGATTTGGAAAAGCTTCCTTGCAAACATGCACTTGCAGCAGCGAAATTTAAGGAAATATCATGTTACAGTTTGTGCTCACCTTATTATACCAGTGCTAGTTAGAAACAAGCATATGCTGAATGTATATATCCAATGGCAAATGAGGCTGACTGGGAAATCTCCAATCAGGCAAAGGTGTTACTACCCCTTTCGAATTGACAACAAAGTGGACGTCCAAAAAATCGTGGAATTCCATCAAGAAGAGAGGGAAAAAAGACTCGTAAATGTAGTAGGTGTGGCCAGAGGGGCCATAATCGTTTGACTTGCAAAAATGCTCTACACTAGCTGACAGATGCATAGAACATTTTTTGTTTAACATAATCTTGAAATTATAATAGATTATGATGATTTTTGATATATTGTGATAGTTGTCTGACAAAGTATGATAGCTACTTCAGACAAATTTTTGATAAATATGACAGCATCACAGTTTGTTCAGACCAAAACGGCATCAGGTCGTTTTAAATGTATGGGTGCTACGTCTACTCATTTCGTGTTCATTTTTGTTCATTCACGTTTGTTATGGATGGATGGATGTTAATCATTTATTTAATCTTTACATTGTAATATATTTTGATCAATTATAATAGATTTATAAGTCAGATTCTGATAAAAATGACAACAGCACTGTTTGTTTAGCCAAAAAGGGCAGCTGGGCGTTTCAAACGTATGGGCAATATTTCTACTCATTTCATGTCCATTTGGTGCAATGAAGCTCGTAAGCACTTGAAAATTGAAGGACGAAGGTTCGAATTACATTTCGCCGTTACGATCGACGCATTTGTCCGAACTATAGTGAGTTTCTCTATAGTCCCACCGACTACACTACGCTCCACTTGACAATGAAGAACAACTTAAGGGGCAAGTGTGGTATGTAGATCATAGCACGTGTAGTCGTTCAACGTGTCCCGGACGTGTATCATGTCCCAAATATCGTTGCGCTAGTTTCGGAGTGAAATCGGTACCTCCGGACCCAAAACGACAGCAGGGCGTTTCAAACGTATAGGCGACGTTTCTACTCATTTCGTGTCCATTTGGTGCAAAGAAACCCGTAAGCACTTGAAAATTGACAAAGGTTCGAATTACATTTCGCCGTTACGATCGACGCATTTGTCTGAACTATAATGAGTTTCTCTGTAGTCCCACGAAGTACACTACACTCCACTTGACAATGAAGAACAACTTAAGGGGCAAGTGTGGTATGTAAATCATAGCATGTGTAGTCGTTCAACATATCCCGGACGTGTATCATGTCCCAAACATCGTTGAGCGATGTAATACTGCTCATTCAGTAAAGAAATTGAAAGCGTTAGAAAAGTAACTTTCACAAAATATTAGTGATAAAATAAATAAGAATAACTTAGATAGATAATCTTTTCTATTTTTGAAAATTCATAATGCTATTTCACTCAATTGTTATACCGCATGCCTCATGAATTACAATTCCAATTCTTTAATGTCATTATAATCATCTTTCACCTCCTTTTCTTCAATGTCGCGGTGCCGCATCACCCATTTTCGGTAATTATGGCTTAAAGAATTTTTGTCCATATTTAATGAAACTCTTGACACAGTTCAAAATTCATTTTGCACCCCCAAAAAATGATTAGTTAGAAAATCTATTGGAGCATGTAATCTCATTGACTTATATCTATGGATATCCAATGTCATTTTACAATAGAATTATTTATGCTTTTTGGAGGCCTTCAGATTTTTCTTGAAAACCAGTGGATTAATGTTCCTTCGGTGTCTGGTGCTCTTGTATTTATATTGGAGACCTTCTATAGGCAAGTTGATCACTAATCTGGGCACATATTAGGGCAGTGTGTGAAGCCAAAATAAATCAAGTTCCATATCCCCACGAAGTTCTTATCAGTTATGACTTTTCCATTATGGTCGAAAAATAAAATATATTATATAACTGTTGTCAGCAAATCAATTATTATCCACACAGGACACACTACATGCTAGCAAAATTTCTATAGTTCATAAGAAAATGACATTTTATTTCTACTTCATATAGGAAAAAAACTATGTTGAAATAGCAATATGCCAAAATTTCGTCCAAGCACACATGAACTAAAAATTAGTATATCAAAGTTTTTCCATACAATTATTGGTCAGCCAATAACTCTAAATATCTAAAAATTTCATATTTGAGGTTAAGCCACTAGGCTATTGGTTCCAGGAAGTGAAGTGAGAAAATACCTCTTCAATAATTCGCGACAATGGAGGTAGTGATTCACGAGGTGGTAGTAGCTGTAGCGGTCAGCGGCTTATAGGAATTTCGCAACAGATGAAGGAAGAAAACTGATGAGATTGATTACATGAATTTCGCATAGTGTCATTCGAGAGGAAGTTCTTCAGAGAGATTGTTGCCTTCCCCTTTCAAGAGAAGAAAAGAATTTAGGATTGTAAGTATTTCATTCAATTTGGGATTGTCACCTTCTTCAAGAGAGGAGAAGATTTAGGGTTATGAGTGTTTTCTTTTAATTTGGGCAGCACGTAAGGAAGAATGGAAATGAGGGATTTACTGTGATGGAATAAGGGTAATTAAGGTAACTTATTAATTTTTATTTAAAATATTTATTTTAAAACTTTAATTATGGTCAAAGGCTATATTTGCAACGTGTATTATAAAAGTGGCTATTTGACCCAATTTCCACAAGAAAGATTTAGCTTTTGAACAACAAGCGACCATATCACAAAGTGCAAGATTAAGACTATGACACTCACAAGGACTGTAGAACACTTTAGGATTTAGTTGTAATAGTCTATTTGAACTCAATTATGCTTTCCTTTCATGTTAGCACCATTATCATAACCTTGATCCCTTGCATCATCAATATCAAGTTCTAGATTATTCAACGATCCACCAATTCATCAAAAAGTCTCTTACCAAGTGTATCATCTACCAATAGAAACCCTAAAAAGAATTCTTCAACCTTCACTGAACTTGTCGAAATATCTACACACCTCAATATTATAAACATTTGTTCTTCGTGACTCATGTGTGGAGTGCAATCAAGTATAACATAAAAGTATTTAGCATTTTTGAGTTTCTCAATGATTTTTTTTTTAATCTCTTTATTTATTATTCGACGAACATGCTCTTACATTACGGGATCAAACTCAGCAATCATTTGAATTATGCTTAAGAAAATATCATTATTTTCTTGGTATATTTTTTCATTAAATCCACGAAATGCTAAATTATTTTTAGGAAGAGTTTTCACCACAGATATTATTCTCAATAATACTTGTGTCCAATGTTCTTTATCTCTATTGATTTGTTCTTGTACACTTTTATCAATTGTTTTACAATTTTCAAATCTTAATTCCATTTCTATCCATTTACTCATGTTATTAATGTGATCACAACTTACTTTATGCATTTCAGATTTTCACCAATATTTTTCGAATCATTTACTCCATCGTGTGCCAATTGAGTTTTGATCCCATCATTCTTAAATAGCTTACACTAAAAGCAAAATATTTTATCCAAACTTTTTGAATATATCAACCATTTTCTATCATGCTTCTCTCCATTAAGTAATTGTCAAACATAATGTGTAGATGAGAAGTGTCAATTTGCTACATCTTTCGAAAAAATCATATCATTTTCTCTTACGGGACCTTTAATTACAAATAAATCTCTTAAATTCGTATTCATATTTCCTCAATTTGCTGGATCAATAAGGTCAAAGGAAAATGGTTCATTATTTCTGTCAATAGATACCTTTTCATTCAACAAACAATGTTCTTCCTCAATTTTATTATTTCTATTATCATTCTCATTAAACACTTCTTCAATAACTACGTCTTCGTTATGTGTTCGTTTACTACTACTAAAAAACTTATCAAGTACTCCCTCTTGAGATTTAATCAACTTTTCAACATTTTCCTTTCTTTTTCTTTTAGCACATCCAAATTCAAATTTATCTCCAAAAAGCACTGAATTCAGCAACAACAAATGACCTATAAACATGTAGTCACAGATGGTAATAAACATATTTTGATTTGGTAATGAAAATAGCCATGGAAAAATGGATGTGTGAATCTTCAAGTGAATGCTCATCATAAATTTGTTTACATCTATTAGATTAGATTGGCTAGTCCTTAATGATAGTTGTACCATTCCAATCTCTATAGTTATCAGTTATACGCACTCACAAAAGAATAGCTATATGTTCATACTAACTAAAAAATTTGCTCAATACTTATCAAAATCAAGTGGAACATAACTATTGTTGGCATTTGTGAACACTTTCATTCTTGTAGCCATATTCAATTATTAAATTCATAAATGCTAGGTAGAAAGAAAATGACAGATTGGTGAACAACATCTACCTTAAGAACATATGTGCAGTACATAGTCCAAAGCAGAGCCAGACCTGATGGGAGGCCCAAGAGGACTCCGCCTCAAGCCCAGAATTTTAGGGGGGCCATTTTTCACTTTTTACTTTTTTTTAAAAAAAAAAACCCCCCACTATGCCCATGCGTTCAAAAGAAAAGACCTCCAGACTCTGAGAAATCAACAGGAAAACCTACATGTTCAGCGGTGGTGGTCGGAGCTAATGTGGTGGCCGTCCTCATCGATTCACCGTCAACAATCCACCTCTCAATTCACCTCTCCTTTTTGTTTAGGTTATGTCTAAAATCTAATATATTTTTCTTCTTTCTTTCACTTTCCTGAACATAATATAGTATTTTAGTTTTTTTCCTTTTCTCTTCCCTTTATTTTGGGATTTTGGGGTGTAATTGCTATTATAATGTTATTGGCTGATTTCTTCTTGCGGTTTCCAAAATCTAATGCTATGCTCTAGTCTTCAACTTCATCTATAAATTCCTCTTTTTTCACCGATTTTGAAATTTTGAATCTTCTGAAGGCATTTTGTATTTTCCTAACTTTTAATCTAATATTCGAATGTAATTTGGAGAAAAAATAATGGACTATTTTGATGGCAAAGCTCTACAGCAAAAGAAGAGAGTGTGAAAGGTTTTTATTTCATTTCAAAGTTGAATAGGGCTCACTGGCTTAATTTTATACAAGCAATTCAATTGCTTAAAAAGTTACGAATGGTTTCAAGAAGGTTTTAATTTTATTTTAATTTTGCTTTTAGCTGAATATAAATGGAAGAAGAAGGGTGCTTGTTTTGAGTGTAGTTGAACAGAGCCTTTGGTTATCATTGAATCCATAAAGACAAAGGAAAACTTGCTGGACTTTTGCATGATGTAGGCCTTGGGGCTTTTAGCCACTTGTTTGAACATGAGTTTCTTCCTAAGATTCACAAAGGATCGAAATGGTCTCATGAGCAAATGCCTGTAGATGTGGTGGATCATATTGTGGATGTGCATCATATTAAAATAGAATCTGAGGCTATAAAAAGAGTAAAGGAAATGATACATATTAGTTCAAAAGGCAATCGAGTTATTGGTTGTAGAAGCCTTATTGAAAGCAAATAATTATCTAGAGATAGTATCTCATATACATGATCCTTCACAATATTGGAAGTTAGATGACACAATAATCCAAACTATTGAGACAGCTCCAAACCTAGAATAAAAGGAATCAGGGACTTGATCCTTCACATTTGTCGGAGAGATTTATATCAGTTTTGTAATGAGTATGCTATACTCGAGGAGTAACTAGACAATTTTAAGGATGTCACTCCACAAGATATTGTTTGTTCACAAAAAAGTGGTGGAGTGGTACTTAAAGAAGAGGATGTTGCAATCACCAAGGTTTTTATTTCTTACATGGAAATGATTAATAGTGAGGTTATTCCAAAAAAAGGGGGTGGCAAGGTTTAGTCCCAATACCAAATAATAAAAATAGAAATTGAGAGTTAAGAAAATAAAGATTTTATCATTTTCATTTTACCTTTGTTCTATGGCCTTTGCTGGGATATTATTTATGGACTGTTTTGGGATCCCTACAGCTTATTTTTTGCCTTTGGTTTTTTCACTTTTCAGTAATTGTTAGCTGACGGGTGACTTGAGTC
Source organism: Olea europaea var. sylvestris (assembly GCF_002742605.1). Classification (NCBI taxonomy): domain Eukaryota; kingdom Viridiplantae; phylum Streptophyta; class Magnoliopsida; order Lamiales; family Oleaceae; genus Olea; species Olea europaea. The sequence continues at coordinate 16,757,079 of NC_036238.1, forward strand.
AAGTACCATGGCTCCTAAATCTGCATCTGGAGCTCAAAAGAGAGAGAGAGAGAGAGAGAGAGAGAGAGAGAGAGAGAGGCATTAATTCGAAGTTAGATTGGATAAACGAATAAATACTTTAATGAGAAGAGAAGGAAGGAACACTGAAAAACTTATTTGTTGTTTTATTGTTGATTTAAGTTAACAAATTTAATTCCGTAAACTTCTAATTTTTTATTTTCTTTTTTTTTAAAAAGGGATTGTTTGTTACGACTTAGGGCCTAGGGCCTAAATTCCGAAGTTCGCCTCAGGTCCCGCGAAGCATAGGTACGGCACTGGTCCAAAGGGAAAATCAAACAATCGACAAAATTAATGAAATTCCAATTTCCAAATAAAGACAAAATTCTATAATTAAATAGAATAATGCTCCTACTGTCCTCGTCAATATTGACCAATTGCTAGTAAAAAATAATATTTACCTACAAACTATCGCCTGCATAGGTGTTTATTTCATAAGATAGTAAAAGTTGCAAAATTTGGAAATGGTACTTAACCTAATTAAGCATCCATTTCAATACAACGGCAGGTTAATCTGATTCTGTGATTCATCAACATCTTCGAGACTCTGACGATCGGCAAGGCAGACATAAGCATAAGAAACAGATCAAAAAAAAATCATAAGCATAAGAAGACGAAGAGGCCGACCCTGTGGTTTGATAATCGGATTTCTAGCCGAAAATTTTGTTGGTAGTGGTAGACTGGTAGTTTTTAGGGATTGATATTATATTGTCTCTTCAACTTCAAGTTTATCACATTCTTGATTTGGTGAAGATATTGGAATGGGGAAAAAGACGGTTGGTTTTTTACTTTATTTTTATCTGCCATTTTTCTTTTTAAGGAATTTGAAGGGTTTTGGACTGGGGCGGTTTTGGAACCTTTTTTTTTAGAGGCCCCTTAAAATCTGAGGCCCAAGGCAGTGGCCTTGCTTGCCTTGGGCTAGGTCCAACCCTGATTTTAAAGTTTGCTTAGGAGAGCTGGACTCTCGATATCAGTTAAACTCCAAAATAGATTTTAACGCTAGTATACACTAAAGATCATACTATTGACTAGAATCATATGATAATATATTCGCACCTTACTTTAAATAGTATTGCTTTTCATCAAAAGTAGGAAACCAAGTACCCTGATCAAATTATATAAATTGATTGTAGAACAAATTTAAACGGAAAAGAAATATTGAAGAACTTGTTTAATTAATAATCCACAATATTACATAGTTTACAAGTACTTGTACATACGTCTTGTGAATCAATTATTCCCTCGCAGCACTCGTTTACTCGAAGCTTAGATGCTCGAACCTTTTTAAGCATAAGGAATTGCAGTCTACCACTAAAGTAGCAAGTTGGTCCTTAAATTTTAAAAAAAAAAAAACTAAATTAATCTTCAATTTTTAATTTTAGTTGCACAATCAATCCTTGTTGATGAAAATTGGTCAAATTTCCATTACAAAAGTCATCTCATCAAATTTTATGAAGCTAGATTTTACTTTCTAATTTGGGTTGGTGTCTAAAGATTTGAAGTAAGGCATTTTTACGAGGGTAACGTGATAATTAATGAAGATTTTGACAATTTCAACATGAAGATTGATTGTTGAGCAATAATGAAAGGTCGAAGACCAATACTCTTGTCACCTAGAAAAATTGATATTAATGAAAGATCGAAGACCAATCCTCTCGTCGCCTAGAAAAATTGATATGCGGAGAATAATATGCGATCAAATTTGGGCTAGAGGCAATATATATCATCTAATAGATTTAACCCCAATGACTTGTGGCATTCTTATTATCAGTGGCGGAGCTAAGGCTAGACAAAGCTCTCAAATCGAACTCAGCGGTTCTTTTTAAGTTAAATATTTGAACGGGTATCTGAATCGAGAACCAACAGGTTCGGCTCGGTTCTCGGTTCTAAATCAAGAACCGAAGAACCAAATCTCTCTAATTTTTTAATTAATTTATTTTAAATAAGTCGAGTTATTTTATTTTTTCTAAATAAATTTATTAACTAGTTAATTTAGCTCAAACTCAAAAATATGATTTTTCCTATTTCTAATTTTCAGTACAAAGTCAACTTAATCAAATTGACCTAATTTTATCCAAATATATTACTCTACCGTAGTGTCGTTTCTACCATTCTGGAGAAATTGAAATGAAACTCGACAACACCTCTCTTAATTATTATCAGCTCGCTATCTTCCTCTTCTCATGATTTTAACAATCAAATCTATGAAAAACTAGCAAAAAGATATGCAAAAGACACATAAAATTGGATTATGTTATTTTGTAAGAGTTAAAATTGAACATATCATTAGTTGAGTTAATGTAGCTTTGTAAATATTAAAAAATTTAATTATAATACGAAACCTGAGAACCGAATGGAACCGAACCCGAACGATTCCATAATTAAATTTGGACCCAACGGTTCCACCTACTAAATACCCAAAAATTTTGGGTCCGATTTGATTCTTGTTAGAACTAAACCGACTAATCGAACCGGACCATGTCTGGCTTTAGGTGGAGCCGTCAAAGGTGGCTAGGGTTACCATAGTCCGCAACAATTTGAATTATTTTTGTAATTTGTGTAGAAACTTTGATTTTTTTTTTAAAAAAATGCACTTGATAATAATTCAGTTTCGTAACTTACAGCATAAAATTTACATTATATAAAAAAGTACGGTGCATTATAATTAGTTAGATATCTATGCACATGTGTTCATTTTATATTAAGTATCGATAACGTATCATATACATTCATTAGTGGATAAACTTATTGTGAGCCTCAACATTTGAATTAAGTTTAAAATCCACCAATGAATTTATATGATATATTATCGGTACTTAATATAAGATGAGTATCTATAGTCATTACATCATTCCGTAGATATCTATAGTCATTACATCATTCCGTAGATATCTATTGACATGTTTATTTGAAAATTAAAAGAAAATTTTTAATATTTCCAAAATGAGTGGATTAAGAAGGGAGGCCGGACCTTGCTATAGCCAATTTAGCCCCGAGCAAGATCCAATAATAAAGAATTTTTTTTAAAAAAAGAAAATAAATTACATCTAACCTTGATTTTCAACATACCATTTCAAAAATCAAATTTTAATTTTATTCTTTCAAAATCAAGCATATACTACACTCCTCCCTTCCCCACCTCACATATCCTTTACCTATTTTCCCAAGTTAAAATTCATGCTTGCCACCATCACTTTTCCACAGTCACCCGCATACCAATACTTCCATTATCACTCTCACCACCATCGCTCGTCACCTCCATAATACACCTACTTTCAATTCAATTTTTTTCTCTCCCCTTCTCAAATCATCTTCATTGTCGCTCACCTCTCTTTGTCGCATCACTTTCACCACCATGAACCTGACAATTGCATCATAGAGGCAAACGCGACTACAAAGATCTAATCCAACAACTAGAAAGATTTGAGATCCAAATCCTTCATAAGTTTCATCATGCAATGCACTGAATCAAAGTTCCAATGATGCAATCTATTAGAGTCTCTAGTTGTGCGATTTGTGCAAAGAAGAGGTGCGTTGTTGCATCTCTAGTAGTACGTCTATGTTTTTGTGATCTAGGGTGTGGTGGTTGGAGGTGGAGGTGGAGGTGGAGGTGGAGGAGGTGGTGGTGGTACGATGGAGATGGTAGTGACGTTTGAGTGATGCAGTGTTGGTAGAGTAATGGGGTGGGACAAAGAGATTTTGTAATCAATTATTTTGATAATTGTAGCCAATTAAATGAGTAATTTGTGATAAATAAATAATATTTAACCTAAAAAAATGTGTGATTTCCGACTCACAATTTATATCTTTATGATTGTGACTTGGTACTATTTGTAACTGGTACGTGACAAAAATCATAAATTATGTGTTACTCTGCCTTGACTTGTATAATTGATTTATAAGTTACCAAATTATTATTAGAAAATGTATCTTGAAACCTAAGTTTTTTTCCATTTTTGTCTAAATAAGTTAAAAAAAAGTGGAAATTACAAATTCTAATAGATTTGAAATTCATGTTTCACAAATCATATGCCATGTTTAGAAACTTCACAAATCAGAAATCTTTTCTGATTAATTAATATATTTTAAATATTAATAATTGTATTACAAAATTAAATATACATATTCATCCCAAACCCTAAAACTCAATTATCACTCTCCTCTCACTCTCTCTCTTCTCACCCTCTCTACCTACCCCACTGGCACCATTCCGCCCTCCCTGCGTTCCCCTCACCGACTCCAAACCCACCTCATTTGATGACAACAGGCGGTGGCACGCAGCGAGGACTGGTCGGTGTTGGTGTTCAATGTTACCACTCATCTGATGTTCGGTGTTAGTGCAGTATTTACCACTCATCCGGTCGCAACGCTGTGGTGTTCGATTTTAGTGCAGTGTCGCTATTCATTTGGTTGCGACGATCTACAACACCACAATGATCCACAAACTGCGGCATCGACCTGAAGTAGCCAATGTCGTTACTGCGACCAGGGCGACTAGATTTAGGTTTGTAACCAATGGTTATACAGTGATTTTGGATCTATTTTTCCGGTAGTTGTGCATTTATTTTTGGATCTGATTTTCCGAGGTGATTTGGGCATTTTTTGTTGAATGTGGTGATTGCGGTTTAATTTGAGATAGTGGTTGTGATTTTTGTCACAGAATGTAGTGGTGTTGACTGTGGTGTTGATGGTGGTGATAGTGGTTACTACAGTTGCAAATCAGCGACGATTTGTTTTACAATAGTTTTTGCAGTGGTTTGTGATGGTGGTTGTGGTAGTCGTGGCGATTTGGTTAATTTTGTAAAATAATTGGACCCGTGACCTGAAAATTGTAATTGTGACTCCCAATTGTAACTCACAATTTGGGAGTTACAGTTGGTCGTGGCAGTGGTTGTGGTGGTCGTGGCGGTGATCATGGGGGGTTTGGTTGACTTATAACACACAATTGGATACGTGACCTGAAAATTGTGATTATGATTCACAATTAGATACGTGACCTAAAAATTGTGACTGTGAATTGTAAGTGTTGGTAGTGGTCACAAATTATTTGGTTGACTATGATCATTAAATTGGTTAATTTGTAGCTAATAAATAATATGTGACCAATGAAAAAGATAAATTGTGATCGAAAAATAATGTGTGACCTAAAAATTGTTAATTTGTTACCGATAATTTGATAATATGTGACTGTATAATAAACTGTGACTTGTAATATTTGTGATTTGTGACTAATAAATAAATTTTGACGTATAAATTTTTCGATTTGTGACCAATGAACAAACTGTGACTTATAAAATTTTTGAATTGTGATCGTAAAATAATTTGTAACATAAAATTTCTGATTTGTGATCAAAAAATAATAAGTGACGAATTAAGACCAACTTATATAAATCTGTGACTTAAATATATTTAATTACTAAAATAATTAATTAAATTATATATAATTTTTAATAAAAATCTGATGTTTAAAATTTGAAACTTATTTTCTTGTTTTTGAAATGTGTCATAATTAATCTCTTACTTATGAATTTTTTTCAAAAAAAAAAAAATAATAAATAAATAATCAAGCACAACCCAGAAATTCTTTCCAATTTGAAAATAGCCCACTAAGCCCAACTCAATTTTTTATATTGACCATAGCAAATTTCTCAACTAATTATCTTCAAAAGTTCAAAAAATATAAAGCTAATTTCTCAACTAATTATCTTGAAATGTCCAAAAATTAATGATTTCATCAATGTTTTAAAAATTGGTCCGGACATTGACCTGGAAAAGATAAAGGGTCAAAGGTCAAAAGGTTCAACCGGGATCGAACTTGATGCAATAAAGAAATACACTCACAAATAATAAAATACTACAACTAATTTTTTAATTTACATACTACTTATTCAAAGTAAATACAAAATCATTATTGTTAATTAGTTTTATTATTATAAAATTAGTCTCGACATTTCAAAAAATTAACAATTAATATATCAAAATAATTTGCTTTGTTAAAATTGAAATCTTTATAGTTTATAGAAAATGATTTTTACTATTATAATGCTAATAATGTAGTGAATTTAAATTAACTTTAATAAATAAAAATATTGAGGTAAAGATTACAATTTACTTTAGGGATATTTTAAAAATGTCTAATTTCATGGGTGTAATTTGAAAAATGTCAACTTTTTAAATTTAGCACTAAACTGTCTATTATGCCCTTAATGAAGAAAGAAGCAATTTATTCATTTTTTCAATTTGTTGAGAATTTCGAGAAGTAGCTTTCATGAGAAGTTACATTAAAATGATATTATCGACATTTGAATCTCGTTTATATTTTAAAAGTACACATGTCAAATCACAATATTAAATATTCTCGACATTTCAAACGTTATTCTCGATATTTTAAATATCTAGAATGACATTTCATTCCGAACATGACATTTCTCTACACTTGAAATGTAATTCTTGACGTTTCTGTGTCAGTGAGAAAAATAGTATTAATTGTGATTTGACATGTGCACTTTTGAAATAAATATGATAGGTTATGTGTCAAAAATTTATTGGCCAAAAATTTTTTTGCAAAAACGTTCATTTCTTGTCTTTGTGTGGAATCATAAATTGTTCACAGGGGTATTTTGGTCCAAAATATTTCAAAATAGACATTTTTATAA